>NC_044978.1:33395912-33738412 GCF_008728515.1 Papio anubis
GTACATGTACTTCATGGACAAAACTGCACCTAGTTTTATGTGCATAATTTATATGTATTCATCAAGTATCTGATTCTCGTTGCTGTGATGGACATCTGGTTTGTCATAAACTTACAAATGGACAAACAGTGAATGGAAAATAAGGCAAAATTACTTTCTTGGACTCCTAAAGTGTTTTGTAATGTAATAAAAAAAGAAAAAATTAGATTGCCTAAGAAATAAAAGTAAATTTCATGAAGAACAGAGGCAGTCGCTTTACATAGGAACTTACCTTGAACAGCAGTCTACAAACAAACTAGAAGTTAAAAATGGCCTTGTGAGTTCAGGGCTGGTAAGCACTGAAATGTCTGGCCAACTCTAGTTCACATTGTGATATATAGTTCTATTGGGTACGGACTGTCAAACTGAGTTAGTGCCAATGAAAGAAAATGGGAGATGGACTTTCAGATGTTCTCATTCAGCTGAAAAGAAAAAATACAGTTCAAAGAGCTTTTTCTCGCTGAGCTTTTCAAATAACCGCTCAGTAGGAAGGACATATTGCTTGGAAGGGAGGGCTCATAGGAATACTCAGAAAACCTGATAGCTACCATCTTTTTTAAAAGGTTGCTCCTGTCCTTTCACCTCAAAATGAGTAAACAAGTGCTAAAGATAATACTATCACCCCTTTCACATTGTCACTTGACTGGTGATGTGAATTTAAATATGTGGTTTTAAGCAGTTTCATCCAACCAACTCTGCATTAACCAATTCATGATCTCCAGCCTCTTTCAATACACAGCAGCCCACGATGGCCACAGCCTGCAGACTTCTGCAGACATTAGGTCAGGAATAGCACCACAAGTTTCCCTTAAAGTTGAAAGCAGAGGCATTCAAGTTAATCTAGGTGGGATATTTGTAACTTTTTTTCTTCTACGCATAGAACCAAATCTAGACTTACTGTGGTAAAATGCAAATGTAAAATTTAGACTAAAATTTTCTGAAGTTCAACTTTCATACAAACTATATTTGTATATATTATTTATTAACAACTCTAAGTCACCTCCCATCTGTCAAATTCAGACATTCATACAGTATGTGGCATTCAGTATTTTGAGCAACCTCATTTTGCTTGGTCTTCTGACCAATGACTTCGTTTTGGAACATCACCTTCTTTGTCAATAAATCAGCATCTGCGTCATTATTTGGATGATTTTCTTGTTCATTGGGTTTTATAAAGCATTTGTTCCTATACCATCATAAAGATAGAATGGAAAATAAAAATAGAAAATAAAAATACTGATGCTTATAAGAAGAAGGACAGCCACAAAAACAACAAGGACGGATAAGATTAAGCTTATCTCAGCCGGGTTCGGTGGCTCACGCCTGTAATCCTGGCACTTCGAGAGGCATAGGCAGGTGGGTCATTTGCGGTCAGGAGTTTGAGATCAGCCCGGCCAACACAGTGAAACCTCGTCTCTACTAAAAATACAAACAAAAATTAACCGTGTGGTAGTGGCTCATGCCTGTAATTCCAGCCACTCGGGAGGATGAGGCAGAAGAATCGTTTGAGCCTGGGAGGTAGAGGTTGCAGTGAGCCGAGATCGTACCACTTGCAAACCCATCTGGGAGAGTGAAACCCTGTCTCATAAATATATATATAAAATATATACATTGTATTATATATTATTTATTATATTCAGTATATTTTATATATTACTATTATATTTATGTATATATTAAGCTGGTCTCCTGCCTCAATAAATCCACTCATCAGGCCTCCAGTTAGGGTCTAATTGTGAAAACAGAATCAAAATGTAAGACTTGTATGGAATACTAGAAGTATGCCTTCTAAAGTTTTATCTTAAATCTTCTGGGTATAATTACAGACTTTATTTATGTTTCTTTCCCCTCCTTTTATTGGTCTGAAGTACAGATGTGAGTTAATTCAACCTCTCGATTTCTAATACACTGTTAATAAAGTCTATATTGACCGCCTCTTTTGTTTTATTCATTTTTTTCCTCTTCAACTCAGAGAGGTCTTTCTGGGTGCTGATGAGAGACTACTGCTAGGAGGTCAGCTATTTACTGCTTGGAGTGAATCCCAGGTCAAATAGAAAAATAAGGTCCAAATGAATATAAATGTTATGACTAAGAGCATATGAGTTCTTAAGATAGAAAACTACTGAATATCTGTAGTGTAAGAGAAAATGTCCTTGGTTGTTTCCAAAGTGAAGGGTAATAAAATACGGAATGTAGAAGAGGCATTTGAGACTTAGGTCCAACATGAATGCACTGGTAAGACTTAATCAGATATTGAACACAGAGTCAAATATTCACTCTCAAAATTGGGCAATTATCAAACTTGGTGAAGCTAAGCGAGTAGATAAATATCAGAAAAATTGATCTGTGTTTTTAGGATGATGGAATTCTTCAGATGGGAATATCTGAATAAACCACTCACTCAATGCTTGCTGTCAGAATTGTTCTATTAAAATCTCCAGCATAAAAACATTTTTAAAAGGCTGTCTTCTCTGCCCAACCTACATTCTGCCTCCTCCTTCTCCCACCATTCACTTTTCAAAATGGACATTGAAATATGACCTCCGAAATCTGAACCAGAAGCAAACAAAAAGGAAACCAGTCATTCAGAGTGAAAACGTGTCAGAAGAGAAGGTTTGAGTCAAATCCAGGTGGTGATGTGCCATGAAATACTAACAGAACTCTTCATTTTCAGGAGACAGCAAGAACAGGCAGTGTTTATAATGACGCATTAACATCTGTCTGCGAATATCATCTCCATGGCACCAAAGTACACCACCCAAAGAAAATTCACAGTAAAGGCAAAACTGTACCATTTTGTTTTTAAATAGGGAATTAGTATTTGAACTGACAAAGAACCATCATATACCATTGACATCAACTAAAGTATACTATACCATAACGTGTCTTTTCATACTAGATTAGACACAATTAAAGCAGACACAACAGAAGTTTTACTATGAAAAATGTCTCATAGTCCACCACAGTGGGTGGCAGTAGAGTACAAGTGGAATAACTACTGCCTTTGACACTATATTTACCTATATTTAATACCAGATTTATCATTCATTAGCTTTGTGTCCCTGAGCAAGTTTTAATTTCTCTCAGCTTCAGTTAAATTGAGGAGAGTAATACACTGTTCACTGTAGGAATTAAATGAGGTAGTAGACATAGACCCCTTGCAAACTACTTACCTATTAATGTCTGTGCAATAACTGTTAGTGTTCTTTCTGCTTTCCTTACAAAATCATCTCCATTACTTTGATCTAACTTCATTATTCCACATTCATTGTGAAAGCAGTTTTTTGGGGCTATGAAAATGAAATGGCTTTATATTTTTTCAGTCACTACTCTCAGCCCATGTCGCTTGAATTCCCTTTCCCATCCTTGAATGTCATCTTGGGCAGATTTTAGAACTTTCTGAATATCTTTCTGTTTAGAATTAACAAATTAGAATTCAGTCCTGTGCATATTAAAATTCCAGTCTCATGTCTGATTCAAAGCTTTTCCTTCTGCCATCTCCGGCTATGCTTGTGAAGTGAGTGAAGAAAAGGGACATGCTTTGCTCTTTCCCTATCTCCTCGATGCCGTTGACAACTTTGAGTCCTGGATGATTGTGACCAGGAGGCTGCATTGTGGGGAGCAGGGAGACATCATTGTTTGACAGGACTCAGCTGCGGGTCTCCCAGGCTGGGTCGTTGTAGCCCCTCCAGCTCTCACTGACTGGCTGTCCAGCCTTCTGCGAGGCAGACCCCCGTGCTGACCCTGTCCTTGAGCATGTGTGTGTGGTCCGTGGAAGGCCTTCCATGGGCTCCTGGAGCACAGTTCTCCGAGATGAGAAACCTGAGTCTAGTCCAGTCTCCAGCCCCAGACCCTCATAGTCCACCCTGAGCCCACTACTAGACTCCCCTCATGCAGTGGAAACTCCCTCTGGAGGGTTCCACTTGACTCATGAGAAACACACTTTCTTGCCATGCCAGAGTTGTGGGTGCCCCCTGCCTTATTCCTCTTCCCTCTCTCCATCCCGCCTTTTCCCCTGTTCAGGAAGGCATAAGGAGAAAAGCAGGAGTGTGGGCTAACCAGGCATCCGAATGCAAATCAGAATACAAGGCTTCGCTTCATTTTTTGCTCCCTCCTCATGAATCTTCACTGCTGCCAGTAAACCTGAGCATTGGGAAGGGAGCACCTCTTCCTTAGATGAGGATGAGGGACTCAATACTCTGCACTAACACTGTAATTCCTAGAAGACTGGCGACTTTTTGTTCCCCTCCTGGGGCACCTCCTCGTATAGTCTTGGAGGGGTTCCCCTTTTCATGGGGCTGACTCTGCAGGTGTCTGGTTGCAATGGTTCACGGTTGTCTTTACAATGTAAGGTAGGTGACCTTGCTAGTTTTCAGGCTTGAATTCAGACTAACAACTTTAGAGTAAAGGGAGAAATTTTCATCAGTGCTGAGTTGCAAATGGGAAATAAAAGCCTGAGAAACAATCGAATTGAATAAATGGCAAGAAGCACAAACATTAGGTGTACACAGATTCTGCTTTTTCCTCTGTGATGTGGTCACAAACTTACTCCAGCTACAACTTTGTAACTATCCTAGTCTTCACAGCTCCCACACAAGGCAGTAGAAAGACTTCGGTCTATTATTTCTGCTCTCCGGCTCTCCATCATGTTCCTTCTAGACAGTATTCGATGTGTGAGTGCAAGGACATGTATGGGATTGTGAGGAGGCACAGGGAATAGACCCTCGGGTCTGTCCTGTGTCCTTGAGGTCCATGCCAGTCCTGGCTTTACCTCTGATATTTCTTGGGGAGTACCTACCCTGGTTTCTTCTCTGGATGTTCTGATTAGCATCTGTGGCTGAATCAGCAGTTGACTAACGTGCAGTGCTCCACTCATTTAGGGCCAGCCACCTCTCCCTGCAGATCCACAGTTTGCTTGGCTTGTGCAAGGCTGGATACACATTCTCTGTCAGGTATCTCACCCCGATAGCCTGTGAGGCATGTAATTCTACCCTCTTAATGATGCAGGCTTCCCTGTCCTCTATGGAATTGTTTTAATAATAAAGTGTGTTTTTTCTATCAATTCCCTACACTGATAATTTTCCTTTGGACATTTCCAGTAACTATTGGGCTAAGAGAGTGATCTATTAAAGATTTAATTCCCTGAGATGGTTCAGGACAATCAGAAAGAAGCCATTATTGTGTACTTTGTCATTTTGAATAGGCATTTTATTACATTATTTGTTGCTTCAACATTTTAAAATTTTATTTTAATTTCAATGGTGTTTGCAGTACAGGTTACATGCATAAGTTCCGAGATTTTGGTGCACCTGTCACCTAAGCAATGTAAACTGTACCCAATGTGTAGTCTTTTATCCCTCACCCCCCTCCCAGCCTTCCTGCCGAGTCCCCAAAGTCCACTGTAACATTCTTCTGTTTTGCATCCACATAGCTTAGCTCCCACTTGTAAGTGAGAACATACAATATTTGGTTTTCCAATCCCGAGTTACTTCTCTTAGAATAATGGCCTCCAGTCCATCCAAGTTGCTACAAAAGACATTATTTCATTCCTTTTTATGGCTGATTAGCATTCCACAGTGTATATATACAACATTTTCTTTATCCACTCATTGGTTGATGGACATTTAGGTTGGTTCCATATCTTTGCAATTGCAAATTGTGCTGCTATAACCATGTGTGTGCATGTGTGTTTTTCATATAATGACTTATTTTCCTTTGGGTAGGTACTTAGTAGTGAGATTGCTGGATAGAATGGTAGTTTACTTTTAGTTTTTTAAGAAATCTCCAGTGGATCACGAGGTCAAGAGATTGAGACCATCCTGGCCAACATGATGAAACTCTGTCTCTACTAAAAATACAAAAATTAGCTTGGCATGGTGCTGTGTGCCTATAGTCCCAGCTACTTGGGAGGCTGAGGCAGGAGAATCACTTGAACCCAGGAGGCGGAGGTTGCAGTGAGCCGAGATCACGCCACTGCACTCCAGCCTGGTGACAGGGCGAGACACTGTCTCAAAGAAAAGAAAAAAAAAGAAAAGGAATCTCCATACTGTTTTTCTTAGTGGTTGTACTAGTTTACTTTCCCACCAGCACTGTAAAATATTCACTTCTCATCACATCCATACCAACATCAACTGTTCTTTGACTTTCTAATAATGGTCATTCTTGCAGGAGCAAGGTGGTGTTGCGTTGGTTTTAATTTGCATTTCCCTGATAATTAGTGAGGTTGAGCATTTTTTTTTATATGTTTGTTGGCTGTTTATGCATCTTCTTCTGAGAACTGTTGATTCATGTCCTTTGACCACTTTTTGATGGAATTATTTTTTTTTTCTTGCTGATTTGTTTGAGTTTCCTGTAGATTCTGGATATTAGTTCTGTGTCAGATGCATAGTTAACAAATATTTTCTCACTTTATTGGTTGTTTGTTTACTCTTCTGATTATTTATTTTGCTGTGCAGATGTTGCTTCAATTTAATATGAACAAAAATCTTACTAGAATATTACAGTATTGTCCTCATTAAAATAGAGAAATTATTTTTTAAAGTTTTCAATATTTTTAAAGCTGGCAATTGTGTTAGCATTGTCTTGAGAGGTGTCTCTAATAGGTATATATTATGAAAATCTACTATACAGAGAATAAAAGTGACACTTAAAAATAATCCCAATCACTACAGAAACTAAAAATCCCACCATAATACACAAAAGTTTAATCCTTTTTAGATATCACAAATACATGGTCTGTACTTTGATAGTTGAAAAAAATTTACATTTAACATCTAGGAACTTATGCAGTTGAGTTGAAGTTTTTTTTTTAAGAAATTACATTAATATCATAAAAATCAGCTCATAATAAAACTAGTGCCATTATTCTCCTAGCCCCTTTAATTCATATTACAGTATAAACTATATAGTGTATAACTTTAAAAAACCTCAGAATCAATACTTCAGAGTTACAGGTGGGGTAGATTTTAAAAGTATTTGTGTCCCAAACTATCTTTCAAAATGTGACTATGTTTATTTAACTGGTTTATTTTTAGTGTTACTAAAATGTTCCAGGTTTGGGATAATTATGCTACTTTAAAAAAATGAAAGCATCAGTTACTGATGTGTGCAATGATCTTATAGGTCAAACAATCACATAAAAATGTTTCAGAAACTCCGGATTGTCTGAATTTTCAGAGAAGTAAAATAATTTGGCCTTTAGTTTAGATTTTTTTTTAATGCATGTACTAACTACAGCTTTTCTTCAACGTGTGATACATACTTATTGCTTGTTTTAGAGACCAAAATTCACCTCTTCCAAAAGGGTGATTATTAGCCTAGCTGGAAAGAAAGACAGGATTCATTTAAACAAAGAGTCTTTGGCCAGGTCTGTAATAGCAAAGTGAAGTGTAGAAGAGAGGCAATCAGCAACAATGACTTAATACTCACTTTCCACAAACCTTTCTAGCGTGTCCCATGGATAACTTTAAAGAGAGCAACAGTCTCTGCCTTCACGGTATTGAAAATTAAATAGGAAACCTAAATAAAAGCATCAATACACATGAAGAAAATGCCAGCAATTTGGAAACATAGACAAAGGCAGCCAACATAGCCTTTATTTGTAGCACACATGAATTTTTTTTTTTTTTTTTAGAGAGAGTCTTGCTATGTTGCCCAGGCTGGAATGTAGTGGCATGATCTCTACTCACTGCAACCTCTGCCTCCTGGGTTCTAGCGATTCTTCTGCCTCAGTCTCTTGAGTAGCTGGGATTACAGGCACCTGACACCATGCCCAGCTAATTTTTGTATTTTTAGCAGAGACAGGGTTATGCCATGTTGGTCAGGCTGGTCTCGAACTCCTGACCTCAGGTGATCAGCCCACTTCGACCTCTCAAGGTGCTGGGATTCCAGGTGTGAGCCATGCACTCAGCCAGCACGCATGCTTTCAAAGATAAGAATATTGCTCTAATTCTTTCTTTACCTGTTTGGAAGAGACAGAGTCTAATAAACAAGAATGTAGTACAGAAAAAAATCATAGGATTCATCTATTATAATACAAAGGAATAAGGAGAGGTTTTCCACATTAGAAGAATCAACAGTTTCATACATAACTTTGTACATGGGACATGTACTATTCTAAAGAGCTCACTGGGAAAATCCAATTCTGTAATCACAAATGTTCAGATACCAGTGTCCTGGTAAATTATACTTATCTATCCTTTCCTAAAATAGAATCTTGCCACAGAATTGCTTTATGGCATTAAAAAAAAAAAAAATACAGTGGCTCAAAGACCAGAGTTGCCCCTATCCAACCTGGTTGTTTTTAGATATTGTCACCAGTAATTTCCTAGAGTCATCCTATAGAGCTCCAGCAGGTTATTTAAATAAATGCATAGTCATTATATCATTTTTGTCAATAATATTCAATATTAACTCCTATAGACACTCTTTCTATTAATCATGTTATCTTTTCTTCAATAAATTCACTATATTATTTACGGTACTTTATCAGTTGGTGAATTAATTAGGTTTCTTGTGAATTAATCAGGTTTCTTCTGTAACCCGATTTTTCCAGGGATTACATCAGGTAATGTCCAGGGGTTATAAAAATAATTCTTTCTCCACCCTCCTATGTTAGTGGAGGATCTGCCACTGGGCTCATCTCAATTGGGCTTGCCAAGGCTTTCAGCCCTAGCATGGATCACAGGCCTCAAAAAGGGTTTACATTTCAGCACCCAGGCTGAGAAAACAATAATTCCCTGAGACTTGCTCCTCTTGTGGCAAAGGGCAGATATCCCAGGACCACTGGGGGTAATTTTGTGTGTCTCTCAAAGCATCAGTTTGGTACAAGCACATAATCATTTCTGGTCACTATTTCGTTAGCCAAAGGAGTTATCGGCCGGGCGCGGTGGCTCAAGCCTGTAATCCCAGCACTTTGGGAGGCCGAGACGGGCGGATCACGAGGTCAGGAGATCGAGACCATCCTGGCTAATACGGTGAAACCCCGTCTCTACTAAAAAATACCAAAAAAAAAAAAAACTAGCCGGGCGAGGTGGCGGGCGCCTGTAGTCCCAGCTACTCGGGAGGCTGAGGCAGGAGAATGGCGTAAACCCGGGAGGCGGAGCTTGCAGTGAGCTGAGATCCGGCCACTGCACTCCAGCCTGGGCAACAGAGCGAGACTCCGTCTCAAAAACAAAAACAAAAACAAAAAACAAAAAAAACAAAGGAGTTATCAATTGACCAAGCCCAAAGTCAATGGGGTGAGGAAATAGACTCCACCCACAGGGAAGCTATGGAAGATAGGGGAGAGAAGGGAAAATTAGGGACTCATAATACAATCTACCCCAGGTATGTAAGTAAAGAGAGGGAGAATAAAACCTAGTAGCTCGTAATAACTTATAAACACTCTGCTAGAAAATCATGAGGTCAGGATGTGGCAGTTTACACTGGTTAATAAGGATGACTCAGGCTCATCTGATGCAGGCCAGGGAAGCCCCATGATTGTTCAGTTACTTCTTTCAGGCACTGATAGGGATGCTTCCACGGCTGGGTTACATAGCACAGCCTCTTGGCCTTCATTCGGTTTAGTATTCTGGCAATGATTTACCAAACAGCAGCTTTTCTTCTGGGTTTAGCTCCGGCTCTCCCTCACATATTCACTTTTACCGAACCCTTTATTTTTAGTCACTCAGCCTGAGTCAGGTGCTCAGAATAGCCAAGCCCTCACCATAAGCATCTGGCACCGAGAACCCGACAACCACGACTACAGAGTGTTTCCTGACTTTAAATGACCCAGCTTCTTATGGAGGATAGTATTTATTCTCAAAATAGGAAAGTCATAAGTCAGCAAAATGTTATGAATCTAGACTACTTAATCAATATACTAAAAAATACACGATCTGATTTTATATACTACATTTTTATTTAAAACAAAGGTTGAGTATAAGCTGTTGGGCTTCCTAAATACCAGATAAGCCACGAAATGTAGTAGAAAAAGATAGTTTACGCTTTTATCGTGGCCTCTGTCGTTAAGATTTACAGTTACTTTTCACATGACATACATCCCTATATTTGATACTTTGGTAACCTCACTCAAATGATGGCAAATATGAACTTTAAGGGTTTTTTATAGTCCTATTCAACTGATATTAAGTATTTGAGACATTACGAAATTATCATTTTTTTTTTTTTTTTTTTCTGAAACAGAGTTGTGTTCTTGTCACACAGACTGGAGCACAATGGCACAATCTAGGCTCACTACAACTCCCGGGCTCCAGCATCAGCCTCCAGAGTAGCTGGAATTATAGGCATTCACCACCATGTTCAGCTAGTTTTCATATATTTAGTAGAGACAGGGTTTCGCCATGTTGGCCAGGCTGGTATCGAACTTCTCGAAATTATCTTTTTAAATTAAGCACATACATATATCTTATTCATAAAGAATCCCAGTACCATATACATACAACTCTTCTAATTTGAAAGTACAGAAATTCCATAAAATTTTGGCCAATAAATTTAAATAATGGCAGTATCTGATTTAAAGAACATTAGTTAAAGTTGTGCTTTTTAATTTTGTCTCGAATCATTTTCAGATTAGCATCTTAAAGAAGTCTTATTCTCATGACTGCATTTTCCTATAAATTGTTCTTTGAATCAAAGGCCAGTCATTTCAGAGAACACTTAGCGACCATCTACTATGTATTAGGAACTGAGTACTCAAAACGTAAAGGTCAGCAGTACAGACAGCTTCAGCCATCGTGGACAATAGAGTTTACAGATATTGTCTGCCAGTGATATAGACAGAAAGAGCAAACCAAATTAAAAAGAAAGGCTGGGTGCAGTGGCTCACATTTGTAATCCCAGCACTTTGGGAGGCTAAGATGGGTGGATTACTTGAGCCCAGGAGCTGGACACCAGCCTGGGCAATGTGGCAAAACCCAAGCTCTACAAGAAATACAAAAATTAGCTGAGGGTGGTGGCACATGCCTATAGTCCTAGCAACCCAGGAGGCTGAGGTGGGAGGATAACCTGCATCCAGGGAGGTGGAGGCTGCAGTGAGCCTTAATCACACCGCTGCTCTCCATCCTGGGTGACAGAGTTAGACCCTGTCTCAAAAAAGAAAAGAAAATATATTTCTGGATAAAGTTTTATGAAGAATATAAACCAGGAAACGGGATAGAAAATGACTCACTGGATGTGCTCCACTTGAAATAGGGAGATCAAGGAAGACACCTGAGTGAAATCTAAAGGAAAAATAAGAGAAGCAGCCAGCAATGTGGGATACTGCGAAAAGAGATTTCTAGGCTGTGCAGAAAAGAGGAAAGAGGCTGTCATGTGTGAATGAGCCTGTGGTGTTCGAGAGACATGGGGAAAAAAGGCTCTTGCCTGACACCCACTGAGCAAGGGTGAGCGTGGTACTTGGGGGTTCAGGGGAGCGGGAAGGGGCCGGGTCTCTGAGGGAGTTTTGACGTAGATGATGGTGACTTCCAGAGAAGCTGTGTGCCCATGAAGAAACAGCAAATACTGCGTTTCTAAAAATCACTCCCCAACTGTTCAGTAACTATGCATACCAGAAGTAAACCACCCTTTGTTTCTTATTTTTATACGCCGTAAAAAATGGAAATCTTTACAGTCATAGCACCAATATAGATTTTAATAGATTTATTTAATAAAAAATCTCAAGATCTAACATATTGACTGAAAACTAACATATATTAAGCCTCTTTATTTTATGTTAATCATACATGGAACTTGCTTTGTCCTTTGTCCTAAAACTATAATATGCATACCTTTGTGGCTGGACAAAGTGGTTTCCTAGCAACAAAATGATAAGCGCTTTCTTTGCAAGAAACTAATCACCTTAATATAGATGGAAGAAAAAACGCTGGCACTCCAGTAGAAACAAAAATTCTTTCACAAGATAACTGATGGAATTTATGTATTCACCCATTCAACACATATTTATTAGATGCCTACTAAACACCAAACACAATGATGACCATTGAGGACTAAAGGTTAGTGCCTAGCATGATGTAGGGGTTCCATGTTTACCAGATTATTTGTTGAATTAGTATATAATCCTAATTCATAAATTATTGTACAAATGGTTCTCTAGTTTCAAATGAAAATATATTGAAAACTGTATAATGGTCTGCATTAGGGTTCTCCAGAGAAACAGGACCAATAAGATACACACATGTATATATAGAGGGAGATTAAAAGGAATTTCCTCATGGAATGATGAAGATCTGGAGGGCAGGTCGGCAAGCTGGAGGCCCAGGTGAGCTGATGGTTTAGTTCCAATCTCAGACAGAAGGCCTGAGAACCAGGAGAGTCTACGGTAAAGCTCTAGTCCAAAGGCCATCTGACTAGAGACCCAGAAAGAACTAATCAGTTGGAGGGCGAAAGCAGGAAGAAAGCCTGTGTCCCAGTTAGAAGGCAGTCAGAGGGGAGGACTTCGCTCTCACTCAGGGAAGGTTAGCCTTTTGTCAGAGTCAACAGATGAGGCTGCCCATATCATCAGGAATATCATCTTGAATTCAAATGTCCCATTCAAAACCACCCTCACAGAAACACCTAGAATAATGTGTAATCAACTCTCTAAGCATCTGATGACCCGGTCAAGTTGACACATAAACTACCCATCACAGTGTCTTATTTCTGAGGCTGATGAAATAATACAGATGAGTGATAATGATGACAGTAGAAAGAAAAGATCTGCAAAGAATGAAAAGATATTAAGGAGGTAGAGAGAAATGGAGAGAGTGGTATTGTAGAGTAAGTATATTCTATTTATCCAGATAATCTGTTTATTTGAAGTTTGAGAAGGGATATGTATGAGAAAGACTGCAGTTGCAAAGTTAAATCATCCCTCCCTCCAAAGCACTCCCACTGTGGTGCTGACGGGGGAGAGTATGGATTTGTCTGCATGATTCTGGCTTTATATGTGAATGGATTTGTTTGACTATGGAATTGGGGTGGGAATGATGAGAAAAAGTAGGTTAAAGGAAGCTAGAAGATTTCTAGCCAAAACCAGTAAGAACCCTTCTCTTGTTTGCTGCGGCTTCTTGGAGACAGTGCTGCACTTTCAAGGCAGCTCACAAACACACGGTTGTGAGCAAAATATTAATAACATCCTTGAAAAATCATGCAGTTAACTCTTCTGCTTTCAAGAACATACTTAAGTCCTTTTAGAAATAAGATTCTTTTTTATTTTTCTCTTTCTTCAGAAAGGAACATTCCTCTTGCTAATTCATTATCAGAAATATTCGATTGCCTCTAAAGTATTGTCACACAAAACATTAGTGCTTAATAAAAAGTCTCTTAAAGTAACTAGGTGCTCCAATAATGGAATTATTATTGCTACTATTAATGCTGTTGAATGGTTCTTTGCTCTACCTTCAAAAGACATCAGTTGTGTGATTGGACTTGCTAATTGTCCTCCTCAGACCTCAGTTCTTTCAATTGTAAAATTAAAGTTTGGATAAGAAGATAATTATGGAGCCTTCTAGTTTTAATTTTGTACCCATGATTTTTACAGCTTTAATATTAGATTTTTTTTTTCCTCCACTTAGGCAATGCTCTTCGTCTTAAAAGGTACCATGCTGCCCTCATGTGGTCAGACTTGAAATAACACACAAATGATGACTAAAACTGGTAAATGCATTTTTAAATTTTGTTTTAATGAATGATGAATGAAATCTTATATTTGAGCTTAAATTTCACAAACAGTCAATACTCAAATCAATTTGAATCATCTATTTACAAAAGTGCCAAGCGTTAACTCACTCATAGTGATGTAAGATTTTGATGTAGAAATACTATTACAAATATGAATACCAATTGTAGTTAATTTTAATGCGCACTAGCATGTGCTAGGAACCACAAGCATTTTACATATCTCATCTCGTTTGATTTTCCTAAGATAGGTTTTTTTAATCTGTTATTTGTCAGATGAAGAAATTAAACTACTTTTGGGGAATGGGCCAAGACATCACAATAAATAAAATGGTAAGGCCATCATCAGACTCAAGTTGTGTGACTCCATAGCCCAAACTCTTTCATCACTAGCTTTCCACTCAATCATTTCATATTTATAAGAGCTCGTTCTCTAACAGGAACATGTTCCTGTTTCCAGGACATATTCACAAGGAAGTGCACATAGAAAGCTTGAAATGTGGTGAGGTAACATGTGAAAATTGCATTAACAGAACGCCTGATATAGAATTACGAGCTCACAGAATGTTCAATTATTTTTTAATTATGTACAATACTCTTTCATTTAATGATTAATATTCACCATGTTGGTTAGGCTGGTCTCAAACTCCTGACCTCGGGTGATCCACCTGCCGCGGCCTCCCAAAGTGCTAGGATTACAGGCATGAGCCACTGCACCCAGCCCTATATTCACTCTTAGTCATGGCATGAATAAAGAGATAAAGCATGTTGCCATAACAAATGAGTACCAGTTTTCTAAGCAGTTCTAACTTTATCACTTGTGAGTGTGAATAGATCTATTTGAAGTTTGTAATTCAGGAAAACGTTTACAGGTTTATAACTTTATGTATGACTTCCTGGGATAGATGAACAATTACTGTGTTTTAAATTCCATAAAGGAAAATAAATGGAGTAAGTCAAGTTTTAAAAGTGAGAGGGGCTTATCCACTCAACAAGGCACCCAAAAATATCAGAAGGCGGTGGACAGTAGGAGGCGGGATACTTTGTAAACCCCTGGTTCTCCAAGGGCCAGCTCTGTGATTTTAGGAGCATGTTCATCTTACTAGGAAACTTCTCATCTGCAAATTAAAGAGGTGGGCTATAGGATTTGGACATGCTCTGCTAGCCTCCACATTCCATTTATTTCGTAATCCCAAAAGTCTTAGGTTCTGAGCCACGTTCTTTCCTTGCGCCGCTTTGTTGAATTATACCACAGTC
Organism: Papio anubis; assembly: GCF_008728515.1. Lineage (NCBI taxonomy): Eukaryota > Metazoa > Chordata > Mammalia > Primates > Cercopithecidae > Papio > Papio anubis. The sequence goes on from NC_044978.1 coordinate 33,410,865, forward strand.
ACTCCCTGGCTGTGTGGATTAACCTTCAGAAAGCTCCCATGGGAGGAGGACTTGCGCTTGGTTAGGCTTTGTTTAACTTACTTTCCTATTTCTTAACCACCTCGGTAAGACTCGAAGTTAATGGTCTTATCTCTGCCCATTATAACCGAATGCCAGAGCACGTGCCATTAGAACCTCTTCTTAAAGCACTGTGCAGATACAGGAAGCTAGCAATTCCACCCCAGTTACTATTCTCTCTCCCCAAATTCCACGGCAGAAATCATACGTCCCTCTATGCCATGCACATTACCTCTCTTTTCTATTCCAAAGCCCCAAACCTTATTTCCCAAAACATCTCTAACCTTAGAAACATAACCTTAAACAAAAATTCTCTGAGTCTCCTGGATCAGCGAGAATATCTAAAAAGAAATTATGGCTAGGGATGAATTACTGTATTTATAAAACCTAAACAAGTAAAGTCATTAGAAAAGTACCATATTTCTCCAGTATTAATGATAGCTATCTCTAATATGATATAATTATTAATGCAATGTTAGCAAAGAAAATCTTTAAGAAGCAGAACAGACAGGGAAGGGCTATGATCCTCAAATATAAAATTATTTTTGTCCAAGGACCTATCAATGAAGAGAGTAATGTCTAATAATGTTGATCCTAAATCTTACCACAAAAGGAAACTGTATCGCCAATTATAGTTGCCATTATGAATGAACGCCTATGATGCAAGCATTCTGTATTCATTGTCTCTGACCTTCAGAACACCAACAGAGCTAGAAATTATCATTTCCAATTTACAGGTAATGAAATAGAAGCTCAAGAAGGATAACTAACATTCCGAAGGTCACAAAAGCCAGTAAACAAACAAGCAGAAGAACCCATGTTAATTGGAATTCAATAATGTGTTGTATCTACTATATTATGTTGTTTGACATGACCTGGGGTCTTAGCCCGAAGATTACCTTAGAGACTATGAGGTGGCCCACTATGATATTTAAAATGATGATCAAATAAAAATCATTTAAACCAAATAGTTCTTCAAAGCAATGAAACAAACTTTGTCTTTTTTTTTTTTTTTTTTTTTTTTGACAAGGTCTCACTCTGTTGCCCAGGCTGGAGTGCAGGGGTGCAGTCTTGGCTTTCTGTAGCCTTGATCTCCTGGGCTCAAGAGTTCCTTCCACCTCAGCCACCCGAGTAGCTGGGACTAGAGGTTTGCACCACTATGCCCGAAATAAAATTTTTCTAGAGCTAACTGCATCTGTGGCTCTTTCGCATATGCTGCCTGAGCTACAGGGTTTTCTATAATTGTTAGTTGGAAGGCAGGATTTACAATTAAGATGGGTCACCTTCTTTTATGTGAATTCCATCTAAAGCCAGTTTTATCTATGTGTATGTCTTCCCTGTGAGTCTTGCTTTCTGTTGCATCCCTCCTTTGGAATAATGTGATTTTTGCTCAGGCAACAGAAGTCAAAAGGTGTGTAATTCTTGCAGGCTCCATCTAACTTGAGGGAAACGAAGGGCTGTTAAAGCAGAATGGAGCATTAGCATTAATGACATGCATTAGTGTTAATGACACCTTAAAGATATCGGAGTTGCTTCTTAGATCATGAAAATGACAAATTTTGGCTCTTTAAAATTTTTACATGAGTAGGAAAGGGAGTTTTGGAGCCTACAAAATAGTAGTCATGTCAAAAGTGTTCTTTTTGCCTACTGATCCCAGATTTTTCAGAAGTACTTAAGACTGCGGAATAGTCTAAGTCTATGAGGGGAGAAGTGATGCGATTGTGCTCTGAGTAGTTAATAATGGTTCTAAGATAAACCCATTAGGGCTGTCTCCACAGTGTGTAGTGGGACTGAGCTAAAGCATGTGTCGGCTCACATTTATTCAAATGTCAGCAGAATAGAAATGGATTGAGGTTTCCATAGAAACTGCTCTTGAGTTCAGGTGTTTCTTGGGGCTTTTTGTTCCATTAACTGTTTGGAGAAAGAGGTATACGTTATGGCTTTTCATTTATGCTATTTACTTTGTTGTTAGAAGTTGGCTGGTGGAGTTACCATGTCCTTTGTTTTATGGCATTTTTGCGAACCCCTCTTACAGCCTTTCCTCTCCAGCTGAGAAACCGGAAGGAGCAATTTCTACTACCTGACAAATCCTGCCCCTTAGCAGTGTCTGTTCAGGCAGCATTTCTTCAATTTCAGCCAGAAAGGAAGTTTGAACATCTCTTACCTAGAAATTTATGTAATTCATTTTCTTATTCAAGATTTACATTATCCCTATGGAATGTCACCATTATAAGATGTTAAGAACAAAGCAATGACTATGAACTTAATTAACAACCACAATAAAAAAAGGATTTCTTGGCATTAGTAAAATATTCAGGTGTAAAATCTAAGATTAAAGATAATCAACCTTTTCAACTCACACACAATCCAAATAGCTTCCTGGAGAAATAATGTCCCTTCCCATGATATAGGAAAAAAATTTAAAAGGGGAAAAAAAACCCTGAACAATTCAACTTAGAGGGACTACAATGACTCATGTCTATTACTGAATGTCACGCTTGCCTGTAAATTAAACTAGAACATAAAAAGCTCACAGTGTACTCCCAAAGGTATGTTAATAAAGAAAAGCCAATATAAAATAGAAATAGTAATGACAAATAGCAAGATAGGCCTTGGATTTCCCTAGAGCAGGCTGGTGTAGAAGAAAACCCAAGCATGAGCTCTGAAGTCTGACAGCTCAATTTACATCTCACCATGGCCACTTACTACTTAGGATCTTGAATAAGACCCTAATCGCTACACATGTCAGTTCCCTCATGTGTAAAGTGAGAACAATAATTTCTGCCTTCCTGGGTTGTTGTAAGGATTAGCGGTAATAGACATGGTTCCTTCTTATCAGTGTATTAAACATCTGAAATCCTGCAATCATGAGGTTGTGGGGATGCAAAATTCTTCATATCGTGAAAAACTCACTAAATACCTAATCTCTTATACAATTGGTATTCATTCCAATATTTTCCCCAGATTAACCCTAGCATTTTTCTCAGTTTATGTTTCAAATTATTGAATCATCTCTAGCTGATTGTATGAGGTTTCCAATATCTCACGCACTTAGTACTTAACTTTTCTCTGCCTCGGTTTTCTCGTCTATAAAACAGAAATGATGATAATACTACCTTCTGCAAGGAGGAATTAAGGTTAATATTTGCAAAATGCTTAGTACAGTGGTAAATCATAACAAACACATGAATGTGTTGTGTATCAAGTAAAAATAAAAACAAGGCTGGGTGCAGTGGCTCACACCTGTAATCCTAGCACTTTGGGAGGCTGAGGTGGGCAGATCACCTGAGGTCAGTTGTTTGAGACCAGCCTTGCCAACATGGTAAAACCTCGTTTCTACTAAAAATACAAAAAATTAGCCAGGCGTGGTGGCACCTGCCTGTAATCCCAGCTACCCGGTAGGCTGAGGCTGCAGTGAGCCGAGATGGCGCCACTGCACTCCAGCCTGAGCGAGAGATACTCTGTCTCAAAAAAAAAAAAGGTTAAAAAAGAAACAAAGAAACAAAATAACTCTATAGCAAAGTCACTGAAACATGAAATAGCATGATTAAAAGTAGAAGAAAACCCAGAAGGTGCATAACGGTATAAAAACAACAGTAAATATTGATATGTGTGTCATAAAGGTTGAGAGGCATTTGTGAAAATGGTTAGTCCTGGAGTACTTTAACACATAAAGAAATGACTGCGTTTGTTATGGAGCTTATAATGTCCAACATGAGGTTGTGGTAGTGGGCCTCCAAGATGGCACCTGATGACCCCACCCTACGTCAGCTCCACCTCTCACATCTTACCAAACTGGCTCTGTGTAACCAATGGCAGAAGAGATGATATGTTTCAAGATAAGGTTATAAAAAGACACTGCTACTCCCACCTCTGTCATTTCCTGGTCCACTGCCTCAATTTCTCCAGTCACTTGTTCTGCAGGAACAAAGAGCAGTCTGGAAAAGCCCAGCCTTCTGATAAGATCCTGAGAATTTTGTCCAAAGGCCTAAGAGGAACCGAGGACTCCCGCTAACAGTCACATGAGCTTGAAATTGAATCCTTTAACCCTGGGAAACCATCAGAGAATTGCAGCCATATGCAACAGCTTGTCTGCGACCTCCTGAGACACTTTGAGCTAGAACCACCCAGATAAGCTGCTCCTGCCAGGTCCACAGAAACTGTATAAGAAAAATTCATATGTTTACGATGCTAAGTTTGAGGGTTATATTTTATGTGGTAACAGATATCTAATACAGAGTTGAAGGAAGTTCCATGTGCTATTCTGCAAATTTGATGAAAAAAGTACATCTCCACATATACATGCAATTTGTAGTGTTTATTCTAAGAATTAGCAGATACTTGCCACTTTCACTTTTCAAGACACTTTTCAAAAACTTTGTTTTACTATGTAATAGATGATTCTGATCTCCCTTTTAACTGACCCAAAATTCTTTACAATCTGCGTGCTTCTTATTTATCCCATATTCTACTCTCCTCCCATCCTCTTTTTTTTCCTTTACTCGATACATGCTGACTTCTTTTACGTTTCTGGAACATGCCAAGCAAACTTCCATCTCAAGGCCTTAGTGTTGACAATTCTCTCTATCTTAGCTTCTCTTTCCCTGGATATCTGAATATCCATGTGGGTCATTTTCTTCTCCTTCAAATCTTTGCTCAAAAGTCTCCTCATCAGTGAGGACAGTATTAAACAGCTTATTTAAAATAGCAATACCACCCCTCAAACTCATGACTCTCCTTATCTGGATTTATTGTCCTTTAACACATGTACAGGTTGAGCATCTCTAATCCAAACACCCAAAATGCTCCAAAATCTATAACTTATTGAGTATTGACATGATGTCACACCTAGAAAATTTCACACCTGACTTCTTGTGGTGGTTCATAGTCAAAACGCATTCAAAACTTTGTTTTATGCATAAAATTATCTAAAATAGTAAAATTACCTTCAGGATATGTGCATCAGTGTATATGAAACACAAATGAATTTCGTAATTTAGAGTTGGGTCTCATCGCCAAGAGATCTCATTATGTATATGCAAATATTCCAAAATCTGGAGGAAAAAAGTCTGAAATCTGAAACACTTCCAGTCCCAGGTATTGTGGATAAGGGATCCTCCACCTGTAGTAATTTTATTGCGGCTCTCCCCTCACTGAAATACCAGCTCCAGGAGGGTGGGGCTTTTCATCTCTTTAGTCACTTATGCACTTGATGTGTCCTGATGACTTAGAACAATGCCTGACACTTAGGAAGTACTCAATAAATATTTGTTGATGTAAATCCATTGAAATACCAGCCCCATAAGGATGGGGATTTTCATCTCTTTAGTCACTTATGCACTTACTTGATAAATCCTCATTACCTAGAACAATGCCTGACACTTAGCAGGTACTCAACAAATACTTGATGCGAGCTCATGAAGTGAGTTTAGTTCAAGTGGTTTTTTACAATAGCAATTATCCTACAGTAAGGATGACTGCCTATATTTAAATTTCCTGACTCGGTAGGTTGTCAATAAACGGGGACTATGATCTGAAAGCAAACCTCAGTTGAAAAAGAAAAGCATGTGCTTGTATGAGTTACAAGAAAGGGCTAAGTGCAAAAGAACTGCTGAGGTTAACATGAACATTGTTCTGTGAACTTATGGTTTAAATAAAATCTTTATCATCACACTTTCCAAGAGCAATATTTCTTATCATGGATGTACATAAAAAACTCTCGTGTCTTTCCTCTTAATACCCAGAACATTATTTTTATTTTATTTTTATTTTTATTACCGATTTTGCATCAGAGAATATTGTAACTCACTGCACCTAGGTAAAAACTAAAGACATAAATCTGATGTTAGTGTTTGGGTGAGGGAGAAGGGACAAGATGGAGGAAGGTGAACAAGATGGAGCAGTCCCTGTTGTTTCCGGGTTCTTCATCACAGATTTTCCCGCGCCCGGGATAAGAACCAAATCAACTGAGCATGCGGAGAGTGACATCAAGCCGGGGACACCGAAATACAAGAAGCCACTCCTACACACACGCCCCAAACTCCTCCCCTTCCACCTCCCAGGCAAAAAAGTCAGCCGCTGGTAAGTGCCGGTGTGACTTCTTCGGCCCCCGCATTCGTGGACTGGAGAACATCACCGGAGAGCGCCGGGGGGGCTTCCCTGGCCCCCCACACCTGAGGACCAGAGAACCTAGCCGGAGAGTGTGTGCATATTTGCAATAAAAGACTGCCACTTTCTTACGTACTTTGGCCTCATGTTTAATTACTTAGCTCTCCTAAATTAAGTTACATTAAATTAAATTAAAACAGTTAGTTCTAAAAATCCACAAGGGTAATGATATGAATTTCAGAGACATGGAAGCCTTGTTCAGAATAGATTATAACAGAAAGGCTCAGTAGAGTCAGGTTCATGAGTGTGTGACCTGTTCAGAAGTGGTTGCTTAGAAGGATCATGGCTTGGGTTAATGCTCTGCTGCTACCGTCTTGAAATCCTTAACAATTTATAAACAAGTGAACTTCATTTTCAGTTTACACGGGGCCCTGCAAATTATGTACCTGGCTCTATCTTCCTTTGTAAATGGAGAAACAGACTCCAAGAGTTTTGAAACTGCCATAATAATAGATCCAACAATTGTGTAGGCATTTCACAACTGTACAATTTTGTTACGTATTTATAAACATCTGCTGAATGGATGACTATGTATTGGCCCTCCTCACTTCGGAACCAGGTCTTGAACTTAGGGATTGTGGCAAGAAGGAACAAGGCACGTTCCGGGGGCTCACAGGGCAGGCCAGGTGGCTCACACTTGTGATCCCAGCACTTTGGGAGGCCAAGGCGGGCGGATCACTAGAGGCCAGGAGTTCGAGACCAGCCCGGGCAATACGGCAAGATTCTATCTCTACTAAAAACACAAAAATAGCCTGGCGTGGTGGCATGCGCCTGTAGTCCCAGCTACTCTGGAGGCTGAGGCAGGAGGATCACTTGAACCTGGGAGGTCGAGGCTGCAGTGAGCCCTGATCTCAACACACACACACACACAAAGAATGACTCTCGGGCTTCTTTTTTTTCTAATGGATGGAGGTAAAACCTCGAAAGCCCATGGTCAAGTGCCTTCCAAAAACAAAAACAAAAAACTAGCCTCAATGAGGAGGTCCATAGCCTCCAGCTAACCGCATTTTCAGTCACAGTGCACCGGGGACCTAAAAAAGGGTCAATCTCAGCACCATGCACTCCACCGGGTTCCTTCCGCCCCTCGAGCCCAGGATGGGAGGAGCCGAGGAACCGAAAGAGAAAACAGGCCGCGCAGGCCGCGGAGGAGCCGGGCGCCTTAATGGAGCTCCGGTCGCTGCTGTGGCTGCTGTGGCTGCTGTGGCTTCTGTGCCGGGGCGGCGGCGATGCGGACTCCCACGCCCCCTTCACCCCGACCTGGCAGCGGAGCCGCGAGCATGAGGCCGCCGCCTTCCGGGTACCAAGCGCGCGCCTCCCCGGGTCTGTCCCTGCTCCCCCACTTCCTGTCCCGGGTCTGGGCTGCGGAAGAGGGCCCCCGAGAGGCGACCCTGCTAGTGGGCACCCGTGGCTCTGCGATGCGTCTGGGGCACTGAGCTGCAGGTGCAAAAGCCAGCTTCTCTCTCCCCTCCCCTTGTGCCATGGTGTCGCTCCCCCATGCCTTTGCTCACCAAACGATTTGATTTTCCAGAAAAGATTTGCCGCTATGAATTTTTGGGACGCATCCAAATGAATAAATAGATACGTCCAAAGTGTTCTTGGTGGGAAGAAGCACCCCCTTTTAGCAATCCCCTCGATCGTTGCCACTGGCTTCCAAAGCTCCTCTATTTCTCATTTATGAGAACCAGAAACAGGGAGCAGCCTGTTGGTGGAAGGAACCTGTCGTTTTTTTTCTTCCCGAGGAGGGCGCTAGTGATCGGAAGTTAGAGACAAAGAGCCTGCCTTTAGCCTGGTTAAAGAATCCGGATGGTTAATGATTCTCCTTAAACTAACGCACCACCTTAAAAGTTCTTCCTGCCTTGTTGGAGACTGAGTTGGAGAAAAGAGAAACATTTAATTTCCTTTTCTTATTATTATGAAAATCCTTTTATAATAAATGCTTAGATTTGAGTCTAGCATGAAATCTCTGGAAGGGACCGGTTAGCTGAGCACAAATAATGATTTTCCTGAAAGCAAGGAGACTGCAAGAGATGCCGCTTTCGTGCTTGCCTCACTATGTTCTAGATATGTGATACCATTTAACACGTTTTTAAATTCGTGAAAGATGCCATTATCATGATATAATTTATTAGAAAAGAACATTCATTCTGAATCAAACGTAAGTCTGAGTTCAGTAATATTGCTCAAGAGAGTGTATCTTTTTTCCTGGTGTTTGTTGGAATTTCTCACAGGATTTCATAGCTAAGCTCATCCCCCCCCCCCACCCCCGGAAAGCCCCAATGTTTAGGAAGGCCAGCCTTCCCTGATTCTGTCCACTCTTACGTTTCGTCCAAACCGAGATGTGTACTGTTATCTCTACTTTATTATTCTTGAGTTCAGTTCTGGTTTTCAAAACTGGAAGTCCTCTTACTCTTTCAAGAACAAAATTCTGGCCTGTATTCTACCCTTATTCTGAACTTAGGTTCGTTTTCCTGGTAAATCAAACCCATTAGGGGAAAAGTCAGTCTCACCTTTATTGATAACATATTCATTGGCTACATAAATAAACACACTGTCAGGCTCCTAAAAATTAATATTTCAGGACAAAGCTCAAAGAGCTAGACTTATAAATATATTTTAACGGTTATTTAGATTTTAGATAATTTGTAAATATATATGTATATAATTTATGTAGTGACTCATACTGGTCCTGTAAAGAGGCTATACCCAGATGAACGTCTAGAAAATGTAACTTTTCTCAGGAGAAATACAAAGATCCAGGTTGAAAGATGGAAAGTTGGAAGTGGAGGAGGATGGAATTATGAAGACACTTAGTACATTTTAAAAACCTTGGGTTAAGAAATACCGAAAAAGTTTTCAAAGCAATTGCTGCCTGTAGGAATTTTCTTCATGAGAGGGATACACAGAAAGGAGAACAGTGAGGCTTCAAAGCACAGTTGCTGGAAACTGAACATCTCTTGGTGCTTAGTTGGACTTTATTCAAGAATGCTTTAAAACCGATTTTCTACCTTAGCGGTCCCCAATCTTTTTGGCACTAGGGACCGATTTCACAGAAGACAGTATTTCCATGGACGGTGGGGGTGGAGGAGGGAAGTAGGGGGATGGATGGTTTGGGGATGAAACTCTTTCATCTCAGATCATCAGACATTAGTCAGATTAGTTAGCTGGGGATTGCTGTTTGGACTTGGGATAGAGAGCTGGACACAGGGAAAGGTGGAAAGGGCCCTGCCTCCTTGGTAACCATGAAACTTCTTGTTGAAATCAAGTGAATTCATTGGTGAATTGATGACACAGGGGTTTGCAGCTGAAGATCTGGTTCAAGAAAGTCCTTGATTAATTAGTAACGTCTTTCATGATCATGGGTTTAGAGAATGGTGAAGGTTTTTAATTTGTTTTAATCATAGCCTTAGATAGTTTTGTAAGTTTCCTGGGAATGCACCTTACATGAAAGTTAAGTTAGTCCATGACTTTCCCACAGAATATTATATTCTGTTCAGTGAAACCTAGACTCCTCTATAGTTTATTATGGGATGCCTCACAAGATACCTGACTTTGGATGACACCCCTTGTCTCTGCGCTTTCACTACTTTAGAAACTTCTAGTGCTCAGGAAGCTCTTAACTATTGAATTCAGCCTACTACTTTCCTTTGTGCCAAAACCTAGATTTGCCCTTATATTTACTGATACTCATTATTTTACCACAGATCATTTGGCATTCTTATCCTTTGGGAGGCGAAGACCCAATATTGGATCCAATAAAAGTTTGATACTGTCACTTTAGAATAGTATCTATGCCAAAGCACATGTGATTTTACATAAAATTTCAGAAGCTTCACCTTAAGACCAGTTGCCATAATGACACAGGTTATATTATTATGAGATTATACATTTAGGAATGTTTATTTATGTATAAATAGATGGCCGTAGCATCTTTATAACAAGTGATCCTAACTAATGAGCTACTTATATGTGCTTGCCATAATCAGCCCCTTGAAATCTGGAATTAGGTCCTCCAAATAGGCTTTATCCAAGAAAACTTTAAAACCTATTTTTTACCTCAGTGGTCCCCAAACTTTTTGGCACCAGGGATTGGTTTCATGGAAGACAGTTTTTCCACGGACTGAGGTGTGGGGGTGGGGTGAGAAGGATGCGGATGATTTCAGGATGAAGCTGTTCCACCCCAGATCATCAAGCATAGATTCACATAAGGATGGAGCAAACTAGATCCCTCACATGCGCCGTTCCCAGTAGGGTTTGTGCTCCTATGATAATCTAATGCTGCTGCTGATCTGACAGAAGGTGGAGCTCAGGTGGTAATGCTCGCTCGCAGGCCCCTCACCACCTGCTGTGCAGCCCGGTCCTTAACAGGCCACAGACCAGTACTGGTCCATGGCCAAGGGGTTTGAGACCCATGTTCTACCTTATATAAAGATAAAAACATGAATTTGATGTTAGATAATGTTGTTCTGCAGACTTTTTCTGACAATTTTTACTTAAAGTATACATTGGCTAAATGGAAACATAAACTTAAAATCATAGATTATAATTCATTCATTCATTTGTTCATTCATCTTCCCATACATTCATCCAATACTTTATTTAATTTCTATTGTGTCTAAAGAACTGGTCTGGGTTTTCTGAGGGATACAGTGGAGAATAAGACATGTGCTATGCTCTAAGAAATGTACACAAAAAATGACTATCATTATGTTTAAACATTGTATTATCCATTTTCCTGTAAATAGAAAGAAGAATATAAACACTTACACACTAGAGAAATAGATTGTCCCAAGTAGTTCACAAAAGAATGTATTTTTAATTCAATCTTTTTGTGTGCATGCTCACACAAATACTGACTACACAGTTCTTATCATACATAGTAAATATATATCTGCATTATGTTTATACAGAGTTCAGTACACTGTATAGAAAATACTTTGTCTAAGAAACTTTTCAAAAGTGATTTATAAAAATGTATCCTTTAAAAAGCTTTTATTGTTCTAATCCAGGGCTTCTCAACAGTGGTACTATTGACATTTGAGAATGGATAGTGATTTGGTGTGGGGGGCCTTCCTCTTCATTGTAGGGTGAGTAGCAGCATTCATGGGCTCTATGCACCAGATGCCAGTGGCATCCCACCAGTGTAACAATCCCCAGTATGACAAATGAGGGACAAAATTATCCTCAGTTAGAATCACTGATCTAAAGTTTACAACTCCTAAGTCTTCCAAGAAATTCTCGGCAATGCTTTAATATTGTATACAAATATTTTACCTTTTTGCTCATCCTCAGATTTACTGCAATTTCCAGAAACTAAAGCACTCCCAAGGAGAACATTTTAAATCTATGTGTACAATTTATGATTTATCCTATGAAACTTCAAAATCTGCAAATGAAAGTTGTTAAAAGTCTGAGTAATGGAATGCAAGACAAACAATGAGTTTAAAGTGCCAAAGATAAAGTGATCTTCCGAAGTACCTTAGGCATCTCTGATAATTTCAATATAAAACTCATCCCATGGATACATGGGATTCACTGTAAGGGAATACACACATCTTTGCATATGTTGATAAGGGCAAATAAATCCTCATGATTAGTGGAAGGAAACCTAGATATCAATGGGGAAAAAATAATAGATGTTCACTGCCTTTTCAGCTGATAAAACAGACATGAAGTCCCTTAAAGTTTATGTCCCTTCGGTGGATTTCTTGCAGGCCAAATAACTATACCCCTCCACCAAGTACTAGTTGTGTGACCTTAGGCAAATCATGTATCTGTTTCTCAGATTTTTTCATATGTGAAGAGCGGGTAATGTTAGCAATTACCTTTATACAGTACTAAGTTAATTCATATAAAACACTTGGAATGAATACTTGCATTCAATTTAACAATCCTTTCAACCCTTTGTATTAAGTGCATTCAGTGGCCGAGAACTAACTTTGTAGAGAAATGAAAACAGTTTGCTCGTAAAGGATTCGCTTAGTCCTTTAGAAACAGTTGAGTACATGCAAGAAGAAAATACATGATTCCATTTATTCTTACTTAGTGGCAGTCTGTGAGAAAGATTTCACAGACTTTTCCCCTCAGGGAAGTAGATTAAGGAAATGTCTGAGAACCCCTCAAGCCACCCTCCAGGGGTTTCTGCTCTTAGATGGTTTTGAACATGACCATTTTCCTCTTAACTTACCCTAACCCGAGCATTGTCTAAGACTGTGGTTACCCATAGCTGGAAAGGTAAGAGGGCCAAGATGCCTGAGATTGCTGGAAGGACTTTCTGATCCTGTAAGAAAAATATTGGTTTCCGAGGAATTTTAAAACTGCAGCCTCACCTCCTCATGAGACTGGTTCAAGTCTCTTGTCAATAGTTATTCTGTTTTATGATCAGACTGAACCCATCCTCTGTTTGTTGTTTGGCCTTGCTGGGATGCTTCATGACTGACTACTCTGCAGTTCTTATCAATCTCCTTTGGCGTAGTTATGAAGCATCCTAGCTAGGCTAACAGGCAGGAAATTAGAATATGGAAGACACTGCTTCGAAACATATTACATTTAAATCACAGTTCAAATATGTGATCACCTCCAGTGCATGTGCACACACACACACACAAAGGCAGCTTTAAGAGATTCTACCTCTTAGAAGGATGGCTGCTAGAAGTCATAATAAGGATAGCTTTAGGGACAGAGTCTTACAGGGACAGGGTCCTAGGTATAAAGTTGAGAGGTTGTACCTGTAATAAATAGAGATTTAGTAGCACAAGATCTACCGATGCCCAAGGGACACGTTTTTCCTGGTTTTATAATCAGGATAATTTCCTCAAGCTCTTAGGTTCTGAGTTACCTTCTGTTCGGGAATCTGGTATCTCCCTTTATAACTCATTCAATTAAACACATTTAACAACAACAATAACAACAAAAAGGTGAAGGTAGTTATTTTTCACCAAATCTGTTCAAAGACTGTTCTGACTTACCAGCTCTAATTTTTCTCATGTAAGATCTAATTTTTAAACATCTGCACTTTTCCAAAGCATCAATGAGATGTTTCCTATGTATTCATCAAAACTTTACGTTTTTCCTCTCATAAATGAAGTGAAGGTTCAGGTCTTTAATATTCTATATGACTTTAGAGACGGCTACTCTAAATGTGCTCACTATCATATCCTCTGTTGAGAACATCTGCTCACTGATCCTTTACCTACCGGAGGATGTTGGATGTAATGAGCAGCAAGGGCCTCATACAAACTCTCAGTATGTGATGCTTCTATGAAATCTTTAATAGCTAGAATCAAGAGAGACCGGAAAAGTCACTTAAGAGAATTGATAATTCAAGAAATGAAATATAGGTCTTTTTAAATTTTAAATGATGCGAAACCCAGGTTAGTCAACTTGATAAGTGTATAGCAAATAAAAGAATAAATAAATGAGAATAAATATTCTTGGATATACTGATAGTATTATTTTACCATGAAAGCAACAGATTGCTTTCAATAGATAATATTGATCCTCATTTCTAATGCCATGAGAAATACTTGCTCCAAGTGAATCTGAAAGTATGGTCTTTGAGCGCCATTTCTATAATCCAAATACTCTGTTTAAAGGAAAAGGAAGATAGAGGATGAGAGTATTTTAACTGAGCATTTATTTTGCCAGTCTGTAATATGTGTTTTCCAATTATTATTTTATTTAATCCTTACATTCTGCCAGATCAGTATTACTCCATTTGTTGACTGAAATAAAGCTCAGAGAGGTTGAGTATATAGCCAAAAGTTGCACAGCAATGGTAAGACATTTCAAATTGTTGCAAAATTAAAAAGAGGCCGGGCGTGGTGACTTATGCCTGTAATCCTAGCACTTTGGGAGGCTGAGGCAGGCAGATCACGAGGTCAGGAGATTGAGACCATCCTGCGTAACACGGTGAAACTCCATCTCTACCAAAAAAAAAAAAAAAAATACAAAAAAATTAGCCGGGCGTGGTGGCAGACGCCTGTAGTCCCAGCTACTCAGGAGGCTGAGGCAGGAGAATGGCGTTAACCCGGGAGGCGGAGCTTGCAGTGAGCGGAGATCGCGCCACTGCACTCCAGCCTGCGCTACAGAGCCAGACTCCATCTCAAAATAATAACAACAACAATAATAATTATAATTATTATTATTATTATGCTGTGTTCAGAAGCCGCCAGGAAAGTACTTTTAATGTTATTAATGGTTTTGCAAAATCAAAACAAGTGGGTAGGGATTAGTGGTAGGGAGAAGAGGAAGCAGAGCATTTAGTGGTTTAGAGTATTTTGCTCTTGGCAAGAAGTCCACAATTCGTATAAAGATTGAGTAGTCCTGACATGGGCTATGGAGAGCTGTCGAAAGACAGGAGTCATTACACCGGAATGGCAAATGGAATTATTTTAGAAGTTGTCTCCTGGTTGAACAAGTGGAAGACAGCAACATTTTCAGAAGTCCTGCAGATACTGGTGCTGCTGACATAAATCAAAGAACAGTATATCAAGTGATAACAAATAGAAAATATATGTGGAGAGATTTGGCTTTTCAAACACATGGCACAAGAGCAAAACCAAGTAACTGTTACTGGAATCATCATTGAAAAATAGGGACATAAATATATAAAATAAATAAATAATATATTAATTTATTTCATTATTAAATTAGTGTTATTATAACTACTTCACAACCAGAACACCTAAACTTTGGATGGTGAAATGACACTCATAAGGCAACACAAAAATTAAGAGAAGTACAGGGGAATTCCCTGACAACGATATATAAGTTTGTTTCATCTGGCATTTGCCAACTTGAGTGGCAATATATTGTTTTACTGGTTGATGTCACAAATGATCTAGTAAGACAAACTTGCATTAGCTCTCCAACTAAATAGAGTATATGGTTCAACTACTGCCTCACCTCGCAGACACATGTGTAGAACGAACATGTATAGCATTGCCTACAATCAAGAGTCTAAAATGCATTCCTAAAATTAGATTTTCTTAATTAAACAATTTGTGTAATTTTAAGGATCTCCAAAGGGTGTACCAGCCTCTACCTCATGTGCATGCATGTGTGTGTGTGGTATATTCCTTTTTGGTTCTGCTAATATGATGTACCATACTGATGATTGATTTTGAAATTTTAAACCAACCTAGCATTTCTGAATAAACTTCACTTGGTCACAATGTATTGTCGTTTACATATATTGCTAGATTTGGTTTGCTATGAAGGATTTTGCATCTACAGCATATTTATGAGGGATACTGGTATGTAGTTCTATTTTATTTAGATATATTTTTCTGTTAGAATCAGGGTAACACTGTTCCTATTTAAGTTGCAGCTTGTTCCCTTCTTCTTGACTTTCTCAAAGGATAATATTGGTATTACTTCTTTCTTCATTGTATAAAGTTCACCAAAAAACCATCTGGGCCTGAAGTTTTCTTTGTGTTTTCACTTACAAATTTAATGCCTTTAGCTGATAAAAGGCTGCTCAAATTTTCTGTTTCTCCTTTCATCTTTGGCAGTCTGTGCCTTTCAAAAAGTTTGTCCATATTGTACAGTTTGCCAAGTTATTGTCATAAAGTTGTCAAAATATTATTCTTCTAATGCCTGAAGCATCTGTAATCATGGCTCTTCTTTCATTTCTAATATTGGTAAATTGGTTATTCATGTCTTCTCATTCTTTTTTTTTTTTTTTTTTTTTTGAGTTGGAGACTTGCTCTGTCATCCAGGTTGGAGTGCGGTGGTGTGATCTCAGCTCACTGCAACCTCCGCCTCCTGGCTTCAAATGATTTTCCTGCCTCAGCCCCCTGAGTAGCTGGGATTACAGGCATGAACCACCACGCCCAGCTAATTTTTGTATTTTTAGTAGAGACAGGCTTTCACCATGTTGGTGAGGCTGGTCTCGAACTCCTGACCTCAGGTAATCCACCCACCTCGGCCTCCCAGAGTGCTGGGATTACAGGCGTGAGCCACCGCACCCAGCCTTTTTTTCTTTTTTCTTTTTTTTTTAATCAATCACAGGAGCAATTCCTGTGAACGAATAGGGAGAGGTCCAGGTAGAGCTATCTGATTGCAATGTAATTCTAACCCTGAGTGAAGGAAAAAGGGAAGGAAGGTTGGGGAAGAGTTCCATGCTGTCTCACAGTCCAAGGAAAGTTTGGTTTGGCAAGGTCATCAGGGAGTCATTAATTAAAAACCAGCTTTCAGGGGAGTCCCATTAGTCCCCCAAATAGCAAGCCTTAGCATTCAGTCATGAGCTAGGTGCAGCCCGTAAGAACTGTGGCTTCCCTTGGTGTGATCATGGAGATTCAACTAGCAGCAACTAAACTCCCTATAGAAAGAAGGCTGAGAGGCATTCTCATGGCTGCCACATTCTCTCCTGTGCATTCTTAACATCCTGCATTCTCAGTGCCTTCCTGACTACTCCAGCTCACAAAGATGGCCAGGCGGTACTTACTAATTGAATGAATCCTCTGCATTCCTTAGCAGTTAATAATTTCTGGCTTACATTTGTCATTTGCCATATACAGAATTACTTTGTATTCTAGTTCTATTTTTACGTTTATATATCCAGGTTATATTGAAAGCTTTGCTTCGTCAAGATTATTTTTAAGTACCTCAAAAACTTTATTAATTTGTTGATTAGCAATCTTCCTAGGTATGCACAGAAGGAAAAAAAAATAAGATTATGACAAGTTCCAGAAATAATTTACTTAAAAATAAACAGCTTACAGTTGTTAAGGGCATGATATGGAAAATTTCACTTATCTACTTATTCACCAACAAATACTTATCAAGGATTTATTGAGTGCCAGGCATGTGCTATGTGAGGGTATCACTGTAAGGAATAAGACATATAAGGAGTCATCATTTTGCTTATAGGTTTTTGAGACAGACATACAATAAACACAGAAGTACATAGACAAATACTTAGAAGCACTAGGGTTGAAAAGGTACCAAATTGATAGCCCCCTGAAATTTTATTTATTCTATGTAATTGGTTAGTATTACAAAACTGAAGCATGTTTATATAAAAGATAAGCTTAAGATAAATTATCACAAAATTCAAAGTTCAGAAATCAGTAAATAATGGTCACATTTCCCCTCCAGATAGAGAAACCAGGCTGTCTTCAAATATTTCCAGAATTGCATCTGTCACAGAGCCGTTGTACCCTACATGAGATAGAGATATCTATAAAGCTTTAATAAAATCAGATTGATTTATTAATTTATTTACTCAGTCTGTTTTTCATGCTTCATTACTTAGTTCTGGGAAACACAAAGGTGAAGAGGACATATTCCATATTCATAATTGTTTAACCACATGAGTGAATGTCTATAGGTGACAATTTGCTTCTAGTGTCCAGTGTTTATTTGCAGTCTATTTCTTTTTTCCCACTATGTCAATACTTTAATAGCTGTATATGGAATGCTTGCAACAAGCCTGGTGATGGGGAATTATAAATGAATAAAATACACTTTTCTCAGCCTCAAAAAATGCCTGAAATTAGATAATAATTCTAATAGAAAATGTTTATGAATTTCCTATGGATATCTTATACAACTTTACATTGTAGTCTGAAGGAAATCAACCTTTAACTTTATAATGGAAAAATATCTCCAAGTTAGTTATACACAAATTTACTTTGGAAAACTGACATAGTAGATATGAAATAGTTTTTGTTTTTCTTCTAGGAAAGCCTTAATAGACATCGATACTTGAATTCTTTATCTCCCGGTGAAAACTCCACCGCCTTCTATGGAATAAATCAGTTTTCCTATTTGTTTCCTGAAGAGTTTAAAGGTATGGTGCGATGGTACTATTTGAGTGATTCCCTGATTTTAATTTGCTTGCTTAACTTTTGATAAATATTTAATTGTAAATCTAATAAATTGAGTAATAGTTAACATTTATTAACTATTTACCTACTAAGTGTCAGGCATGTACCATGTGCTCACATAAGAAAATAAATTCATGGCCACTGTCTTCTAATTACTGCTTAAGAAATGAATATTATAATTACGCACATTTCCATGTGGCTCTTAAGGGTAATTGTCTAATCACTTCTGCAGGTTTCTAGTGCTATTTCTGTTCGGGGCACACATGGTTCCATGGGTTATGATAGAAAAAAATGATGTCAATTATACTTATTTTTATTATTGACCTGGCTTTATCAAACAAGTCATTTTATGTGTCAACTCCAGCCTTATTGTAGGAATTCTCTTTTGTAGTTTTTAATGAATGCATTTTATATTATAGAAAAGCACAAAGGAAAAATCTAAAATAGCAGGTCTACTAGAAGGCTACTGTTTCTTCTTTAAAAGTTCCTCCCAAAGAATCCCAAGGATATAATAAAATATAATATTGGTTGTCTTTTAATATAATATTGGTTGTCTCTCTGTAATATAATGTAATATTGATTGTCTTTATATATAACAAATATATATTACATATAATATGATACATTGTGATATAATATTGGTTGTCTTTTCATTTTATGTTTCTACTCAGCCATTTATTTAAGAAGCAAACCTTCCAAGTTTCCCAGATACTCAGCAGAAGTACATAGGTCCATCCCCAATGTGTCTTGGCCATTAAGATTTGACTGGAGGGACAAGCATGTTGTGACACAAGTGAGAAACCAGCAGACGGTAAGTTTAAATCCCTCTTCTTTTCTAATCATCTAAGCATTGAAAGGCAGCTTTGATGTCAAATTTAATCAAACTTGTAATGGAACCCATCATTTCTCCAGGGAAATCACATCTAAGTCATCCAAAATGACAATGAAAGGAGAATCTCTAGAGGAATGAGAGGCAAATGTTAAAGCCCTGACTTTTATTCCTGAAGCTGTGTCCTCTTACTAATTGTTATTGCCACCAACACAGTAACTCAGGGATACTTCCCAGTAGCTGTATCACAGATACCAAGCTTTCTTTACAATAGCAGATGGAAGACTGGAGAAGGTAAACATGAGCATTAAAGGCTTAAATGGTTCAAGAAAAAAAAAGTGAAAAAGTAAAATGAAAATGGATAAATTTACCAACAGTGTGGCTGAATCTCCTGGGTTCTCAAGCCTCATCTTGCAAGCTCTATCAGAAAACCTGCCCCCATCTTCACAGGATCATATGCCTTTGAATCCGTGGGTCTTTATAAAAGTATAGTCAGTAGTCAGTTCAGCCATAACGTGACACATATATTCCAGAAAATCACCACCTATGCGGAATTGAGCAGTAACATGACAGGGATTATGGGAGAAATGAGGTTAGGTCACGCTACCTAGGAACTTAATCAATGACCTATTTTTTAAAAGACAGAAAGCTAATAGACACAGTAGCACAGTTTAAACATGCTTACTGATTAAGAAATACGTAAATACTGTAATGAATATAGCAATTGACCTTGAAAAAAGACTCAAAGTTTGCTGAGGACATGGGAGTTGGAAGGGCTACAGCTTGTGAGTTATTCTGAAGTGGTGGAAGGAGGTGCCTTTGAAATAGGAAGGAAAGTGGTAAGAGCAGATGTGGGTGGGAATGACCTATAATGCGTAGTGAACCCACCTAGCTGGCAGATGTTTGAGGGGTGCGTGCATGCTTTGCTGACATCCCCTACCTGTCTGCACCCCTCACTGTTGGCATAGGGAATAGCTGCCAACTAGGGAAAGTCAAACCCGTAACGAGAGGTGGATAGTCTCAATTTGTCTGCAGTGGAAACCTCAACAGATCATTCAGCCTTCCCTCGTACGGAAAGTGTTTCTGTCCCAGCAGTTTCTCAGTCAATGTCTAGTTAGAATGATTTTTGCTTCTCAGATTCTATCTTCATTTTTGTACATTAAGTTTTACCACCGAATCATTTGCTTTATTACTGGATTTGTAATAACATGTGAATTAGACATAAATAGAATCCTTTCAAAAATGGTCCACAGTGTATTAAAGAGGGAACTTTTAATTAGGGATCTTTAATTAAAGGAATATTCGAGAGACTCTTTTTTTTTTAAGCAGAAACTGCCCTTGTGGCTTGACTAAAACTGGCCATAGGGGTGGTGTCAGCAGCTTGTATTCACCTTTTTTCTTTTTCTTTTTTTGTTTTTTTGAGATAGAGTCTCGCTCTGTCACCCAGGCTGGAGCGCAGTGGTGTGATCTCGGCTCACTGCAACCTCCACCTCCTAGGTTCAAGCGATTGTCCTGCCTCAGCCTCCTGAGTAGCTGGGATTACAGGTGCGCCCCACCATGCCCAGCTAATTTTTGTATTTTTAGTAGAAACAGGTTTTCACCATGTTGGTCAGGCTCGTCTTGAACTCCTGACCTCATGATCTGCCTGCCTTGGCCTCCCAAAGTGCTGGGATTACAGGCGTGAGCCACCCTGTATTCACCTTTGTTGAAGTTTGGAGACCCTGCTGTATAGTGAGTGTTTTTACTATGCCATAGGCACGAGAGATATAACCTTTAAAAGAGCACTTAAAGCCATAAAGTTGCTCAAAATGTAACTCTGCAAAGATATCCAATTGTCATTCCTTTTTTTTTTTTTTTTTTTTTTTTGATCTAAGTCTGCCACACATGGCCCTCTGGTTATGTCAGGTTCATCCAATCTCAAATCTACTCTCCTCTGCCTTCTCTGTGGATCCTTCTTCCTTTTACGGGATCCTATGATCCCTGATTTCATTCCTTTTGTCTCCTCTCTTTCTTTCAGGACTAGTTCTTTTATTCTTTTGTTCTAGTTTGTTAAGTGAAAGCAAGTTAATAGATCCACTATCAGCATGATCGGCAGCCAATACTGGAGTAATGACTAATATGGGTTTATATCCTTAGGACATTTCATGTGCATCCACTATAAGCATACTTAATAGGGTATCTTTATAGCCTAAAAAGTAATTCATTAATATTTATTAATTCTCTTATCTCCATCAGCTATAATGAGCACAACATACATCTTTCCCCTCCTCACCCTTAGGATGGAAGTGGTATATGACCATGGAAGCAGAGTGTCCTGAAAAAAGCAAGGGGGATGGAAGGATGGAGTGGGAGTCAGCACACGCTCTCCAGCAGAAAAGCCACCTACAAAGAGAAGTCACATATTCAGTGAACTGAATAGTCTTTTAGAAGATCATCAGTTAGCCCAAATATTTCCTCAGTCTCTAAAAATTCACCCTTACCTTGCATTGCCAAATTTAGAATAGTAATAATGCTGACAACATGAACTAATAATTAAATGATGCTCAGAAGAGACTTTTGGTTTTCTCTTTTTTTCAATTTAAAAATCTAGAGGATAGGTATATATACCATGTAGGTTTCCAGATTCTGGAAACCTTACTTGATTTGATAACGTTATATTTAGAGATGTTGGGAAGTTGATTTAAACCCTATAAATACTACCCCTTTTTCTATTTTTAAACAGTGTGGAGGATGCTGGGCCTTCAGCGTGGTGGGGGCAGTGGAATCTGCATATGCAATAAAAGGGAAGCCCCTGGAAGACCTAAGTGTCCAGCAGGTCATTGACTGTTCGTATACTAATTATGGCTGCAATGGAGGCTCTACTCTCAATGCTTTGAACTGGTTAAACAAGGTAACTAGTCTCTCAGCCTTTTAAACTCTTTATTTCCTTTTTTGCTTGTTTACTGTGTGTTCAAAATTCAGACAGTTTGTTCACATATATTAAATAATGTTTCCATGCTCAGAAATGTAGATGATCAAAGTTTGAAGTAATTAATCAGAATATTTAAAAAGAATCATTTCTAGGCAAAGCAATTGTCAAGAAATCAAAAGGGGAAAAATCTGAAGTCTGTCTTCAGAGAAATATTTATATTTATTTCTTGACATTTCTTAGTATATACATGCTTTTTTGCAGATCTGAGTATCTCATAATTCCCCAGAAAGTTGAGAATATATGATTTTTTTATTTTCATGGAATTTCTGAATGTTAAGGTTAAAAGGGAATTAGAGACTAACTAATCTTTTACCTCTTTTTTTTTTTTTTTTTTTTTTTTTTTTGAGACAGCATCTCACTCTGTCACCCAGGCTGGAGTACACTGGCACAATCTTGGCTCATTGCAATCTCTGCTTCCCGGGTTCAAGCAATTCTGCTGCCTCAGCCTCCTGAGTAGCTAGGACTACAGGTGCCCATTACCACACTCGGCTAATTTTTTTGGTGGTTTTTTTTGTTTTGTTTTCTTTTTTTAGTAGAGATGTGGTTTCATCATATTGGCCAGGCTGATCTCGAACTCCTGACCTTGTGATCCACCCGCCTCAGCCTCCCAAAGTACTGGGATTACAGGCATGAGCCACCATGCCCAGCCTGTATCTCTTTTTATAGATGAAGAAATGAAGCCTGAGATGTGAGATCATGTTGCCAAGTCAGTAGCTGAGATGGAGTTGTACCTTCATTCCCCGACCTCTCACAGTAGGATTTGCTCAGTATACCCCAGTGTCCCTCAGTGTTCTTAGGACTTGCCCTGACAGTGTCCCAGATCCGATATCAACTGCATGAAATTTGCCAATAAGGGTGCTGTTGGGTTCTGTAAAACGTCATCAAGCCAGAGTTTCCCAAACCTGAATTCTCTTCCATTATCCATTGGTTGCATTTTTAATCACGTATTCCAGGAGCTGCTCTGTACACATTGTAGACAGCAATGAATTATGAGTCTCCTCCCTTTCATTAGCCTAGCATTCAAAAAGGGAGGATTTTGTACAGATAACTATGAAGTATTTGACACATGCTATATGAATGGCATAAAAGTGAAGTGATAGAAAGAATGCTTGGCTTACCCATTGCCTGTGTATAAACCACCGAATGGAGTCTGAAGGACTTGGCAGAACCAGAAGCACTGGGAGGAAAGTGAGCTGTCCTATAGCACCGTCAGGAGAAAGATGACAAGATTGTTATTAGATCCATGGAGGATCTACAAAAGGATGCTGTAAGATACAGAGAAGTAAGGGAGAAGGAAAGATATTGACTCCAAATGTCTAGGCTATCCAGAACAAGGTGCTTGTTCTGGATAGATTTAATTTATAATGTTAAAAGCCCAAAGTATAGGCTGGGCACAATGCCTCACGCCTATAATCCCAGTATTTCGGGAGGCCAAGGCAGGTGGATTTGTTGAGTCCAGGAGTTTAAGACCAGCCTGGGCAACAGAGTGAGACCCCGTCTTTACAAAAAATACAAAAAATTAGCCTGATGTGGTGGCTCATACCTGTAGTCACAGCTACTGGGGAGACGGAGCCCAGGAGGTGGAGGTTGCAGTGAGACAAGATCGAGCCACTGCACTCCAGCCTGAACAACAGAACAAGACTCTGTCTCAAGAAAGAAAAGCGAAAGAATGCAAAGTATATGCACATGATGGAGGTGTGTGAAACTGAATCTGTTTTGACACAGTGAAGCAAGTTCTATTTGATTTACAAAACAATTGACAGTAAACATTTTCAGTGATTGTTTTCTTTTAGATGCAAGTAAAACTGGTGAAAGATTCAGAATATCCTTTTAAAGCACAAAATGGTCTGTGCCATTACTTTTCTGGTTCACATTCTGGATTTTCAATCAAAGGTTATTCTGCATATGACTTCAGGTAAATGTCTTATTGTATCACGTTTTTCTTTATATATTTTAAATTTATGATCTGTTGACTAGTTAATAATTTGATTGAAGGCATCAGTGCATACTCTTAATCGTTGTAAAACCTGCTTTTTACTAGAAAGAGTAGCAATTACAATGAAATGTTGTAAATGTTGTTTCTTAATTATAATCTACTTAATTTTATAGTAGATTATATATTTACTATATAATTTTATATATAGTATATTATATATTTTATATATATAATATATATATTAAGTAGATATACTTAATTATATAGTAGATATGTTGTTTCTTAATTATAATCTACTTAAGTGTCATTGCAATAGAAATGAAAAATGAAAAATTTAAATTCTGTTTAAGGAATAATTTATATGTATATTTATTTGTTATGTTTTATATTTTATTATACTTATAAATTATTGGTGCATAATTTATATTTATATTTATCACCTTCATCTTATCAAATTTAGGTGTTATAATACCATTAGCATATTTCAATCTTAATGGTGAGTCCATCCAGAATTGCTTTGTGTGGCTAATATCATACAGGCTACATATCAGGAAGCATATTTTAAATACCATTTATGTTCTTTGCATTTTTCAAGACATCAGCCATTTGAAAAATATAACACAAAAATTCAGATTAGAAACAAGAGGGAAGCGTATATTACTGAAGATAAATTATGTAGCATACACTATAAGCATGATGGGAATGTAGGGATAGATAAAGACAGGCTGAGGGAAAGGACTTGTGTTGAGACTGAAGGGCAAGATAACTTTGGATAGTTTGGGGGGGAAACAATCATTAAAAATGCTTTAAAAACACATGAAAAACACAGAGCTGGCTGGAGACTCATCATGACCATTTGATAGAGTTCATGGGCGAAAAGGACAAAGAGAGACCCAACCAACTCCCGGCTTCATTAAGAAAATATATGATGGGAACTTTGCAGTCTTTTGAAACAGAGAAAACAGAGGAACTAAATTAAATTTGGATAAGGTAACACAATGCCCTATGACTTAGTGGTCCTGAATATAAAAGAATCCCTTGATCCAGATGGTATCTACCCAGGGGATCTGAAAGAAATCAAGGGTGAAATTGCATCCTTGAACAAAATGTACCCGTTTAAATGAGCATAAGTGTGCCAGAGAACTGGCAGGTTGTCAACACAACTCTGGTCTGCAACAAGGGTCCTCAGGGTGACCCTAGGAACCATGTACCAGGCAGCCTTAATTCCACAGCTGGCAGGCTACGTAGGACTTATAATGAAACGTTCAGGGTCACTGAGTACCTTGGTCAACATCTCCTTTGGGGGTAAAGGTAATGTGCTTTCTAAAATGAGAAAGTATGCCCTATAAACTGTGACTTCCTTGAGAGTATAAGGGAAGGATGTGTACAAGAAAAAACTAGATTTACAAAATATCATTAAAAGGGATTAAGGGAATCCCTTGTCATGGTAGGAAATTGAAGAATAATAGGCATTAGTCTGAATTAAGGGAAAGAGAGAATGCAGGAGTTATTGGCATTGGGCCTTTAATTAGGAAGGAAGAGGTCCCGATCAAAATCTCTTGTTTATATTGAAGATTAAACTCTAACAATACAATGCTAAGCTGATAGCATTTGACTGCAGGAAGATCTTTCTTTGATTTATGTATTCATTCAGATATTTACTGACTTTTTTTTAAGTTCAGGGAATTTGGCAAAGAACAAAACAGACAAAAACCTTGTCTTCATTAGTAATTGAGACAGACAATCAACGAAAAATAAAAATGCATATGGCATGTTAACTGTAATAATTTCCAAAGAGAACAAAAGAAAACAGTGGGAGGAAGAGGAAAGATCTGGTGGTAGGGGGAGTGTACAATTTGAGAAAGGGTTGCCTAGCAGAGTCTCACTCACTGAAAAGGTTATGTTCAAGTGAAGACGTGGAGAAGTGTGTGGACTTAACCACACAGATATCTGGGGGAAAATTGTTCCAAGCAGAGAGGCTGTAAATGCAAAGATCATGAAGCAGAAACATGTCTCGCATGTTAGAACAATGATGAAGCCACTGTGGCTGCAGTGTGGAGAAAAAAGACAAGACTAGTAGGAGATCAGGTCATACTGTCCCTGTATTAGTCTGTTTTCATACTGCTGATAAAGACATACCCAAGACTGGGAAGAAAAAGAGGTTTAATTGGACTTACAGTTCCACATGGCTGAGGAGCCCTCAGAATCATGGCGGGAGGCAAAAGGCACTTCTTACGTGGTAGCAGCAAGAGGAAATGAGGAAGAAGCAAAAGCAGAATCCCCTGATAAACCTATAAGATCTTGTGAGACTTATTCACTGTCACGAGAATAGCATGGGAAAGACCAGCCCCCATGAATTCAATTACCTCCCTCTGGGTCCCTCCACAACATATGGGAATTCTGGGAGATACAATTCAAGTTGAGACTTGGGTGGGGGCACAGTCAAACCATATCATTCCA
Source organism: Papio anubis (assembly GCF_008728515.1). Classification (NCBI taxonomy): domain Eukaryota; kingdom Metazoa; phylum Chordata; class Mammalia; order Primates; family Cercopithecidae; genus Papio; species Papio anubis. Next base: position 33,437,117 of record NC_044978.1, read on the forward strand.
TCCCTGGCCCCTCCAAATCTCATGTCCTCACACTTCAAAACCAATCATGCCTTCCCAACAGTCCCCCAAAGTCTTAACTCATTTCAGCATTAACCCAAAAGTCCACAGTCCAAAGTGTCATCTGAGAAAAGAGAAGTCCCTTCTGCCGATGAGCCTGTAAAATCAAAAGCAAGCTAATTACTTCCTAGATACAATAGGGATACAGGTACTGGGTAAATACAGCCATTGGAGAAATTGGCCAAAACAGTGGGGTTACAGGCCCATGCAATGCCAAAATCCAGCAGGCAGTCAAATTTTGAAGTTCCAAAATGATCTCCTTTGATTCCAGATCTCACATCCAGGTCATGCTGATGCAAGATGTGGGTTCCCATGGTCTTGGGCAGCTCTACCTCTGTGCTTTGCAGGGTACAGCCTCCCTCCAGGCTGCTTTCATGGTCTGGCATTGAGTGGCTGTGGCTTTTCCAGGTGCATGGTGCAAGCTGTCAGTGGATCTACCATTCTGGGGACTGGAGGACAGTGGCCCTCTTTTCACAACTCCCGTGGGACTCTTTCGGGGTCAGACACCGCACGTTTTTCTTCTGCACTGCCCAAGCAGAGGTTTTCCTGAAGGCCCTGCTCCTGCAGCAAACTTTTGCCTGTGCATCCAGGCATTTCCGTACATCTTCTGAAATCTAGGTGGAGGTTCCCAAATCTCAGTTCTTGGCTTCTGTGCACCCACAGACTCAACCCCAAATGGAAGCTGCCAAGGCCACATCCTGAGCTCTATGTTGGCCCCTTTGAGCCATGGCTGGAGCATCTGGGACACAGGGCACTAAGTCCCTAGGCTGCACACAGCATGAGGACCCTAGGCCTAGCCCACGAAACCACATTTTCCTCCTGGGCCTCCAGGCCTGTGATGGGAGGGGCTGCCATGAAGGTATCTGACATAACCTGCAGACATTTTCCCCATGATGTTGGGGATTAACATTAGGCTCCTTGCTACTTATGCAAATTTCTGCAGCTGGCTTGAATTTCTCCTCAAAAAATGGGTTTTTCTTTTCTACTGCATCATCAGGTTGCAAATTTTCTGAACTTTTATGCTCTTTTTATGTTTCCCTTTTAAAATGGAATGCTTTTAACAGCACCCAAGTCACCTTTTGAATGCTTTGCTGCTTAGAAATTTCTTCCACCAGATACCCTAAATCATCTCTCCCAAGTTCAAAGTTCCACAAATCTCTATGGCAGTGGCAAAATGCTGCCAGTCTATTTCCTAAAACATAACAAGAGTCACCTTTGCTCCATTTCCCACAAGTTTCTTATCTCCATCTGAAACCACCTCAGCTTGGACCTAATTATTGTCCATATCACTATTGGCATTTTGGGCAAAGCCATTCAACAAGTCTCTAGGAAGTTCCAAACTTTCCCACATTTTCCTTCTTCTTCTGAGCCCTTGAAATTGTTCCAGCCCTCTGCCTATTACCCAGTTCGAAAGTCACTTCCACATTTTTGGGTATCTTTCCAGCAATGCCCCACTCTACTAATACCAAGTTACTGTATTAGTCCATTTTCATGCTGCTGATAAAGACATACCCGAGACTGGGAAGAAAAAGAGATTTAATTGGACTTACAGTTCCACATGACTGGGGAGACCTTAGAATCATGGTGGGAGGTGAAAGGCACTTCTTACACTTCTTACATGGCAGTGGCAAGAGAAATTGAGGAAGAAGCAAAAGCGGACACTCCTGATGAAACCATCAGATCTCATGAGACTTATTTACTATCACGAGAATAGCACTGGAAAGACTGGCCCCCATGATTGAATTACCTCACCCTGGCTTCCTCCCACAGCACGTGGGAATTCTGGGAGATACAGTTCAATTTGAGACTTGGGTGGAGACACAGCCAAACCATATCAGTCCCCAGGCAGTAGCAGCCTTAGAACAGGGTATTAGAAGAATGGCCTTGGAGATGAGAGATGAGGGGTATGTATAGATTCATACCCTAAACAGAGGGTAAAGCCCTACACAGTTTTTTATTGGAGAGGAGATAAGAGGGAAGGGAGTCTAGGAGGATTCCCGGCCTTTTGATCTGAATGACTGAAAAATAGAATTACCATTAATGAAACTTGAAAGTCTAAGACAGGAACAGATTTAGAAGGAGACAGCAAGAGTTCAGTTGGAACACCTAGGAAGTGATCCCAGGAAAGATTGGTAGTGGGGTGGGAAAATGAGAGAACCAGGGCAGCAGGGTTTCTTGATTAAGCCAGTTAGTGCTGTGGCTAACCTCGTGCTTAGTCCTGCTGGGGAACTCTGGCGGCCAGGGTAAAATGTACACTTCAGTGCCATCCCACCCAAATTGATGATTGTTGTCTTCCCTGGTTCATTAGTTGAGGGTGCAGCTGGGGATAGAGATGGGGACTGGGCTTGCTTTCCGGGCTCTAGGAGGAAAACAGCTCAGGGAAAGGGCTGCAGGATCTCATTGTTGCAAGTTGGGTGAGTGTGCATTGCATTGGTGACACCCTGAGGATGTGGGAAGGTCTTCCAAAGCATTTGCTCAAATTGGGCACAAGACCTGGTCCTTTGTACTTCAATATATTATTTCCATATAGGATGGATGCCTGAGACTCAGGGAGGGCCATACAGCTCATAAACTGTGGAGTCAGATTAGAACTCGTATCTGTTCAACTCTAAAGCTTGTGTTTTTACTCCCAACACTATTGGTAAGGTCATGAGGTCTTAGGTTTTCAGCCAAACACTCTTTAAAACATTATACAGAACCCGAACACATCTAAGAAGAGAAAAAAATCCTCTAAAACATAAAAATAGAATCTAATTTTAAAGCAAAATGATCCCCAGGGTTCTTCGTGAATTTTTATCAGACCCCAGAAATTTCAGAACTCAAACTAGAATATGAGAATGACTATGTAAATAAACAAAAACTGTAGGAACCTACTACATATAACAATAGTCAGAAAAATTCAGACACAGTGTAACGCACTGAATTCTAGGGAAGATGAGATGGAAATCTACATCATGAACTGTCGGTAAGAGGTCAGACTTGCCTTCATTGCCGCATCTTGATGACAATAAAATTTAGGAAAATTCTTTGAAGACTGTAGGTTTTGGAAATTATTAATCTGTGAAATGAATAGTAAACTCATGGAATCAATGTTTGATAATATAGCCATTATCAAGAATGTACATGTTGATAGTAGTTCTATATTGGGTTAATAATGAAAATTAAAATGCTGTCTGGAGCATATTTGAACTCTCTAAAACCTGACATCTTTCTGAAAGACAAATGATAGCAATGCCACTCAATTCTGGGGCCAAATGGAACATTTGCCTCTGCTTATGACTGAGGCTTGTCATTCTATTTCTTACTTCTAATCTTTGATATCTTTTCTTCAGCTCTAACCCAAATCAGGGATTATTACTAAATTGTTTCTTTGATTCTGCAATGTCAGTTACCCTTTGCATTCTAAAAATATTCCTTCTTCTTGATCTTTCTGCTTTTCTCCTGATGTCCCTGAAACTGGATCTTTGATGAGATGAACTTCCAGTAATCCTTTGTTATCTCAAATTGGTGGAGACAGCTGTGTTCTGGTTGATAGAGAGATTATTATATATATATCATGTTTAAATCAGGAAATACTCAAAGAATTTTGATACAATAAGATGTACTTTATACACTAAATCCTATGGGGAACAAAATTAGTTATTAGATAAGTTAGAAATGAGGGAAATAAATAATCCTTATTGTAAACTTCGAGTATAACTTATATGCTGGGCATGCTACATAATTCATGTCTTGCAAAATTATATCCCATAATTTTATCCTTATATTGATTCTGCACAGTAGGTTGAAGGGCTGCAGTGTATAGTTGGAATCTGAACCCAGGTGTGGGATAATTAAAAACCTGTAACCTATCATGACCCTTTTAAAAACTTTACAATTTTGCCTGTCTCAGGATCATCTTAGTTAATATGAACTGTGTTACAGTAGCAAAAATTAGAAATGTCTGCTTATGTCAAAAAGCAGATATTCGTGCTAATAGATAACATGAATAAATGTATAAAATGAGTATATAGTTTCTATTTCAACAAATTCCATTATTATGCAGTCAACTTTTTGCTCCTCTGTGGACAAAATATTCCCTCTCTAGAAATTGGTCTCCAGCTGGTCATCATGAAAGATTATTTACTCTTTCAAGCCACTAATCCACCCCTGGCTTGCTGTAGCAGTAAACTACAAAATGCTATCTTACTGGCTTGAACTACTAGGAACTTGTTTCAGTATCCTTCATCCAGAAAGCAGTCCTTTGAAAAATGTCAATAATGATTTGATCACTCACTTGTAAGATCGATGAAGGACAAATGTTGTATAATATGAGACTTTATGTCCGTACGTGAAAACAATAATTGTGTATTTTGCAGTCTTCACAGTCTAACACCTAGTTCATCTGGCATCCTAACATTTCTTGTCTTTTTAAAATATTTGTTTAACATTTCTACTATTGTATAATTATATTAGCCACTTTTGGGTAGCCCTTCCCTATAATTTCTATATTTGAAAGTGACTAACATAAGTTAGTCTCTTGATTCTCACGGTATGGCAGAGATGGCAAGTTATCTCCAAATATCCAGTCTTTCCACTTTCCTTAATAAAAGAAGCCCTATATCTTCACTGACTTTCCAGCCAGCTACAGAACTCATTCCCCATCTTCCTTTAAGCTAGACTTAGTCATATGACTGAGTTCTGGCCAATGAAATCTGTGAAGATATATGTGGAAGTGTTGTGTGTTATTTCTGGGAAGTCTTTTCAACAGAGATGTACCACTTCTCCTTTCTACTGTCTTAAATATGGGTTAAATGACTGGAGTCCCAGCAGCCATCTTGGACCATGAATGGACCCTGAAAATGGAGACCTTTGAATAGCAACACAATGATAGAGAAAGAGCTTGGATTCTTGATATCCTGTAACCCTATCCCAACCATAGACTACCAATCTCTCCGACTTAGCTTCCATTGTTTAGGTCCTTTGTAACTGCAACCAAACCTACTCAGAATCATACACAGATTATATAAATCATTGTTATTTTTACCTTAAAAACTAAATTTTCTAACCAAATATTTCCTCTTTTGGTAGTAACCAAGAAGATGAAATGGCAAAAGCACTTCTTACCTTTGGCCCTTTGGTAGTCATAGTAGATGCAGTGAGCTGGCAAGATTATCTGGGAGGCATTATACAGCATCACTGCTCTAGTGGAGAAGCAAATCATGCAGTTCTCATAACTGGGTTTGATAAAACAGGTAAGTGCTGATAAGATTCAGTTGATTGCTTTCCAGCTTGGATGCTGACCGCAACATGATCACCATCCTGTACAACGTTGAAATTTGGTTCTGCTATGGCTAAGTCCTCATAAGACCTTCACAACTTCTCAACAATCTTTTAGGTGTAAATGTGCTGAGCCCAGCTTGGTCGTGGAGACCCTAACCCAGTGGCACTAGAGGAATTAAAGACACACACACAAAATACAGAGTGTGGAGTGGGAAATCAGGGGTGTCAGAGCCTTCAAAGCTGAGAGCCCTGAACAGAGCTTTACCCACATATTTATTGACTGCAAGCCAATGATAAGCATTGTTTCTGTAGATTATAGGTTAACTAAAAGTATTCCTTATGGGAAATAAAGGCATGGGCTGAAATAAAGGGATGGGTCTGGCTAGTTATCTGCAGCAGGAGCATGTCCTCAAGGAACAGATTGCTCATGCTATTATTGTGGTTTAAGAATGCCTTTAAGCAGTTTCCTGCCCTGGGTTCGGCCAGGTTTTCCTTGCCCTCATTCCGGTAAACCCACAACCTTCCAGCGTGGGTGTCATGGCCATCACAAACATGTCACAGTGCTGCAGAGATTTTGTTTATGGCCAGTTTAGGGGCCAGTTTATCGCCAGATTTGGGGGACCTGTTCCCAATATAAATGTCTTGTCAGATTCCACCTGTCAACTTTTGGGTGGATATCTTGTTAAAATGATGATAATTTTTATCAATATAAAACTATCTGGAATATTTAGAATAATTGTTGGGAAAAGGTAAGTGCATATTATTTTATCATATGTATGTATCAGTTCTTTGTTTCTTTTTCTCATTCATTGGAAATTGGTGTTTGTTTTCATTTTATGCAGTCCCTGTATAAAGGGAAGTGAATTCAAGCATATATTTCTACTGACTGGAGTGTGTCCCGAAGTACTGCTCAGGTTTACTTAGTTAAAATAAAGTAGTTTAAGTTACATTACATTTTTAATCTTCTTCTCAGAGCTACTATCCTTATCAAGAATCCAACTTAAAATAAAGAAACTTAAACATTCATAACGAAGTTGAGTTTTCAGAATTTGTTACCATTTATGTTTCATTGTAGGAAGCACTCCATATTGGATTGTGCGGAATTCTTGGGGAAGTTCATGGGGAGTAGATGGTTACGCCCATGTCAAAATGGGAAGTAATGTTTGTGGTAAGTCATAAATTTGTGTTTAGAACCTCGAGATAAATATTAAGGAGATTATTTGAATATTTTAGAGTTACAATATACTCAAATCACTTTAGCAGTAATAGTTTTTGTCCTTTAACCAAATGATGAACAAAAAAAGTATTTTACAAGAGGAACTGTTAAACATATTAGTATTTGAAAAAGGAAGAGGGACCTTAGTAAAAAATATATGTTACATGTATATCTTAAAACATAAGATAAAGTAATAATTTACCAAGGTTAATTACTTTAAAAACGAGATAAACACAAAGCTTAGGAGAGTGGACTCCTGCAGAAATGTCTTCTTGTTCCAAATTTATATTTCATAACTATAACGTTTTCTTAATTTGTGTATTGTAATATCTGCTCAATGACTATCAAAAGTTTTTCTGTGTTTTCAAATATATTGAAACTGAGCATTAGCATTGTTTGTGACTTCATATGCCCCTTGCCATCTACAAAATTCTAGCAAAACACCCACTAGAATTGAGAGGCTTAGGCAAATACCAAACATGCTTTTTTATTGAATGACAACTTTTTTTTCTTTTTGAGATGGAGTCTCACTCTGTCTCCCAGGCTGGAATGCAGTGGTGCGATCTCGGCTCACTGCCACCTCCGCCTCCTGGGTTCACACCATTCTCCTGCCTCAGCCTCCTGATTACCTGGGACTACAGAGGCCCACCACCACGCCCGGCTAATTTTTTGTTTTTGTATTTTCAGTGGAGACAGGGTTTCACCATGTTAGCCAGGATGGTCTCGATCTCCTGACCTCGTGATCCGCCCTCCTCGGCCTCCCAAAGTGCTGGGATTACAGGCGTGAGCCACCATGCCCGGCCTGAATGACAACTTTTTAAATGGACCACCAACCAAACTAAAATAGCTGGTTAAGAATTTTAACTATGTTATAAAACTATATTCAAACCTATATTCTAAAACTTTTGGTTTAGAAATCAGCGTATTTTCTGAATCAAGCTAGACCCAAACTGAGTTACATATTAGAGCAATCATGTCATTTCTCATTATAATTTGTTCCAACATATATACAATTTTTTAAAAATGCAGAATTTTTCAGATTATGAGACTGATTAGTTCCAGAAAAATTTGAAAGTTTATGTTTAATGATTATTATCCAATCATTCCATAAGGCAGAATCCATGAGAGTTCATGAGTGATCTATTTTGTCACCCTGATGAGACAGTTTTAATAAGTTACTCATTGAAAAAAGTCAACATCACAGAAATATATTGGCCAGAGCACTAGCAACCCCATCAGGCCTCCACTTTTCAGCATTACTGGGAGCTTGTACATCTTTGGAACTTGCAGATAAATTACTGATGTTGGCCGGGCGCAGTGACTCACGCCCGTAATCCCAGCACTTTGGGAGGCCGAGGCGGGCGGATCACAAGGTCTGGAGTTCAAGACCAGCCTGACCAACATGATGAAATCCCGTCTCTACTAAAAATACAAAACTTAGCCAGGCATGGTGGTGCGCGCCTGTAATCCCAGCTACTTGGGAGGCTGAGGCAGGAGAATCGCTTGAACCTGGGAGACGGAGGTTGCAGTGAGCCAAGATCAGGTCTCTGCACTCCAGCTGGGCAACAGAACAAAACCCTGTCTCAGAAAAAAAAAAAAAAAAAAAAAAAAATTACTGATGCTAATCATTGAACTCTTGCTGGTAAACATATATTATGTCTGACTGCAGCAGTGGTGGATCTTGGATTTGGGCTGAGGGGTGACTGCTTTCAAACCTCTGACAGGAGTGTTAAAATAACATAATTCAAATATTGGTTATAATTGCCTCAGTTATAACTACATCCCTCACCACAGCCTTTCTCCATCCCTCAGCTACTAAGGGTGAGTGGAGATCATTTCTGCTCTTCACCTGCTTTCATAATATAAATCTTTAAGGGCATGCCTGGTTAGTGATCATACAAGGATTGAAATTCTTCCTGAAAGTGAATATGCCCTGAAAGTTACAATGATGTCATATTACTCTTATGAACAATGGTATAAGGCAGATAGTATTTCATAGCTGCAAGAGATTTCGAAGATATGGTAAGTTACAATAAAAACCAGTCTTCGGATAGGCTAGTTATTGCTTTTGCCATGATTTTGCAGTCTGTGTTCTTGTGTGTAAAGAAAGCATAGCACACTTGTGATTTATTAAAGTTTTACCCACATTCAAATTTTAGAATTTGAGTTATGAAATTGCATTTAAAATAATTTCTTAAGTTATTTTGCCTCTAAGAAATAATGTATTAGTTCAATACAGATTCCAGATGCATACATTTATTCAGTTAACAAGTAGTTTTTGTTGTCGATTTTTAAAATCTTTAAAATTATTTTAGTTTCTTAAAACGAAAATATTAGGCATACTTCTAATATGCCTAATCTCTTCTAATATCTGCCTTTGATGATACCATGTTTACATGGACAAGCTGTGATAAGTATTACATTATTTTCTTAGTAGGTACTAACTCTTTCTGAACCCAAATGAAAAATTGCTTTATTTTACAATTTCAAAAGCATCTAAAGAGGAAATAGACCAATGATTCCTTTTTTCCCCTTAGGTATTGCAGATTCTGTTTCTTCTATATTTGTGTGACATGTTGGGCAGATGAAGAGACAGCTACAAAATGAAGGTTTTCATAATGCAGTGTAACATAGTACTTCAAAGTGTTATTCAACTTCAAGTTTCAGCAACTAACTACAAAAGATTCTAAGACCCGGTAGTATTTAACCTAAGTTTCAGAATGTTACCTTCTTGTAGGGAGATGGACAACCAAAGTCAGTGGGACACACTCCAGCGCAGAAGGCTGCAAGGAAGCCGATGGAAGAGTTTCCTGCCCTGAGATGAAATTCAGATTAGGAAATATTTTAGGTCACTGCAACTGGGGGAGGCTGCTGTTTACTTTTGTTTGCTTGTTATTTATTTGATTGTTTATTATGAGATATTTCAGGTGGGATCAAAGAGGTCATAAGAATTTATTTTCTTTTGTGGGGTATAATTACTAGCTTTAGGTTACCCCTATACACAAGAACGGCCAACCTAAAATTTTGTGTTCCTTGTACAGTTCATCATATTAGCAGCCCTCTGAGATGGTATATTGGAAGGATTTGCAACACCAATTGCTTTACGCAAACAAATGGTGCTTACTCTTTGAACAGCAGAGTGACCACGTAGAAGGAAGGAAAAGGGTAAAATCCCTTCAGTTAAACTGAAATTAAATGAACAATAAGGCAACTACAGAAGTAACTTCTAGTAGCATTGTCTAAGAGACAACTTACTGTTTGATAATTTTCATTGTGAATAGGAATCCAATAGATCATATTTCTTACTTTGTTCTTTTTATACTGGAGAATAATATTTTGTTCTCTAGTATATCAAAATATCAAAATATCATCTCATATTCTCTCCCTCTCTTTCTCTTACTCTTTCTCAAGTTTTCCTGGTGGCTTTGCTTCCCTGACTAAAGAATTAAGTCTCATTTTTGCTTTCCATTTCTATTTTCTGGCCACTTAGTTGGCTCCCTTTGTCTCTATACTTTTACCAACATTAGGATCTCACCTCTTCCTTCCTCCCCTAATTCATAGGCACCACTCCTATCAAAGTCCCATCTCTTACCCCTGGGTATCAGTCAATCTGTGAGTTTTCCAGACTCTGTTTCCCAGTTTTCCCCTTAGCTTTCCCGGTCTCCCATCTGAACTGCTTCTTTGTGCACCTGTTTTCCTTTCCCTTGGCTCCCGGTCTTGATTCCTGTGATCACTCTTGCATCACTAATTGCACAAGTGATTTCAGGTGCAATTTGCATCTGTGCAGTGATCAATAATCCAGTGTGCCTAGAAGGGACACTGTGTGCTGTTCATGACCTGCAACCAGGAAACAAGCCATTTCTTGTTAGCAGTGTGAGAACCTTATAGCAAAAGAGTTGACCTTCTGGTTGAATATAAGTACAACCATATTAAATGAGTCAATACAAGAAAATTATTTCTGATACTATGTACGTACATATTTCTTCTCTAAACTTTGTCATTCTTTTCTAATGTATATGATCTAACAAAAATGAAACATGAAATGCAGCAGCAACCACTAAAAAAATTCAAGGACATCTAATTTTTTCTGTCACTTTTGCCCTTTGTTTATCCTTCCCTGTGATTAGATAAACAAAATAAAAAAACAAAATGCTGTATTTCTCTTCTTACACCAATCAGAACCAATCCCAAAAGAATGTTTGTTGACTCAGGTTTAGAGGTGTTCCAAAAAGACAGATATTGACATTTTAATTGATAAATATTTTTATTATTCAGGCATGCCAGAAAAGAACTATGTCCTGCTTGTCTAGTTTGTATTTGCTACTGACTTTCTATGTGATATAAATGCATTTCTAATACTCTTTCTCAAGTTCTAAAGGATTTTTAAATTTCAAAATGATTAATATGTTTCTGCTGTTGTGGATTTTGATGATATTTACAATAAAACAACCTACATTTGACTTTGGTTTAAAAAGAACCTCTTCTTAAGTGTATGGCTTACATTTCATCAACACAGTATTAACGTGTTTTATATTTACCGTGTTTTCTCAGCTCTAAATTAATATATCCAGCTTTTGGTTTTCTCCATAGGCACTTTAACCTCAGTGTTTCCAAAACTCCATTCATCATCCTCCCTAACTCCTCCCACCGCTCCCAACAAAAATCTCCTTTACCTCCTAGAGCGTCTATTTTGGTTAACAGAATCAACATTATGGAATCACCCAATCAATAAAATTAAGACAAATCCTAAACGTTTAAGCAGGTCATCTACACCTTGGTAACCCATCAATGAATTACCTACCTCCTGTGGCTACTGTCATTTCTTAGTTGCAATGTTCTTTAGTGTCATTTATCTCCATTTTTCAGTAGCCTACCCATTATACTCTATGTCCCTTAATCCAGACTCAGAGTCCGCTGATTCAGATCAATGTTCTCATAGTCCATCTACTTTGTTCCCCCTGCATTTACATTTCTCAAAGATATCAATTTTTCCGTTCACAACCATTCAAGGGTTCCCAGTGCCTATGATACCATGCGAGCTCTTTTAAGTGAGCTTTCATGAAGAAGCTCCTCTCTACCTTTTCAACCATGATTGCTGCTGTGCTGCATAGTTCAATCACTCTTATGCTGTGCTCCAGCCATAACAAACTGCTTAAGTCAAAGCAACAAAATCCTTATCTAATAATTAGAAGTCATAATGAAAGTCATCAACATGTTTCTGGATGTAGTTTCACAAAGATCTCAAAGTGGATACTAAATTAGCCAACCTTACAGTGATTTTCTAACCCATTTAAAAGTTATAAAGTGAGTCTTCAGCACTAGAAGCAAGTGTGACTGGGCAAGGGTGGGAACTTGCAGTCTAAATTATTTTGATTTTTATGTTAAGAATAACTGATATATCCTTTGATAAAACTCTTGCAACTTCTAGCTTAGTCACACCAAGAAATATAGATGTAAAGAATGAAATATAACCGTATAGTCTATGATATGATTTGGCTGTGTCTTAACCCAAATCTCACCTTGAATTGTAATAATCCCCACATGTCAAGGGCAGAGCCAGGTGCAGATAATTGAATCATGAGGGGGGTTTCCCCCTACTGTTCTCATGGTAGTGAATAAGTCTCATGAGATCTGATGGTTTTATAAATGGGAGTTTCCCTGCACAAGTTCTCTTGCCTGCCACCATGTAAAACATGCCTTTGCTTCTCCTCTGCTTTCCACCATGATTGTGAAGCCTCCCCAACCATGTGGAATTGTGAGTTCATTAAACCTCTTTCCTTTATGACTTACCCAGTCTCAGGTATGTCTTTATTAGCAGCATAACAATAGACTAATACAACAGGCTAAGAAGGGAGTTACAGATTGGCCAGGGTGATTGACCAGGACTATCAAGATGAAATCAGTCTACTACTCCACAATGGAGGTAAGGGAGAGTAGGCTTGGAGCACAGGAGATCCCTTGGAGTATCTCTTAGTATTGCCATGTCCTGTGATTAATGTCAGTGGGAAACTCCAACAGCCCAATCCTGGCAGGACTGCAAATGGTCCAGACACTTCAGGAATGAAGGTTTGCGTCACTCCACCAGGTAAGAAACCAGGACCTGCTGAAGTTCTTGCTGAAGGCAAAGAGAATAAGGAATGGGGGTAGTGGAATAAGGTAGTCATCAATAGCAGCTTCAGCCATGTGACAAGTTGCAGAAATGAGGACTGTAATTGTCATGAGTATTTCCTCCTTATTTTGTTGAGAACATGTTTGCACATATATACACTTGTACTAAGAAAATATATTCATTTTATTTCCTTTCTTTTTGCTTTATCATGTGATGTCAGATTTGTTTACTTCATATCAACATTTAAGTGTTGTTAACTTTATGTAATAGCATTTGGGTTGGGGATTGGTGCACTTCCAGTTGTACAAAGGATAGCTGTACTGTATTAGGTGTAATTATGACCTTATTATTGTCTTTATTTGAAGATTATGTATGATTTCAGGAGATGTGGATGGGTTCAAGCTGACAAAGTTGTGATGGTTAATATTGAGTGTCAACTTGATTGGATTAAAGGATGTAAAGTATTGTTACTGGATGTGTTTGTGAGGGTGTTGCCAAAGGAGATTAACATTTGAGTCAGTGGACTGTGAGTGGCAGACCCACCCTCAGCCTGGGTGGGCACCGTCTTATCAGCTGCCAGTGTGAAAGCAGGCATGGAAAGAACAGACCTGCTGAGTCTTCTGGCCTCCATCTTTCTCCCATGCTGGAGACTTCCTGCCCTGGAACATCAGACTCCAAGTTCTTCAGCTTTTGGACACTTGGACTTACACCAGTGATTTGCCAGGGGCTCTGGGGCCTTCAGCCGCAGACTGAAGGCTACATTATTGGCTTCCCTACTTTTGAGGTATTGGGACTTGGACTGGCTTCCTGCTTGCAGACCTATTGTGGGACTTCATCTTGTAATTGTGTAAGTCAATACTCCTTAATAAACTCCCCTTCATATATACATCTATCCTATTAGTTTTGTCCCTTTGGAGAATCCCGACTAATACAGTCTATTAAAATAATGATAAACGTTGACAAATAACATTTGCACCAATATTCTAAGGCACTTTGGTGACAGAACATCTATTAACATATTTTTTTCCTAAGAAATAGCAAAGCTTATAAAATAAGTACTTTTACCCCCAGATGGATAGGAAACTAGGCTTCAACTGATGATTGTACCAGATAGTTAATAAATGGCAGAGCCAGAATTTGCCCTCGAGCTTGTTGATTTCAAAGCTAGTGCCTTTTAGCCACCATGCCATTTGACTCTGTATTATATCAGCCTAGTCGCCATCAGATACTGTGTATACACACATACATGAGCACACAACAGTCATGGAGGCAAAAGCAATTATATACAATTCTGAGACAAACTAGATGATATGATCCTTATAAGAAAAAAACGCAATTGAAACCAAAGAATAGTTCAATTCCATCAAGAACTTACTGCTTGCTAGTGATAATGACTCTAGGTCAAGGTTGACATACATTTTAGATTTTTAAAATAATATTATGTATTTCCTCCCATAACAAAAATTTAAGTTTTCACAATAACCTGGCCAAGCTAGAAAAAGAAGACTAAAACTCATGTCTGATCGAAACTCTTAGCCTAATTAATGTCTTATTAGAAATGAACTGGGTCACTGCTCAGTCTGTGTCCTTTCTTCTGGAAAACACATCTTCTTTGAGGGGACTTCTTGCTCCTGCCTCAGTTCTGCATGCATTAGAGTTCACTGCACCTCCCAGATCACAAGCATGGGAGCTGGGGGAAAGAGAAGGTTTGCCCTGTGTGAGTCCAGTGGTGCTGGAAACTGGGACCCAGCCTGAGACAGAAGCTGTTCTACTACAGGAAAGAATAAAGCCAACATCTACAGAGAAGAGATGAGACAAAAAAGATCTCAGAGTGTTCCGGGAATATAGCACTCCAGGAACTGGACCCAGTCCTTGTGGCATCAGAGTTTCCAGGCTCCTCTTTCAAGGCTTTTTGGGCAGTGTTCATTTGAATTCTGCAAGCTGGTAATCCTCTAGTATATCCCCTCTAGACAAACTGCAGATAGGTTTCTGTCTTTGGTCATTAAGATTCCTAACAAATACAATCAATATTTCAAAAACAATACAAGGAGAAAGATTAATACTTTATTATTATTAAAATTTTATTTGAAAGTCTTTGTACAGAATAACATATTGTACTGCATAAAATACTTGAAATAGCTGAAGTTTACAAGTTTATAAAGATGAAACAATGAGATAATGATTACATTAAGTGGTTACATTAATTCTCAGGGGAAATTGAATTTTTAATAGGAAAACACCCTATGTACAATGTTACTATTTAAATGAATTCTTTCTCATCTTATTGCTTAGTCTTGCCACAAACAAGCGGTAACAAAATTATTTCTAGAATTAAATCAGAGCATCGTGGTGCTGAACAACACATGTATACATATATTAAAACTATTTATGAAAATTCATAGAAAATAAAAAATAGACTGTGAAACCAGTATTCTTCATAGATTTTGCAGATGATTTTAATCTGATTCATCACTGCTGAAGTAGGAGCTATCACAGTATTCAGCTGTATATAGAAATTTGTGAATGGTTGGGTTCATCTTCGGTATCCAGTGTCGGGGAATCAGGTATGTTGAAAGATTAAATAAATCTACGAATACCTTATACCTATCACTGGAAAAACACATACATAAAGATGTGTTACATTGGTTGACATGAAATATTTAAAATTTTCAATTAGAAAATTTATTTCTCTGGTATTTTCCATAATTAATTAGTATTCAATATTATAATATACATCACATGTTGTATATATCATATATTAAATTAGGTATTATGTAGTATTAGTATTGATTGCCTACTTTTTATTCCATTTTCAAAGTTTATGCCCACAAAACAGTATTATGTGTTTTAGAACAGGGTGTTTCATATTAAAACTGAGAGTCTTATTGCTGGCACCTTCATAAAGATAAAGATGTGTTCTCACTTCCTACTTCTGAAGGATGGTATGCAAGGTAATACATGTAACGCATACAGAGTCTTAGATGCTCATTTGGAAATATTTCCAACTGAAAAGCTGCCAAATAACTGCCCTAAGGGTTTAATGGACTCATAATAAATGTCTACGAAGTAGTTTTAACACTAAAATTGCATTTGTGTTGTTAGTCAACAATTTTAACTGTTACAGTTTTATGGAGGAAGAACATTTGCCTTTGAAGTCAAATAAATCTGGGTTCAAATTCTGGATCTGTCACCTACAATTCAAGGACCTTTGACAAGTTGTTTAAACTTCAATGCCCCAGTTTCTAACTCTGTAAAATGAAAACTTCAGTCCTTCCTTTTGGTCAGGGCTTTTTTTTTTTTTTTTTTCAATACTTTAAGTTCTAGGGTACATGTGCACAACGTGCAAGTTTGTTACATATATATACATGTGCCATGTTGGTGTGCTGCACCCATTAACTCATCATTTACATTAGGTATATCTCCTAATGCTATTCCTCTCCCCTCCCCCCTCCCCACAATAGGACCCGGTGTGTGATGTTCCCCTTCCTGTGTCCAAGTGATCTCATTGTTCAATTCCCACCTATGAGTGAGAACATACGGTATTTGGTTTTCTGTTCTTACAATAGTTTGCTGAGAATGATGGTTTCCAGCTGCATCCATGTCCCTACAAAGGACATGAACTCATCCTTTTTTATGGTGGCATAGTATTCCATGGTGTATATGTACCACATTTTCTTAATCCAGTCTGTCACTGATGGACATATGGGTTGATTCCAAGTCTTTGCTATTGTGAATAGTGCTGCAATAAACATACGTGTGCGTGTATCTTTATAGCAGCATGACTTATAATCCTTTGGGTATATCCCCAGTAATGGGATGGCTGACAGTAACTGAAACAGCATGGTACTGGTACCAAAACAGAGATATAGACCAACGGAACAGAACAGAGCCCTCAGAAATAATACCACACATCTACAGCCATCTGATCTTTGACAAACCTGACAAAAACAAGAAATGGGGGAAGGATTCCTTATTTAATAAATGGTGCTGGGAAAATAAGTAGAAAGGATTCCCTATTTAATAAATGGTGCTGGGAAAATAAGTAGAAAGCTGAAACTGGATCCTGTCCTTTCTCCTTATACAAAAATTAATTCAAGATGGATTAGAGACGTAAATATTAGACCTAAAACCATAAAAACCCTAGAAGGAAACCTAGGTAATACCATTCAGGATATAGGCATGGGCAAGGACTTCACGTCTAAAACACCAAAAGCAATGGCAACAAAAGCCAAAATTGACAAATGGGATCTAATTAAACTAAAGAGCTTCTGCACAGCAAAAGGTCAGGTCTTTTTAAAACTGAGGTAACAACACACTAGAGATGCTGTTTGTGTTAATTATTCCCACCACCCACTGATATGTGTGCTCATTTGGTATAGGCAGTTATTGATTGTTTTGTGCTTACAGAATTTATTTCCAGGGAAAGTGAAAATGTCTAAAAATCATGAAAATTTAAACCTGTTTATTTTAGAAACCAACCAATCTGATAATAACAGTAGGGATGAAATCAATGTACTGTAAAGATTTGAGGGGGTGCTAAATGCAAATGTCTAATTTATTCTTGAATTGATTCTTCTTTTTCAAGGGACCGTAGAAGTTTTTCAGTTTCCAGATGTATCCATTTGTCCATTTATCTATGATATTGTGAATATCAAAATAAGAATGTACGTCCCTTAGAAACCTCTCTAGCATATTTTAAATCCTTAATAAATGTTGATCTCTTTCCTTGTAAACACTTTAAAAAGGGCACTCTCTGGAGAGATGGAAATAGTTTTATAATATAGAGTCACATCAGAAAACAAGATGCTACTTTAACTGTGTCGTTTATCTAGCCAGGAAGACATTTGTAGAATTAATGATAAATGTTTTTGTCTAGTCAAAACTTGAGCCACAATGAGTTGAAGACTTTTCTGCCTGGATGTAAGCACTGTTAAACACTTTGTTTCCTCACATATCATGCAGGCATTGATACCATACCCCTTTTCATACAGGATCAAAGCAGTGAAGGTTCATAATTAAAGATTTTATAAAATTACTTCCAAAAGACCGAACTGGAATATTCTAACTACAAATGTGTTGTTAGTAGTTCAGACAGGAGCAAATAAAATGACTTTTTAAAGTTAATCAGCGTATAGATGGAGAAACAAATTGTTGGTGACTGCCACCAGGAAGAAAGGAGAATTTCCCCACCTACCTCACGGTTGAGCGCAGGTAGTGATAGCCTGAGGAACCACCGGTGCCAGCTTTGCTGCCCAGCATTCTGTGCACCATGCACACATGGTTATCTAGGCAAACACACAAATTTACTGCATGGATATTTTTCCACCATTAGTTCCACAATGTTCTAACAATAAGGGCTTGGTAATGATTATTGCTTCTGAGAAAATGCTGACAACGAACACTTGGCCATATGGAAGGCTCATACATGAGAGCCGGATGAGACTGTGAGGTTGCCTAGCGCTCCACTTGCTTCAGGCTACATGCATTTCACTCCCTCCTTCATTGCATTTAGCCCATGGACACAATAGAAGAGACCAGGGCCATAACATGACTCATGAGCCCATGCCACCTTTGCCTTCATGGCAAATTCCTTCATTTAAAAAAATTAAAAACCATTTAAATTAAAAATTTATAACTGCATTGGCATAATGGCAAATATATTACTCTTACATAATAAAACTTTTTTTGACCTAAGGTTTATTTTTTCCTTCAGATTTTAAAATAAAATATGTTCATGAGCTCCCAAAAGTATTGTGGGCCTTAGGTACTGTGCCTAGCATGCATATGGATCAGTTGGCCCTGGGAGAGAGTGATGGCCAAGCTGGTATGTATGAAAGAACGCACCCACACACAAAGGAGGGGGGAAGAGAGAAAGTGGGCACGAGGGCACACCGAAGACCAAGACAAAGAGCACAGGAACAGCATGTGGGGAAGCAGCATGGGATGAGCGGGAAGGACTTACATCTCCATTTGGTCATCAGTGAATCTATGTCCATAAGAGAAGTCAGCAACTGAAAAGGCACCTGGAACCTAGGCTCTTCCCTAAAGGAAAAAGAAGAATATATTCAAGTAAATCGAGTGCGTTAGAAGGAGCATGAGTTTGACAATCAGTTGGCCCTGGAAACAAATGTCAGCTTTGCCTGTGAGGAGCTGTGGCAGCTTTGGCTTATTCTCTCAGTCTCAGTTTATTCGTCTTAAAGATGAAATAATACTACTCAACTTGCGGTGTTTGAAGTCTAGAAAATTCCATGTAATATACATGAAGTAATCACCCAGAGTCACATCTAACATTGGTTCTTATTAAAAGGAGACAGATGCACTATGCACAGATTTCCCAGCCAAAAGTAGTCAAACACTTTTAGGCAAAGATATTAAAACACAAAAGGAAAAACCACTTTTTAATTCTTTTCATCTATTTGGTTTTTTTAATTTGTTTTTTTTGTGTTGTTTTTGTTTTGTTTTGTTTTTACATGTATTTCTTCAACTTTCTCAGTATATTTTCTACTTAGGACGCATATGCCTGACTGGCATACATTTACTTGAGTTTAGGAAAAGAGTCAGAAGATTTTGTTTATGTTGCCATTTTGAAGAAAGACTTGAAAAGATTTTAAAAATTAAATACACAGAAGCATGACAGCCTGTCAATATAGATATTTTTTACTAATGTGATATTTATTGTTCTGAAATATTTAATTCACCAACCCTGAGGATGGGACCTTTATACAACAGAGTAGGAATGAGTCAACATTTAAGGAATACTTCAAACATTTTAGACCATGAAGATAATTTTAATTGAAATTGCTGAATAAGTGGTATAGTTTGCAAGTTATTTTCACTTCATGCATTTTTTATTTTCTTAAACAGTAATAATCTTACAACATTGTTTAATGATAGAACACATTTCATGAGTGAGTCTCTGAGAGAGTAAACTTTGGCCATTTTGGACACTTAGTGTTACATAGTGCTTTGTAGAATTCAGTTAAAAAGGATATTTGATTAATTTGTGCAGTGTTTAACACCATTTAACCCTGTTCAGGGAAAAAAGTTATGCTTTTACTATTTAAAAGAAAAAAAAGGGGGATCATAAAACTTCATTACTAATTATTTTCTAAGTTTTCTCTAAAAACTAAATTACTGCATTGAACTATGCTTATAAATTTTAGGCTTTATACTGGATATGTTATCCATATCCACCCCTCAATTTTAACGTCAGTCTCTCTTCTGATTTGTTTTACCTGTAAAAATATATCATCAATGCTCCCTGAAGTGCTCTGTATGACAGCCGTCTTTCACCTGCAAAATACGTTGCAAATTTAAATTTATTAGGTAATTTAAGGTAATTTTATATTAATTCGGCATCATCATCTTAAAAAATTTAATGGATTACATGTGTTTAGAAATCAATATAAGTTTCAGTTTACATTTTTTATCCCTTAGATTGAATTTATAAACATATCACTTAAAATACAATTTTAACATTGGAGTTTTTAAAACAAACTAAAAATGTACATATTTTAAATTTTCAAAACCTTCAAATAGCATGTTAAGAAAACCTGATTTTTCTAGAAAATACTTGACTTTCATAACAAAATTCATTTTCCAAGTAAAATAGTATGTCTTTCATTTCAAAAAAGTAGAGATGCGTTATAAGCATCATTTCAAAGTAGTTTTCACTAATTCACTTGAAATTAGCTAACTTGTTTTTAATGAGCACAATTATGTAAAATCGTATATGTGTGCTCTAATGAAAGACTTTCTCCTTGCTTCAGGAAAACAAGATTTTGTTATTCTTTACTGAGGTTTTTTTTTTGTTGTTGTTGTTTTAAGAAAACAGAAGCTAACAACCTTTAAGCTTATTAAACTTAATACCAATTTCATATATTGCTTTGTTTTGTACTTGTGTTATAAAAATTAATTTTTACTTTTATTCTGCCTATTTCCATAAAGGTTTAAGATGCTTTACAATGAAAGTTCTAAGTCAAAATGAACACAAAAGTTTAGAAATGAAAGTACTGATTTTATGGCTCAATAAGTTTCAGGAACTAATAGCTCAGTACCAATTGTGCCAAAAGTCTAAATGTATGCGTTTCCTGGTCTCCTGGTCAGTCAAGCAGATTTGTATGAAAGAGCTCACCCACACACAAAGGAGGGAGGAAGAGAGAAAGAGGGCAGGAATATACCATGTAATTGGAATGTAAGAACATTCCAAGCCCAGAGAACACGTAAAAAGACTCCTTGGTGATAAATCCAAATAACCAAACTTAGCTAATAAAAGAAAATTAGTATGGCTGGACAACACAAATATGAGATCATAAAAGGCCTTATAGACCATGTTAAAGATTTTGTCTTAATCCTAAAACAATGGGGTAACATCAATACTTGCTCTCACAGTAGCTATTCCTTCCTTTTCTTACCTCTACCATAGTCTTTACTATTACAACGATTTGTCTTCATTTCTGTTCCTATTAGGCCGTGAACTATTTGAGAAACTATACGCAGTTGATCTTGATATCCCTTGTATCTGGCATAGACTACACAAATTTTTTTTCTAATGTTTTTGAAATAATCTGGGCATAGAAACCTGTTAAAATAGATTTATCACTGAAAACATTTACTCCATTTTTGTTTCTATCAGTAGAATATCACTTTTCATTCTATTTCTCCCAAGCAAGGCTTGATAGGCTTATAAAATGATGTTCTGATCTCATATTCACACATTTCAAGAAAAAGATTCATAAAATAAAAATACCTACCTTTACTAAGGAGATGTTCATGACGTTTCTCATCAAATAAGGACAGTAGCACCTCTTTTTGCTTCTGAAATTCAGCCACCTGTTCCTCTTTTTCTTCAGACTCTTCCTTAGCCTTTAGGAAAAATATGGCATTAATAACCCTGAGAGAGAATAAATAGATTGATATTTTAGAAAACTTTGCTTACAAGGAAGAGAGTTGTGGTTGCAGAAATGATGTACTTTTAATATTTACTGTATCATCTAATAATTACTATTTGGAAATTATGTCTTATGAAAAGGAATCTTCCACACACTCAGTGGCTCTATCCTTTCATTTAAGTTTAAATGATTTCTCAATATTAAATATTATCTTCATAAATGTAATGAACAATGAACCCAGATGGACAAAAGCAGAGATAACTACCAGCAGTTAATAATGACCTAATTTTAAACAAGAATTATTTAACACAGGAAGTAAGGTAACTTCACTTAGAAAAAGTTAAGAATTCCTAGTCAGAAGAACTATTAACTCTATTGAAATTCTATATTCAGTATTGAAATACTGATAATAAAAAACTGTAAATACAATTTCTTAGATATTTCTCACTCATGTTTTCTTCATTTTCTCTCTATCTATTGATTGGTTGAAGAAAATTCTTATTTTTTCTGCCTACAACACATATTCTGTTTATAAGCCAATTAATTGAGCTAGGGCAAATTATTTAACCCAATTATTTCCAATTCATCAGAACAACGACCCTATGTAGTACTAACCTATATGTATATTATTTCCAATTAATTATTTATTCAATACATGTCATGCTAAGATGATAGAGATAAAATTGTGAGCAAAACTCGAGAGTTGTGATATTGTACAGGAGTTATCTGGTAGGAATAAGACATTGAACAAATAATCACTCAGTCATTAAATTACAACCTTAGACTATGCTATACAGAAGCAGTATTGGCATCATAACTTAAAGTAATAAGGAGTTTAGGAAAGACCTTCCTAAAGAAGTTTTCCTTGAACCAAGATCTTAAGAATCGGAAGGAGTTAGTTGGGGAAGAACATTCCAAATCCAGAGAAGAACACATAAAAGGACTCCTTGGTGATAAATGCAAAGAACTAAACTTAGCTAACAAAGAAACTCAGTATGGCTCGACCACATGAATGTGCGATCATAAAGGCCTTATAGACCAGGTTAAAGTTTTTATCTTAATTCTAAAAACAATGAGGCAACATCAAAAGGCTTTACACAAGAGGGAGATGTGATCAGATTTGCCTTCTGAAAAGATTATTCAGACTGCAATGTGGAGACTAAAGTAGAATAGAAGCATACTGGGAAGGTGGAGGAGAACAGTTCAGAGATTATTATAGTCCCGGTGAAAAACGATGGCAGGTTACACTTGAGTGGTAGTGGTAGATTAAAGGATGATACTTGAGAACTAAATAGGTAACATCAGTAGGACTTGATGATAGCTTGAAGAAGTGGTGAAACAAGAGGGCGGAGCCAAGGATCACTGATAGAAGTCTGACGACAGCCCAGATGAATTATAGGAGAAAAAGTTCTTTAATGCAGAGAAGACAATGTTGGTACAAGAGTGGATGGAAGGAGTAATGTTCAAGCTTGGTTTTATTGGTGTGTTTTTGAGAGGACCAGGAGGAAATATCAAGTAAGGTATTATACACATGTTCTGAAATTTAAAGGGATATATAAACCAGAGATAAATGTTTGAGAATTATGTTAGCTAAGTAGATATTGAAGCAGTGGGTATAAATGACACCATCTAATGAAAGAGTGTAGAGATAGAACAGAAAGGATCTAAGCCAATGGACTACAAAACTCTATCATTTATTGGTCTAAGAGAGAAATAAGAGCAAGTAAAAGAGATAGAGAAATAAGGGCCAGAGAATTAGAAGCAAACATAATGGTATGTACTAAATCCAAGAGAAAAGAATGTTCAAGAAAGAATAAGTCGTAATCATTAGTATTGAATGTTTCTGCGAGGTCAACTAAGTTAAGACTAAAAATGTACATGAAGACCACATGAGAATGACGGTACAGGAAGACAGCTTGAAGTAAGCTGAGGATTAGATGAGAGATAAATAATTATTCTGACTTCTGTTCTCAATGCTTTACAAGTATTTATTTAATTTCCTGTCATAATAATCTTATGAGTTAGATATTCTTATTTTTCTATTTTGCCAATGCTGAAAGAGAGGCAAAGAGAGGTGCAGTCACTTGTTCTCTGTCACACAGTTGTTTAAGAAGTGGAAGTGGGACTGGAACCCAAGTAGCGTGACTTCAAAGTATATGCTTTCAGCACTACCTGATGCAACCTCTCAAGATGTAGAATTTAAACAACTCTTCCAGGAAATTTAGTCATGCAAAGAGGATGAGAGACCTGAAAGATCAGGGCAATGAGAAATCAACAGTATCTTTTAAGTAGGAGAAAACTGACATTGTCTGAGAGCTGCCAGAAAGCACCCAGTAAATATACAAGAGCAAAAGCAAAGCTACAGGGCTACATAGATTTGGTTCGTTGGTTCACTGTGGGCCTAGTTCTGTCTAGAATTGGTCCTAATATAGAATTTTCAATAGAAATGAAAAAATAATATTAATCTCAGCTACTTATCATAGATAAAATTCTCCCTTGCAATGAAGGTCTTATTTTAGTATAATATTTATCGCACATAAAGAAAATGAAATCAATCATGTAATATAGTCCAAGAAAATACCTTTGTGAAAGAAAAAAATATGAGAAAAATGAAAGGTTAAGAGAAAAGTTTAAATCATTAAATTTTGAATATTTCTGTATTAAATTTACATTAACTGATGTCATCTAAATACCTGAATACTTATGAATTCCTCTTCCAGGCCTCTGGTGATATTTTTTTTGAGCTTTCCCCAGAAGTTAAATCCATGTGGCTCTAAACCTGGGGTTCTTTCCAGCCATGCCTTGAATAAACATTATTTTTTAAGTGAGTACATGGTAAAATTTAAATTATGTAAAATGCATTGTAACTGACATGTATAAACTTGAAACAAGAAATCTTCATGGTTTCCAGAAACGTACGCTACAAGTTTTATTTGTAAATGTTTTTTATTTCTCTTCAATTTCTTCACTTATGAAATAATTAATATATTCAATTTCCTTAATTTTATGGCAACCATTAATAATGTTTACTCTTTATTTCTTAAGAAATATGTGATTACAGAAATTCCAGTTGTCTTCTAGAAATCTATACACCTATCTAAACATATGTTCTATCTAAACATATTTAAAGAGTATATTCTTAATAATTATTTTACTGATATCTTCTGGTTTATTCTCAAGTTACTTTATATCTTCGGAGCTGAAGAAATGATGATGTGTATAAGATACAATCTCCTCTAAATTCATGGGAACTGTATACTTAGTAACTTTGAAATTAATCATCCATGCAATTACTTTGAGATTTTAAAATATTTTTAAATCTAGAAATAAAACTAAATTCATGTACCTCTGTGAGTTCTCATTTAACCCATACTTATTATAATTCTGAAATTAGCTTTAGAATTCTTTTTCTCCCTATTCTTATATGCCATTATTTAACATTATATATAATGCATTAACCTAAATCCACATTTACATTACCCAGAGGATTAATGAGCAGAGTATAATTCAACACAAGAAAAGCTGATTTGCAGAAGAAAAGGCTTTGCAATGGAAACCAAGACAATGCAATCTTTGTTTAGTAATCTATTTTTGAAGAAAAAATTAATAATTCCTAAAAGCTACTTGTAGACCTTTAGGGAATTTGGATACGAAGGGAACATTTTCGGAGGTGTATATTCTTAGTAATTTAGTTCAGCTAAGAAAAATACTAAATAACCGAAAATTTTCAATTACAGAATATTTTAAAACAATAAAGCTCACTAAATAATCACACTCAGTCTAAAAATCAGCTAAATTAAGCATTACTTAGTAGGGATATTTAAGGAATTGTTTTATTGAGATGACAAGGTTATTAAATATTAACATACAATTAATTACATAAGTATATCTGACGTTCTCAGCAGGGTTCTTGACATTTTCAATATTTCAGTAACATGAATTTACAAATTCATGTATTTTTATGAATTCTTTCTATCCTTATTTCCACTGAATGTAACTCAATTTTGATGAGTTTTAAAAATTCTGTTTAGCAAAAGCTAAATTAAGAAGATGTATTGAGTTAAACTTTAGAAATTGTATGAATCCATACCTCCACTAATTCCAGAAGTGTCTTTTCCTGCTCAGACTTAAGTAGCAGTTCATTCTCTTCTCCTTTGAAGTTATCACGATAATGTCTTCTGTTATAAGGGACTCTCATGTTCTGAAGAACACCTATCTTGTTTTCTAATAGTCGGAATTGCAAACTCTGGAAGCCTGATGCTGGAGATAAGTACTCTCTTTGAGATTAAATGGGGGAAGGAAAGGCAAGGGAAGGGAAAGAGATGATAGGAGAATAGCAGAGAGGAGGGGAGGGGAGAGGAGGGGAGGGAAGAGGAGAGGAGAGGGGAGGGGAGGGGAGGGGAGGGGAGAGGACAGGGGGAGGGGAAGAGAGGAGAGGAAAGGAAGGGTTCACATTATCAATCACCATAATGGTTTCTTCTATTGTAAGAGGTTGTCAGT
Source organism: Papio anubis (assembly GCF_008728515.1). NCBI lineage: Eukaryota > Metazoa > Chordata > Mammalia > Primates > Cercopithecidae > Papio > Papio anubis. The sequence goes on from NC_044978.1 coordinate 33,463,152, forward strand.
TTTGCTCTCTTGGATATCAAGAGCAGATACACACAACTGTCTAGAGTTAGACCTGTGATTTGACTCATTGAAATCAGAAAAATGAGCTACTTAAACATTGTTGGGCATCAAAAATGTTATTACTCCCACTCCCCCTATTACATCTTTGTGAATGTCTTTCATTTCGCTGCTGCTAAGACTTTAACGTTTTAAATTCACCACAAATTCTACTTTTCCTTTGTCAGACATGTTCAGTACATTGCTTGTTACATCCTGCACCCAATGGAAGAGTTTTAAACTTTTTTCTTCTTATATTTTGGTAAGAAAAAAAGTTATCTATATGGTATTGCCTTGAAATGTACAGGTAAAATTTATGGTTTAATCCATAACTTCTACTTTGATTGACATGCTTCTGTATATATCGCTCCTGTTTTGAGTTTTTATATTTTTTAAATTTAATTACATGTATTTTATTAGCTATTTTAGTCAATGTGCTAAGTTGTCTAAAGTTCTTTTTGGAGAAAAACAGGACACACAGTGATGAATTTAAATTAATCGATCATATTATGCTTACATGTAAAACTTAATAATAAAATATTTTTAATAACTTCTCAGATGCTTTGTGACTGAAGACCCCTAAGTCCACATAGTAACAAAGTGTTAAGAAGACAGGCTCCTCATGGCACACAACACACACATGCTCCTTTTACCCACCAAAATGAGAAAGTAAACTCCATCACATTTTTTAAAATGTCAAAGGTGTGCACCTGAAGTCATTGAAGTCCAATGCTGTCATCGTCTCGAGAATGGAAAACTGCTGCACCAGCAGTTTCAGGATCACTGACACTCGGTGCATCCGAGAAACAACCTTAAGCATGTTCCTTTCATCTCTGACCTGATGGTTAAGAAATGAAACACTGCGTCAGCGATGCTGACCTCTAGAAAATACAAAATAGACAATGGCACTGCATTCCCATTAATTTTATCTCTAATTTTGTTTTAAAGGGAAACTTTGAAACTAAAATTTGCCAAGAGTATATGTTGAACTAATAACAGTTCTGAATTGTGTGCAAGGAATTTCTGCAAAATAAGAAGTTTTTTCTTTCTTTGACAATAGAAAACTATATAGAAGCAAAGTAGAAGTAAATTCTAGAATACAATCCCCCATTGATTTCAAAACAAGCTTCTCTTTTAGTTTTGTGTCAAAGGAGAGAGGTCAAGATAACACAGGAACTTCGGGTGAGGATTAAACAACATGTGGATCAATCTACTCTTTACTGAGGGCCAAAGTTGCCACTGACATAAATGGGAAGTGGATCCACACAGGCAGGAAGAGTCCCATCTGTATGTGTGTGCTCTTTCTCCTAGCCCTTCCTGGAGCAGGGGCTCAGAGGTAGAGGACCCAAGGAAGGATCCTCAGAGCCATGGCAAGAGAAAGCAGGGTGGGAGATGGAGAAGTGCAGCTCAAACTCCTGCCATCACCAGAAGCTTTCCCTCCTCTCCTCTCACTCTTTGTCCTCCTATCCTTTTCTTCCCCATTCCCTCATTCCTCTTTCCTCCTTTTCTTCCTCTTTTTCTTCCTCCCACTATTTCTCTACTGCTTCCTTCTCTTCCTTTATCACTTTCCTTATTATTGCTCCCATCTTCCCGCAGCTAATATTCAGTAGAAATACAACTCTGATAGCTGTTAATTAAAGGATCCCCATTAGTTTGGTAATCCACCATCATTTATAACATCTTTGTGTGTGGAAATGAGTTCTAAACAAGGGACTTGAAACTAAAATTTGAAAGGAACCTTAAAGTCACATGTAATTTTGCAGTGGCAATGGGAAAATATGACTGAACTCCTCATTCATTCAGAAAATGTCTTGTTTGTTTTATCATTAAACATTAAGACCACCACTTGGTGTTAATGTTTTTCTCTCATTAATAATACTTTCCATATCTTCCAAAAATATATATGAAACCAATATTGTGACATAAGAACTTACATGGCCATTCTGAAAGATCTCTCGAACAGAATCCAATTCCCAGAGGATTTGCTTAAACCAGAGTTCGTAAGCTGTAATAAGGAAATCATTGTCAATTGGAAAGTTATGGGAGCCTTTTTGGCCATTATTATATGAAAGATATGTTTAACATATTGAAAGAGAAATTAAAATATTACCTTAAATCAATAAATGTAAATATAGTCCCATTGTACGCCAGAAATAAATGTTAATGTTAAAGTTGTAATAGCCTCCTTTTATTAAATGTTTTAATATGCTAGGCATGTTACCTAATGCTTCATATTCATTATTATTACACTAATTCCTCTCAACAAATGCGTTTTTAGGTCTTTGAGGATATAGCACCTAACCTAATTCTAGCTTCCTCTATGGAAGCTGGAAGTATGTGAGGAAGCAGAAGTAATAATCAACTTCAACCAAACTGAGAAATTAATATTTCCTAACCTAAATGAAAGACTGTAGGATTTTAAGAACTTGAAAATACAAAGCTAAGTTACGTAAAATGCAGCATTTTGTCTGTTTGTTTTATTTGTGAAAATCCTAGCAACTCATAGACTTAGCACATATGGGAAAGCAGCCAGACGTTTGCGGTGAAAGGAAAACGACAAAGCTTCATATTACTGTGACAGCTAATTCCCAGGGGCAACTTTGTTGCAGTTGAGTCCACATTATCCAGTAGATCATCTTTCAGAATTTCCGTGAGTCCAAGGTTTATTTGTTTAAACCTACCTGAATTCTGCCAAAGCTTTTCTGTTGAAGGATTAAGTTTGTTCTCCCCCTTTACTAGGGGTTGTCAAACAATTAACATTGGCATTAAAGAAAAGTGATATAGTAGGCCTGGTGCGGTGACTCAAGCCTGTAATCCCAGCACTTTGGGAGTCCGAGGAGAGCAGATCACGAGGTCAGGAGATCGAGACCATCCTGGCTAACACAGTGAAACCGCGTCTCCACTAAAAATAGAAAAAATTAGCAGGGAGTGATGGCAGGCGCCTGTAGTCCCAGCTACTCGGGAGGCTGAGGCAGGAGAATGGCGTGAACCTGGGAGGCAGAGCTTGCAGTGAGCCGAGATCGCGCCACCGCACTCCAGCCTGGGCAACAGAGCAGATTCTGTCTCAAAAAAAAAAAAAAAAAAAAGGTAAAAGTGATATAGTAATGACATTCTGGAAGAAGCATAGTTGGAATCAATCTATCTGAAGTTACTGGCTGTGTCAGTTGGGACAAAACTATTTTCTTTAACTTCAGTTGACTCATTTGTAAAATAATCAGTTACCCACCTACAATTGGAAACTTATGATTCAAAACCCTAAGACTTACAGCAGTATGATAGATAGACATGGATAAACATTTTGACTCCTTTGTGTTACTAGATGATTCATAGCAAATATAAATGGTTCTCCCCATTGGCTTAATCTTCCCATAATATTCTATGCCACTGGAAACTAAGGACTCACTCATATTCATCCATTTTTCTTCAGTACCTAGCATAGTGTCAGGCACAAAGTAAATATTTAGTGATTGTTTTATGAATAAATTAAATAGACAATGTAATAATTAGATGAGCATAGGAAGTCAATAATCTTAGAGATCTGCAGTGCCTCCTATTTGGTTCTATCCTATGGATAAGGCAATGTTTCCATACTAATTAAGAGAATTTCATTATAAGTCTAAGTTATGTTTAAGGATACTTTGGAGGAACTAAATTTTATATATGAGCAAAGAACAATCAAATATATATTGATCAGTTTATGTGTATCTTTTTTAACCCTATGTAACCACTGTCTAAATGTTATAACTAAAGAATAGAAGAAAAGTGTTTTTATAAAATAATGATAGCTACCATTGGTTGCATGTTTATTATGTGCTATATCTCGGGCTAAGTGCTTAATGCACATTATCTCATTCATCTTCATAGGAACTCAGTACGTGAGAGCATCAGCAATTCCCTCCATTTTACATATGGTAACGTGGAGGTCCTGAGATCTAAGCAACTGACCAGAGTCACACAATTAATAACAATAGAATTGAGGTTTTAAACAATTTTTAATTCCTAATTTATGCTCCTATACCATTATTCTTCTCCTATTGATATTGCCTTGGTAGAAGCCACCAATAAAAGTATAAACATAAAAACAGGAGAACTGACACATTAAGCCAATTTTTTAACTTTTAATTTATTTTCTAGAAAGACTTTGTTAATTTAGTCAATCACTTTGGAAAGCACCCATTTGCAGAAAGGACACAAAGAATTGGTAAGGCGAGGAAACATGTCTAGATGTGGGGCACTGGCAGGCAACAGTGATTGGGCTCCAGTCATTCAGAGGTCAGTATAGTGGCGCTGAAAAGCTTAGAGTAAATGTTACTAATATTTTGGGGTCACAGACGTCTTTAAGATAATATTCATGAAAATTTGCACATAATTTCGGAGCTCAGGAGCCTTCTAAACTTCTGAAGTCATGAAAACATAGGCTACAAATAACACACTGCCCAGAAATTATTATAGAAATCAGGAAAAGATAAACATACATTTTCGGACAAAATTTACATTTTTGTTTATTACCAGATTTGTATAAGATTATGTCAATCCAGCATAAATTTCAATGACCTTGAAAATAGTTTCTTAGTGTTCCCAAGTGAGAAACAGTAACATCTTCACTTGCGAATTCTTTGTGAAATTCCGAGAGGCAGAAAGTCCCCTGGGAGTTCAGAACAAAGCTAAAGTCCTACTTTGCCTATTAGCAGTGGAGTAACATAAAGAAGACTATTTAAATCCTTATATAAGTCCTATGAGAATTTATCTGGCAGCAAAATATTCTCAAACATTTCTAACAGAGGTGAGTCCATGATCTTTCATCATTTTGTAGTTTAAAAAATGGTAGCTTTCCTTGTTATCAATGAGAAATGCCCGTGGAATAATTATTGTACAAAACTTTTGTGCAACTTACCTTGATGAGTTATGATAAAAAGATGTTCATCATGGATTTTATTTCCTTTTATTTCACTTTGCAGTTCTTGTGCATTCAAAACTTTTTCCAACTTGAAATGAAAAATAAAAAGCCAGTCTGAAATTGCGGAAGTTGGTTTTTATCAACTTTAGTAAGAAGTAGAATATGATAATGAAAAACGCTCCTCCAAACCCAAAATTCTCAGAAACCAATCTCTTTTCTTTTAAACAATGGATGAATCTCCTTATAAAGAGTGAATTGAATTTGTGATTTTTATTCTTCTCAGAAAATTTCTATTTGGTAAGATTTTATCATAATAAATCCTATTAAGCTCTTTGAGACATCATATCCCTTTTCATGAAATGAATATGATGAAAGCTTGAAAACTTGCTGAGCTGACTATGCATTTGGCATTCTTTTATTCCCCTAAAGAGCCTATTCTAAGAATATTTTAACGTCCTTTATCAGTTCATCCTTAGAAACTCATCGATGAAGACATCAAGGACTCTGATCGTTTTGCCTCTTAAAAAAAAAAACAAAAACAAAAACAGAAGACAAACAGGCTGAAACTTGGCCCAGAATAATCTCCCAATACCTCATTCGTTAACATCCCTCTTTACATGTTAATGATTTCAAGAAAATTCTCCGTGTGCCTTTAACATTCCTACTTTATGATAAGAGATTTAAAGGATAATTTTTTCAAAATGCATTTGCGGTTATCTAGGCTGACATTTATTAACCATGTCTTATTTATACAAGTTGCACAATGCCTGCGAATTGTCCACAGTGTATCTTATCATGTATCCACCTCTGCCCAGATTCTGGATTCTCTGCTTTTACTTCCACTGGAGAGATGAATTTTCTGCTATAAGTCTCTTGAGTTACTCTAACAAAAGTTGAAAACGTAAAAATGTTTATGAATAAAAATATCCTTAGGTCCAGAAAACAAATGGTGATTGAGAAAAACAAATTCTGAGAAACAAAATCATAAAAAGTCGCTTTGCAGAATTGAGTGCCTAGCAATGGACACCAAACCCTATAAGGACCCTGCCACTTACATGCAGGTAGTTTCCATAGATAAGACCTCCTTTGCTGGCTCTATTCACACCAGTTTGTGATTTGTCTTCTTCACTGCCTTCTACAGGGAGTTTTTTAAAAGCACATCTGCAAATTTAATAAATCAAGAGAGAAAAATAGTGCATTAGAAAACACAGTTAACTAATGATATGGGTGATTAAAATTGTAATTGTAAATTTTCTTTAGAGTAGATTGTTAGACAAAAGAATAAAGGTGACAGTTTTCAATGCTCCTTAAATTCAGGAATCAAAAGGCTCACACTTGATACTTCTAATAGCCTAAATCCACTTAGAATAAAGGCAAATACTCACCCAAAGTTGTTTCCTAAAAATGGGCACCCACTCATGGTGAAAAGGCACTGTCTGAGAAGCACGGAAGTTTGACTCTAGGCAGATGCTATCATTGACCTTCCCAGATGTTCTTCAGCTGCCTTTTATGTATCCTGCTTACCCTGCACCATCCAATCAGCACACTTCTTGTAGTCTTAGCTAACTCTCATTTCCACTGGTACAGAAGAGAACCTCTGTAAACTTTAGAGTGGATTTATGTTGGGCACAGTTCATTTGCTAAGAGTGAGTGATCTGCCAAATTGAGTCGTAGGACTTGCCAAGTTCTGCTTTTATATCCAAAGTAACAAACATCCAATGAATCAACAGAGGCCAAGTTAAAAAAATTACATTTATTCAATCCCAAGAAAACATTTGGCATAGTATTAGGATACATAAGACAATAAGCTTGTAAAAAACAAATATGTATTCTCTCAAATTTAAATATTCTTACAGCTTCTAGACCAAAAACTGAAATTTAACACCTCTAGGGAAATTAACTGTAAAATAAAGTCTGGGTACCTGCTCAAAGCCCACTTCCATTCAATCATCAGAGTTCTTCTGACCTAAATATCATCTAATAATCAGCAGCAGTTAAGCTCTCAACACACTGTATTGGAATTTAAACGAATATTATCAGTTTACTGTTCATCTGTGGCATACCAATGACAGCGTAGCTAGGAGTCATCCACATTGCCTATATAGAATTTTAAAACAATAGTTCAAGACCAGCCTGGCCAACGTAGTGAAACCCCATCTCTACTAAAAATACAAAAAAATTAGCAGGGCGTGGTGGCTTGTGTCTGTAGTCCCAGCTACTGTGGAGGCTGAGGCAGGAGACTCACTTGAACCCAGGAGGTGGAGGTTGCTGTAAGCCAAGATTGTGCCATTGCACTCCAACTTGGGCAACAGAGTGAGACTTCATCTCAAAATAACAACAACAAAAAAAGAAACAAAAACAAAGCAACGACAACAAAAACCAATAATAGCCATGTGTCCATAATTCTATACAATGTCAGTGATAAGAATATTCGTCCTTGAAACATCATTTATTAATCTAAGCTCTAAACAATTGCCCCGAGGACTATTAAGCCAGGATAGAAGCTTCATGGCCTTATCCTTAGCATGCCACTACTACTCACTAAGAACTATATGCAGAAACAGCACTTAGCCTTTATTTAATCATCTACCATGATGGAATTTTGCCTAATTAGCCAAAGTCATTAGAAGTCAGAAACCTCATTTCTAGTCTTGGCTGTATGACTACGTTTGCAATATGAGAAAACCTCACTTAATTTCTGTACATATCAATTTCCTCACCAAAATAAAAAGTGTTTAAGTTGATTGTAGTCTTCAAGATCCTGACGCAGGTTAAAAATATTGATTTTATTACTGAATAATAAATTATGTATCTAATACAGAAAGATAAACAACATGCAAATGCCATGTTATAATTGAACTAGAAAATCATCAACACTATATGCTATACCTGTCACATTTCCCTTGAGTTTTTATGAATGATCCTGGAAATTGTCTCCACACTGGGTAGGGACCTTATCTGAGAGAGGGGTGGAGTCACTGCTGCTTTTCCTGGTGTCCTGGCTTAGAGTGTTTGGAAGCAGAGAATAGTTAACAGCCCCTCTTTCTCTACATAGTTGTTCAACTGGGTATGTGTTTACACAGAATAATGCTAAATAATTTATTCCACTCTCTTTAAGACTTTTGAGCTGAGAAGTTTTCTTCACTTATTGGTCAACATACTAGTAAAACAAATAAGGAAACAAATTTTCCTATGAATTGGAAAAAATAGACATTATAGAAACAAAAAAAAATGTTTTTTAAAGAAATGACATTTCACTCCTAAGTAGTAGTATCAATTCAATATTTGCTTTTATGTCACAAGAACTGATAATTGAAAGACTTGAGTTTGGGGCATCAGAGAAATTGCAAGCTAATCTAAAAATAACTTATTTTCTTCATCCAGCAGAGTAACTACAGTGGAAGGCCCCCATACACACACATTCTTATTATTTTTTGCAATAGAAAGCATTATCAAATGTATTACTAGTTATATTCTAGTCATCATCTTGTCAATACTTAAATTTTGCCACTTGGAACCCAGTTTGTCTATCTGATGATAATCTAATTAGGAAACTTTTCTTTATAATCATATTTAGAATTTATTTCTTATTTTATTTTTATTTTTATTTTTATAGATGGGGTTTCATTATGTTGACCAGGCTGGTCTTGAACTTCTGGCCTCAAGCAATCCTTCCATCTCAGCCTCCCAAAGTTCTGGGATTACAGGTGTGAGCCACTGCTCCCAGGCACAGATTTAAAATTTTTATAACTATAATATCCACAGCTCCCAATTTATTTATATACTGAATATTTTACACAGACCTTCTGGAAATATACTTTAACTCAAATAATAGAACGTAATAGAACCTCAGACATTTAAAAGATCAAGAAAGGAGATTCTACGGGTACAGGCAATGATCTGCAGTAACCTTCTAAACCCACTTTATTTCCATATGCACATAACTCTGTGCACACATGGCTTAGAGAAGGAAGATGCTGGAGGCAACACTGGTTGATAAGCATGTTTAAGAAGATGCAAATCATAACTAATTCTGGGCCTAAAAGGGACCCTAGAAACCACCTAATCTATATTCAGAAGTAAAAATACTGGAAAGCTAAGAGATGTAACAACTTTCTTTTTCAGACATGTAGTAAAAGAATATGAACATCAGATATAAAGCATTATAACAAAAATCTTTGTCTCTAGGTCTTTCCTCATGATTTCTAAGGTTAGGGTGCAGAAAAGAGTGAGCCTGTGAGAGTAGAGCAATGAGAATTAGCGGGAACTTGTATTGTACTAAACTCTGAACTTGAATAGGAGTTTATAAAGATCATCCCTTCGGCCATCACAATATTTCTTTCTACAAAGCACCACATGTGCTCTTCCATAAGATGTTACCCCTTTTTTCCCCATCTACCCTTCACAGCTTAAAATTGCTACAATATCTTCCTGTCTGCCAATGCAATTTTCCATTCTTTTTCTTACTCAACAGTGGTAGATTGTGGCAGACACAGAAACCCTGACTTAGAAGGGGAATTCTGAAAGAATTCTGCACCTTTCTTTAAATAGCCCACAGCAATCCCCAGTTGCTCCTGGCATTGACCTCAATAATTTATTTATGGCTCTTTTCCTGTCTCAACTTCCTTAGTCCCTCACTACTTTCTGGAAACATCTCCCAAATAAATCCCCTTCCCCTAAATCCTTATCTCAAGACTCAGGCTTTCTCATGCGGAAGCCAATCAAATACATAGAGCTCTTGTTCATCAGGAGCTATATATATTTAAGAATTGAATAATTACTTTTTTTTTTTTTTTAACAGATTTTTCCTTTCTAAGCCAAGAAGCATCTGTAAACCTAGCAGCCATTCAATAAACTTTAGTTGACAGGATAAATTGCCATTTGTTCTGTGAAGTAGTTTTTTTCTTGTCCTTGCTTTGTTGTTTTAACGTTTTCTTTGATTCCCATAGATGGGAATCTGAATAGAGTTAAAATTCCTTAGCTAGGATTTAAATTTAGTAGGAGGTTTTCAAAGTCTCTTTGATAAAACTCAGAAACAGCCATCAACAACTAACCTTTGCTCAGTTGTAATTATGGCAGACTTGAGAAAAAGCAGAAAACAAACTTAGGACACCAATTTCAAGGGAAGAAATTATGGACCAATGAAGGGACTATTTCATTTATCTATGTGGATTTAGGATGACTAGTTTTCAAGGGAAAAATAAAGGACACTCTTGGAAGATGTATGTAAATAAGGTTACAATAAACACTCTTGTAGTTAAGGAAACTGGCCTGCCTCACACATGGAACACATCACAAAGAAACCAGGAACCAGGAGACCCCAGGAACCAGGAGACCCTGGGCTTTGGAGAAATGCCTACAGATAAATTTTATTTCTTTATTTATTAAAAAACATGAACATTTTAATAAAAATAATTCCATTGAGATTCTAAATAAGTTCCAGCAATTTCAGACACGAGGTAATGAAAACTGTTTTTTGCCCACTATTGATGGTATATAAACATGTTAACATTCATTTTTCCCTAGATCAACATGATATATTATCATTGAAAATTTGAAAATAAATGCTTTTCATTATATAATTTAATAGTATTTTTAAAAACAAGTGTTATATTTGTAAATAAGAAGGGGTACCAATTATTTTAATAGTATAAATTATATTAAATAAACTTTATAATATAATCATAGTGTATTCTATAATTTTTTAAAAGTACTAAGTAGCATATTTTATTATCAATTACATAAAAAACATTAAAATGATTTAAAAAGTTTAGGTATTATTGTGATAACATACAGTTTGAATCATATGAAATTGATGCTCTCGTAGGTTGGAATCGTTAAATAGCAATAATTTTATAGAATTCATATTATTACTATTAAAGTAAATACTAAATACTAAAAATACTATTAAAGGTAGTTCACAAGTCAGAAAAAATTGCAAAATACTCAAATAGAAATGTCTGTTCTTTAAAAGGGAAGGGGGAAGCAAATTCTGATGCTAGCATGTTACATTGATTTCTTTAAATGTTCAACAAAATCTGCATACTACCCAAATTTATTAACAGAAAACTCAAGAGTTCTCACACAACAGATTGTATAATTTTCAGATCTCATTTCCCATGACTTCCCACGCAAACACCTAGTGATAAATCTAGAGCATAGGAACTAAGTCCTGGAATCTTCTTTACATTTTCCATGCTTAGAGTGACCTCCCCACCTCTCCACCTCCAGAACTCTCACTCATTCTTTAAGAAACACTTCAAATAGTACTTCCTCTGGGATGCTTTCCATGACATCAAAAAGAGAAATTTCTTCCTCTGCAGTGCTTCAACAAGACTTTGTTCTTGTTTAAAATTCTTAGCACTTAATACATTTAACTGTCCTTTTTTGGTTTTGTGCATGACATGCTTACTAGGCTATAATTTCTTATGGGTAATACTGAGTGTTTCTTCTCTTTAAATATTCTGCACCCAACATAGATAAGGTAAATAAGAAAACGATAAACACTTCTCAACAAAATTAAATTTAATCTTTCCAACGCCCGTTGTACAACCAGAGTCAAAGATGAATCCATGCAGGGCGCGGTGGCTCACGCCTATCATCCCAGCACTTTGGGAGACTGAGGCGGGTGGATCACCTGAGGTCAGGAGTTCGAGACCAACCTGACCATATGGAGAAACCCTGTCTCTACTAAAAATACAAAATTAGCCAGGTATTGTGGCACATGCCTGTAATCCCAGCTACTCGGGGAGGCTGAGGCAGGAGAATCGCTTGAATCTGGGAGATGGAGGTTGTGATGAGCCGAGATCTCACCATTGCACTCTAGCCTGGGCAACAAGAGTGAAACTCCTTCTCAAACAAACAAACAAACAAACAAACAAAAAACCGATGAATCCAAATGTGTAGGTGTCTAGCAGAGAAGTAGCATATTAATGGCATTTTGAAATATGGGAAGGATAGCCAATGAAGAAAGTCAATGAGTTTTGTTTCAAAGTCATGAAGCATCAAATGTCATGAATTGTACTATATTTATATCCAAATATTTGCACACATGCGTGTCAGTAAATCAAGAATTTTTGTTGAGCACTCTCAAAAAACGTTCAAGTGCAGTAAATTATCTCTGACACATTTAGAATTTTCATGAATCCAAGACTAAATTGACCACTCCCAAACAATTGACCAGTATTTATGAAATTACTTGCCCAAATGAAAAAAATAATTAATAAAGAAGAATAAAGGGCCGGGCACAGTGGCTCATTCTTGTAATCCCAGCACTTTGGGAGACTGAGGTGGGCAAATCTTGAGGTCAGGAGTTCAAGACTAGCCTGGTCAACAAGGTGAAACCCCATCTCTACTAAAAATACAAAAATTAGCTGGGCGTGGTGGCTCGTGCCTGTAGTTTCAGCTACTCAGGAGGCTGAGGCAGGAGAATAGCTTGAACCAGGGAGGCAGAGCTTGCAGTGAGCTGAGGTTGCTCCACTCCAGCCTGGACGACAGAGCGAGACTCTATCTCAAAAAAGAAGAAGGAGAAGGAGAAGGAGAAGGAGAAGAACAAGAAGAAAGAACTATGTTTTCAAAATACCTACCACATGTCAGACATTTTGCTAGGGTGTTGCACATGGTCATGCATTTAGCCTTTCTGAGAAAGGCTGGTAATTGACAGAGTGAGGGTACAAGCCAAGAACTCTTTCACTCTAAAGTCTTTACTCTTTCTCCTACACAGGCTGCCTTATAATTCCCAACTGTTAGACTTTAATAACATATCTTTCCTGATTATCTTCTTTATCAAAGATAAAACCCTATGTTTTACACGCTGTAAATCTAGAAATACCTTTAATTATCCCTTACATAATAAGGAAATTAAATTTTTACAGAAATTATGTGTTAATTTGACTTTGATTTCAAATTGTATCTTGTTACACAGACAAAATTGCAATATTCAGAATCTGACCCATATGACAAATTTATTAGTGTCTATAGGAAGTAAGGTATTTGTAAAAGAATGAGTCTGGCTAGTTCCAAATTTGCTTTATGCCTGGGGCTTGTTTAAGCAGCCAAATTGGAAGAAATGCACCTGAAGTTAATAGGATAAAATCAATAGGACAACTAAAGACTCATATAATAACAAGGAAGGACTTAGTGTTTCCTACATATTATTTACTCCTCAAGGATCTAGAACCAGAAATACCATTTGACCCAGCAATCCCATTACTGGATATATTCCCAAGGGATTATAAACCATTCTACTATAGACACATGCACACCTTTGTTTATTGCAGCAATGTTCACAATAGCAAAGACTTAGAACCAACCCAAATGTCCATCAATGATAGACTGCATAAAGAAAATGTGTCACATATACATCACGGAATACTATGCAGTCATAAAAAGAGATGAATTCATGTCCTTTGCTGGAACGTGGATGAAGCTGGAAAACATCATTCTCAGCAAACTAACACAGGAACAGAAAACCAAACACCACATGTTCTTACTCATAAATGGGAGTTGAACAATGAGAACACATGGACACAGGGAGGGAAACATCACACATTGGGGCTTTTCAGTGGGTTGGGGACTAGAGGAGGGAGAGCATTAGGAGAAATACCTAATGTAGATGATGGGTTGATGGGTGCAGCAAATCACCATAGCATGCATATACTTATGGAACAAACCTGCACGTTCTGCACATGTATCCCAGAACATAAAGTATAATAATTTAAAAATATATATTTGAACAAAATTAGAAAATAAGATGATTTTTAGATCACAATTAGGGCTACAAAAAAAAAAAAAAGCAGGATTATGGAACAGGGAATAGTGGAGAAGAAGGTGAAGGGAAAGCTCCTCTGAGAGGGAGACACCAGTGGAATCCAAATGGTGAGAAATCAGCCAGGCACAGATCTGGGTGAATATAAGATCAAATATAAAGTTGCTTGTACCTTTTACAGAATTTTAATTCCAAAGCAAATTTATAAAAACATACAAATAAAATAATATGTTCAATATGCTTAAATTTACAAATCTAATTTAATGTTCTATTGAAACTGAAGTATCAGCCACAGTGTGATTATTTACAACTGTTTTAACACAGGTTTTCTGAGTCTTGCTGGTCTACAATGACAGAGCCGTGTGATGCCTCAATTTCTTGAACTCTTTTGTCTATTCATAAAATCCTACAACATCTGTTCCAATAGAACACAGTGATAACATCCAGCATTTGCTTGGTGTGAACAGTCATATACCTATGAAGCTCACCTGTGTTATTTTCTAATTTGCCTAGAACAGAAGTTAGAAAAGTACTGGGTGATGACAGGCATGTAAACGAATGCATATCTTCTTCTATAACTGGTGAAATGTAATGGAGCTTCCTTTTGCCAACATAGAAGCACTCTCAAGGCTGGGAGGAGGGAGGAAAACTCCTCATCAGCTCTGACCTACTGCAGTAGAACATTCTGGTCATAAGCATGTGCAACGCAGTTGGCTAAAATTCTGAAACAAATTCGTGCAAAAATATTTACATTTAATGGGAACAAATTATTTTCAACATATAATTTTTCAACTCTTTTTTATGCTAGTTTCAGAAAAAAAATGTTTAAAACAGAAGAATAATATAGATGCCATTTTTGAATTTTTTCTATCTATTCATTTCACTTCAGATATTGGAAATGAGTCTGTTTTTAAAAACAATTCTGATTAAATAAAAAATTTTTCTTCTTCTGCCAAACAAATCTATAAGATAATATCTATTTAAATGACAACCAAATTGTTAGCTAACTCTAATTGCCCACATATCTTAGCCCAGCCATGTTTCTTCCTTATGTCTGACTGAAGCTAGCCCCATCTTTTTCTACTCTTTCTACAGCTGGCAGAAGTTGCTTTATGTCTCCTGCCAAAACAACTTTGTCTGTAATCTTTAACCAAGGCTGTCTATTTCTAACTGACTCACTTCACAGATGGGAAACGGAAGTCCAGAGAATTTCAAAATATTGCCTAAGTGCATCAGCTAATTAGAGGTGAAATTGGGACAAAGCCATTTAAAAGTCTCATGCCTCCAACAATGCAATGATCATTCCCTTATGTTTCAAAACTTCTTTAAAAGAAGAGTGGGCTCATTAAACAAAATGCATACAAGATAGTTTGTTAAAATATTATTATTTGTTTATAACCTTCCTGTTCCAAAAGAAAAAAATACTTAAAAACTTTAAAATAGACCTTCAATGGATATGAAAAAATGCAGCTAGAAACAGGAAGATAGGGAGAACAGGGCAAAAGAAAAATGCATGTAGTAAAATATTATTAAGCCAGGAATGAGATTATTACAACATGATCTGTAAGAATCAAGAGAGTTGTTAGACATGGGTCAAAATTTGGCCCCAAGTTTTCTAGCAGCCAACATAAAGAAGGAAATTACATAAGTACATAATCTACAGTCCCACTAAAATAAAAATAAACTAGTTTTCAGGAATATCACAAGCAGCCCTGGAAAAGAGAAAATCCCTTTATTCTAATATAAGACTACCTAGAATGTCAGTGAGTTGAGCACTAATCTCAATTGATATTTAGGCACATCATAATTCTCAATCAATAGATTGTGCCTTAATATCTATTCTCATCAATAGATTGAGAATTATGATGTGCCTAAATTGCCTATGAAGTTTTTTAAATATGCTTCAGTTTTAACTCAGCACTTTAGGAAGCGGTCTAAAACAGAATTTCTGCCATTGATTTATTAGGGGTAATAAAGGAAAGTTTCTGTAATCAAAGGCTGGCTGTACACAAGCCAATTTAGATGCTTCAAAGCTTCTTAAAACCTTTAAAGCTGCTAAAATGCATGGTGAATCTCAAATTTAGGTGATGTTTAAAAAATCAAAGAAATTTATCATTGGACTGGTATTATATAGAACACAATCTGAGAAGTCCTCTGCTAGATATCTGAAACACTGCCTAACTCACATTAGAATCTGGAAATTAACTTTACTGTGCAAACTTGGTAAAATAAAAGAAAATACAAGAAGAAGCATGATGATATGCAATAGATAGTGACTGGTGATTGGGTATTGTAATTTTCATCCAGGAAGCAGAAGGAAAAAGTGGGGCTAGAGTTTTCACTGGAGATGTCAGAGGTGTTTGAACCAGAGTGACCTCATCTTGAATAGGGGCTAGGTAAAATAAGGCTGAGATCTGCTGGGCTGCATTGTCAATAGGTTAGGCATTCTTAGTAACAGGATGAGATAGGAGGCACAAGATACAGGTTATAAAGACCTCACTGATAAAACTGGTTGCAGTAAAGGAGCCGGCCCAAACCCTCCAAATCCAAGATGGCGTCAAAAGTGACTTCTGGTGGTCCTCACTGCTCACTGTACGCTAACTGTGATGCATTGCATGCTAAAAGACACTCCCACCAGCACCATGACAGTTTACAAATGCCGTGGCAACATCAGGAAATTACCCTAAATGGTCTAGAAAGGAGAGGAACCCTTAGCTCTGGGAATTGTTCACCCTTTTCCCAGAAAATACATGAATAATCCACTCCTTGTTTAGCATGTAATCAAGAAATAACTATAAGAATACTCAGTTGAGCAGCCCATGCCACTGCTCTGCCTATGGAGTAGCCATTCTTTATTTCTTTATTTTTATTTATTTATTTTTTCTTTTTTTTGAGACGAGCCTCACTCTGTCACCAGGCTCATGCCTGTAATCCTAGCACTTCGGGAGGCAGAGGCAGGTGGATCACCTGAAGTCAGGATTGTGAGATCAACCTGGCCAACATGGTGACATTCCATCTTTACTAAAAATACAAAAATTAGCCGGGTATGGTGGTGCACATCTGTAGTCCCAGCTACTCAGGAGGCCGAGGCAAGAGAATCTCTTGAACCCGGGAGGTGGAAGTTGCAGTGAGCCGAGATCGCACCACTGTACCCCAGCCTCGGCTACAGAGTAAGACTCTGTCTCAAAAAAAAAATTAAATTTTACTTATTTCTTTCTACATTTTTACATCTACAGGAAAATCCAAAATTATATATGTGCCTCGAACTACATTTCTATTGGATGGCTCTAGCCTGGAGTTTTCTACAACAAATAACTGTCACTCTTCCTAATTTTAACTTCCTGCACACCATTTTCTACCCACCACCTTTCTGTTTACAGCTTATTTGTTTTACCATCCTGACCTCAGCAATCTTTCTGATTCTCTGAGGCACTGAACTAACTACCGTTTCTCTGTCCTTCACCCCTTGAGTGTGCTTGCCCCACTCTCACCTTGTTACACTTGGTGATTAATGATTAGTGATTTCAGTCACTTCTTGCCATTTACTCTCAGTTCCCTTGTTCTGTCTCACTTGGTCACACATCTAGAGCCAAAATTCTACCCTGGCTAAATTGCATTCTCCAGTGACTCAGTGCCGGCTCTCTGGCAACTGAATGTGGCTGGAGAAAAAACAAATGAACAAAAACTCAAAACCAAACTTACTAGGTTCACTTTAAAATCGTAACCATGAATGTCAAGTGGACTCTCCACATTGCTAGAACATCACGTGTTACATTTTGAGACCATTCTTTTGTTTTTGTTTTTTGAGACAGCATCACGTCTCTCTCTGTCACACAGTCTGGAGTACAGTGGCACAGTCACAGGTCACTCTAGTCTCTGCTTCCCAAGTTCAAGCGATTCTTGTGCCTCAGCATCCTGAGTAGCTGGAACTACAGGTGCACGCAACCACATGTGGATAATTTTTGCATTTTTATTAGAGGTGGGGTTTTGCCATGTTGGCCAGGCTGATCTCAAACTCCTGGCCTCAAGTGACCCACCTGCCTTGGTCTCCCAAACTGTTGGGATTACAGAAGTGAGCCGCTGTGCCTGACCTACCAGATCATTGATTTTATCAATTTTCACACCGTAGCCTCTCTCTCAAACCTCTATTTCTACTTTCAGTTAATTACTTTGATATCTTTTTCACTAAGAAATTTCAAATAATCAGAGGAATATTACCATTTTGATATCGATAGCCTCCTAGTATGTATTCCCAAATAATCTGAATTCCTATGTTCATATCACAAATGAACTATCTATGCCAAACTCTCTATTTGGGCATTAAATCATGATTCATCGAACTCCTCAAGAATTGTGCTCTGATAAATAGGCCCTCTTCCTCCCACATATTTACTTTTTAGGGCATTTATACTTATGAATTTATAAATTTATAAATATGGTATTATGTCTGTAATTCATGAAAAAACTTTTATTGGTTACATTTTCCATGTCAGCACCATTTTACTGTTTTGCTTAGTAGTAAAACTCCTCAAGACAGTCGTCTGTTATTTGCTTCTACCACTTTTCTAAGGCAGAGCGCAGTGGTTCACGCCTGTAATCCTAGCACTTTGGGAGGCCGAGGCAGGTGGATCACGAGGTCAGGAGTTCAAGATCAGCCTGAACAACATGGTGAAACCCCATGTCTACTAAAAATACAAAAATTAGCCGGGAGTGGTGGCACATGCCTATAATCCCAGCTACTTAGGAGGCTGAGGCGGGAGAATCGCTTGAACCCGGGAGGCAGAGGTTGCAGTGAGCTGAGATGGTGCCACTGCACTCCAGCCTGGGCAACAGAGTGAGATTCTATCTCGAAAAACAAAAAAAAAGTACAAATGATTAGGATATATCCATGACACATTTAATAAATGTTTGTTGATAATGATGTCACAGGCATGTAATATTTTCCTATGTATATTACTCCTGTGCATATTATTTTTAAAAACAGTTGCTTCCTACATTTAAAGATCTAAGGATGAACATTTCATGCAATCAGTACATGAAAGTAAAAATCAGAAGAATTGGACGAGTTCAACATCTTGCTAGCTACAATCATGTATAAAAAATGGAATAAAGAAATAGGAAGTATATGATTCACTTCTGTTTTGACTCAAGAAGTTTAGGGCTTTGATTTGTAGTATATATGATAGAAAAGTATAAAATAAATATAACATAAGTAAATTGTTATTTAAAAAGACCATCCAGAAGTTAGTATTTCTATATGTTGTCTTAAGTTTCTCTTCATAACCACTCAAATTATTGAGAGCTATAATGATAAGGAACTCTATCTCCTTTTCTACAGCTAAATATGTTTGTTGGTGCTTTAAATTGAGAAATGCAATTCTAAAGCATTAGAAGTTTGAATTATTAAATTATCAATGTCTTTTCTTCCAAAACATATTTTACATTACTTACTTTTAATAGACAATTGTGGAAAATGAGTGATATGGTTTTGCTTAGTCCCTACCCAAATCTCATCTTGAACTGTAGCTCCTGTGATTTCCACATGTTGTGGGAGGGACCTGGTAGCAGGTAACTGAATCATGGGAGCGGGTCTTTCTCATGCTGCTCTCATGATAGTGAATAAATATCACGAGATCTGATGGTTTTATAAAGGCGAGTTCCCTTGCACACGTCCTCTTGCCTGCTGCCATGTAAGATGGAACTTTGTTCCTCATTCACCTTCTGCCATGATTGTAAGACCTCCCCAGCCATGTGGAACTGAGTCCATTAAATCTCTTTCCTTTATAAATGACCTAGACTCGGGTATGTCATTATTAGCAGCATGGGAACAGACTAATACAGTAAATTGGTACTGGTAGAGTGGGGTGCTGCGGTAAAGATACCCAAAAATGTGGAAGTGACTTTGGAACTAGGTAACAGGCAGAGTTTGGAACAGTTTAGAAGGCTCAGAAGAAGACAGGGAGATGTGGGAAAGTTTGGAACATTCTAGAGAATTGTTGAATAAAATGCTGATAGTGATATGAACAATAAAGTCCAAGCTGAGGTGGTCTCAGATGGGTGTGAGAAACTTGTTGGAAACTAGAGCAAAGGTGATTCTTGTTATGTTTTAGCAGAGACTGGTGGCATTTTGCCCCTGCCCTAGAGGTCTGTGAAACTTTGAACCTGAGAGAATTGAATTAGGGCGTCTGGTGGAAGAAATATTTCTAAGGAGCAAAGTGTTCAAGAGGTGACTTGGGTACTGTTAAAAGTATTGAGTTTTATGTATTCACAACTATATGGTTTGGAATTGGAACTTATGTTTGAAAGGGAAGCAGAGCATAAAAGTTCAGAAATTTGCAGCCTGATGATGCCATAGAAAAGAAAAACTCATTTTCTGAGGAGAAATTCAAGTGGGCTGTAGAAATTTGCATAAGTAATAAGGAGTCAAATTTTAATGGTCAAGACAATGGGAAAAATGTCTCCATGGCATGTCACAGATCTTCATGGCAGCCCCTCCCATCACAAGCAGGGAGGCCTAGGAGGAATAAATGGTTTCATGGGCCAGGCCCAGGGCCTTGCTGCTTTGTGCTGTCTTGGGACTTGGTGCCCTGCATCCCAGCTGTGGCGAAAAGGGGATAACTTGGAGCTCAGGCTGTTACTTCTCAGGGTGCAATTCCCAAGCCTTGCCAGCTTACACATTGTGTCAAGTCGATGGGTGCAGAGAAATCAGGAATTGAGATTTGGGAACATCTGCCTAGATTTCAGAGGATGTATGGAAATGCCTGGATATCCAGGAAGAGGTGTGCTGCAGAGGCAGAGCCCTCATGGAGAACCTCTGCTAGGGCAGTGCAGAAGAGAAATGAGGGGTTCCAGCTCCCACAGAGTCCCCACTGGAGCATTGCCTATTGGAGCTGTGAGAAGACGGCCAACATTCTCCAGACTCCTGAATGGTAGATCCACTGACAGCTTGCACTGTGTACCTGAAAAAGCTGCAGATACTCAATACCAGGCTGTAAAAGCAGCCAGGAAGGGGAATGTACCCTGCTAAGTCACAGGAGTAGAGGTGCCCCAAGACCATGGTAACCAACCTCTTGCATCAGTACAACCTGACTATGAGACATGAGTTGGAAGGAGTTGGGCACATTCCTCAGCCCCGGGCTCAAAACTCCCTGAGCCTAGTACAAACACATCCCATCCTCCCATCCCACCACATACCACCATATATCTCTCCAACTCCCTGAGCCCAGTACAAACACCACCTGGAAAGTCTCCGATAAGGGGACAGCCGTTCAAGGTTACTGAAAGCACAGGAGCCAAAAGAATTTCTTTGTTCCCCTGCAACTTTCGGGCTATAAAAAGCAAATGCTAGCATTGTTCGGGGCCCTCTTGTGTACTGTGGAATGGAGGGACCAGGTTCGAACTTGTAGTAAAGATCCTTGCCGCTTGGCTTTGACTCTGGTCTCTGGTGGTCTTCTTTGGGGAACCAACTGTCTGGGCATAACAGAGTCAAAGGACAGCATTTTGGAGCTTTACAATTTGACTGCCGTGCTGGATTTTGGATTTGCATGGGGCCTGTAGCCCCTTCATTTTGACCAATGTCTCCCATTTGGAATAGTTGTATTAACCTAATGCCTGTGCCCCCATTGTATCTAGGAAGTAACTAGTTTGCTTTTGATCTACAGGCTTATAGGTGAAAGGGACTTGCCTTGTCTCAGACTGAGACTTTGGACTGTGGACTTTTGAGTTAATCCTGAAATGAGTTAAGACTTTGCGGGACTGTTGGGAAGGTGTGATTTATTTTGAAATGTGAGGACATGAGATTTAGGAGGGGCAAGGGGCAGAATAATATGGTTTGGCTGTGTCCCCACCCAAATCTCATCTTGAATTGTAGCTCCCAAATGTCATGGTGATAGAGACAGGAGGCAGCCAAGGGTCCTGCTACCCTTTGCAACCCACCCACACCCACCCGCTCCGCCCCTGTGAAATGCAACCTTCAGGCCTAAAACAGCCTGAAGGGTGAAAAACCAGACTGCCAATCTGAATGAAGCCCACCCTTTCCTAACTGACTCTGAATAATGCTCAGCTGTGCACTGGGAGGATGGGGTGTAGTCTCAGGAACTGCATGTCATTTGTTGGGGGGCAGAGCCTGGCTTCTCCTGTTCCTGGGTGTGGACCTGGGATTCAATTTGTAAGATGGGAAACCTGCTCACAGGACTCTTTACTGCTTTGCTTAGAGTTAGTTTTCCTTTTTGCTTAATAAAATAAATTTTGTTCCCCTTCCCCCTTTAAAATGTCTGTGTGCCTAACTTTTCCTGGTTGTGTGACAAGAACCCAGTTTTTTCTACAACATTTTTGGTGGCCAACATTGGTCTTGAGGAAGGAGGGTGTGTACCCTGCAAACCAACAAATCTTTTTTTTCTTTTTGCTTCTAAGCCTTTTTCTCCTTGGACCTCTTCTGAGGGGAGAGGAAATTGTGCACCACCTCCACCACCCCCCCCCCCCCCCCCCCCGATGACTGCAGGCATGCACTGGATGGGCAAATAAATGGTGGGTTCCCCACTCTCCTCCCTGCCAGGACTGGGCTGCATGGCTCAAGGGTGCCCAACAGCAGGCTGGTCAGTGCTCCCTGCCATGCAACCATGGAGCCTTTCCCTCCCCTGGCCAAAGAATTGGACTCTGATTGACTGCAATTAAGTTATCTCCCTTGTGGAGGAAACTATTTGCATAAGAATAAGAGGTTCTTCCACAGGCATCTTTTCTTTTCTCCACCCTGTCAGCAGTTAACACAGCCCTGCATTTAAACAGTCTTTTCCTTTTCTCCACTGGGTCAGGAGCTGACTTCAGCAAGTTTTTTTTTTCTTTGGTTTGGTTTTGTTTTCCTTTTGGAAGATGTTTTGCTAGGCCAGGAGTGACGGGATCATTGTTTATATTTTCTGCAGAGTTTTAATTGTGACAAATTCTTTATGAGGTTGGCTTTAAGCTGTAGCCAATCTGGCATGCTTTGCATGACTTCCTTTTTTTTTTTTAAAGATGGAGTCTCACTCTGTCACCCAGGCTGGAGTGCAATGACACAATCTTGGCTCACTGCAACTTCCACCTCCCTGTCTCAGGTGATCATCCTGCCTTAGCCTCTCAAATAGCTGTGATTACAGGCACGCATGCACCACCACACCCAGCTAATTTTTGTATTTTTAGTAGAGATGGGATTTCAACATGTTGGCCAGGCTGGTTGCTAACTCCTTACCTCAGGTGGTCCACCCGCCTGGGCCTCACAAAGTGCTGGGATTATAGGTGTGAGCCACCACTCCAGGCCTTTGCATGACTTTCTGTATGGTCAGCAGTGAACTTTGCTGCAGGCCTCCATCTTGGTTTATGGATTTGGGGGCATGACCTGTAACCCCCACGGCAATGCTTTGTTTAGCCTTCGCACAGCCTGGGTTCAATCCTGGCTTAGCAACTGAGTCCTTTCAGGTTTGATCTGCATAACTTTGCTATTTGTTGATTCTCTTCTCCTCCATGAACCGCCCTGGATTTTTCTTTCTCTGAGGCTTTGGTAAAGTTTGAAAGGTGGAAATACTGGCTTCTTATTATGGCTAAAGTCGAGTAATAGGGGATTTAAAAGGATTTTCTTAAGGAGTGGTTAGCTTAATTAAAGATGAATATCTAAGTTATAGGTATATTTAAAAAGCCTTTATGGTTTTTTTTTCTCTCTTCTGACATCTTGCTTTGCTGCAAAACAGCTTTTTCTCAGTCGGCTGTATTATTTTTCTCCATTTTGCTTTACCAATTTTAATGCACACATGAGAAGGGAGAGACCTCTGTCTTCTTCATGGAACCCCAGGAATTAAAAGTGGATAGATCCCTCTCAAAATCTCTTTTTGCCTCCCAGTAATACCTGCCTATTAGGCTCTAAAAGCTGCATGTTTTCCTAGCCCTGCCTCTTAAAGGGACCAATAATCCAAATAGGAGGTCAGCAAATGAAAAATTGTATGGCTACTGGATTTTCTTCTTCCTGTCTGTGTAGTTATATATGTGTTGTGTGTGTAATGTCTATTTTTTTTTAAAAAAAAGGTCTAATTAATTGGCCTAAAAGAAGGTAAGTGCTTGGATCAAATATTTTTAAAAAGAGGAAATAAAAGCTGTGGTACCTTTCAGTTCACATGACTTTAAACTTCAAAAAATTTAAACAGCCTAAAAGATTATTGGTAAAGTGCAGATGTCATCAAAATATAAATAGGTGGACTAAATTATGTAGGTCAAGTGCTTCTTTTTGGGTTTTGAGAACTATTTGTCTTGCCTGCTCCACAATTGGTAAGGCCTGGGGACATATAGAAGTAACCATGCCCTTAATTATGCTGGAAAGAGTCAAATCTTGTTTACAACTAGCACATAATCAAAACAACTTACCAAGTTTTAAAGTTAAAAATTGCTAGGAGTAACCATTATAACATGTAATAGAAACTACTGGAAATAGATTTTCATGCAAGCTGTATAAGAACAGTAGGATGTGTTTTTAGTAAAAGAGTACAAGAAAGAGTGGAAATGTAAGTTCTTGATTAGGTTTAAAAGATTGTTTTGAATTTGATAAGATAAAGCTAAAAGTCCAAACAAGTTGTAAAGGGATTGTACAAATTAATCTTGCAAAAATTCAATATTTGAACATATTGACTAAATTCAAAAGGATATTATATGGTTTTATTGTGAATTGAACATTAAAATAAAAGCAAAACAAGGTTCTTTAAGGCACTAATCTGCTCTTAAGCAAAATTTGTGAGGGGTTATAAAAGGTTTTTTGTTTTTTTAATTTCTGATTCATCATTTTGGCAAAATAAATAACTTAAGGTAATCTGGAGTTCTATTTCATAATATCAAGTGTTTTAAAACTCTAACACATTTAACACGCTTCTGAAAATCAAACTTCAGTTTCAAAATTGTCTTTCCTGATGCCTGGCTTTTGGATGCTTCAGAGAGCCACTGGAGTATCCAAAAGAGAGGAAAACAGGATTATTTGACATATTTACATATATGAGATTGCCAAAATGGTGTTCAATATTCTTTAGGTTATATTTTGGTAAATAATACTAATATATGTTTCAAATTTGTATGGGATTTTAAAAATTCTAATGTCTCAGTATATGCTACCATAATTAAGGTTTTTATGTTAAATAATTATAAATGACAGAGATAACCATGCTGCTTTGTCAATTGTGTTTCTAACTGTAACTAACCTGGACATTTTGTTATTCACAAACAATTTTCTTATTTTAATCCTTTTCAAAAGATGGCTTATAATAAGCTGTAGAACTCTGACAGGTGCTCTCAAATACAGGTTTCTGGTAACTTCGGAATAAAGGGAAAACGTACAGAACTCACGAAGAGCAAAAATATTCATGAATCCATAAAAACTGAGGCAATTTTTTTTGACTTATGCTTGGAATATTGCTAATCCTTGTTTTTTTTCAGATACAAGGAAACTTATTTTGAACTATTTATGACCTTTAATATTTGAGTAAGGTATACTCCTGTGAACAAAATACAGAGCATGTTTGTCTGTCTGCCTGGCTTCTCCAGAATTTGGAAACTAGTTGTCAATATTCTTAACTTATGGCAATATAGATGTTTGCATCAGTGCAATAAGAATACATTTTCTTTTGAAAGAGGGTGCAATTGGATAAACTGGTTGTTTTACTAAGGCATTGACTGGAAGGGTATGCTTCCTTTTAAGGAGTCAAGCTCATCTTGCAGATGAGCTTCTTGAAAAAACTGGCCTCATACCCTTGTCTACCCAGTCCCTCTACAGGGTTTCTGACCTGTGGTGAGTAAAGAATGTCACTTTCTTACAGACTCAGAAGCTCCAAGTTTATCTTGGGACCTTAAGAGGAGAGAATTACCCAACTCACAGGTATTTGAGCATACAAACTGATGGCTGGGCTTGGCTTTAAAAAGTCTTATCTGAGATTCCCTGTGGAACAGATTTCCATCAAAGACAATGTAAAAGGTCTATGTAGAAATAGTTATTCCTTCTGCACTTTATGCAAATAATTAGTCCAAGTGTAAGATTAAAGTCTATTTTACAAACAACTCAGTCCTATAATGATTTTTTTTAAACAAAATTGAGGATTGGAGAGAGAGAAATTATGTTTCAAAACTTATCATATACTTGTTATTAAATTCTAGACTGAGTTGTTTTTAAGTTTTTGCCTATATTTTAGAGTAACCCTGCTTCTTCCTGTGAACCAACCAGTAATCTCCGACTACAGCTCAGAAGAAATAAAAGGGATGGGTAATGTCAAAAATTTGGATCAACATTCTAGTTCTGAGCAATTAGCCTGCAAATCCTGCCAGGTGATGGGAATAAATAGGATGCCCATCACCTGTAGGTTTCCTTTTTGGGAAAGTAAGACGAAGGGAGCTAACCAAAGCCAAGCCCCATGCACCCAGATCTTAGCAAGGATAACTATAGCCACCAGTTATCTGGGCATGTCACAAGACGTCCTTTTCCTTGTTGGAGGAGGACTCAATTCCACAGCCTCACCTAAGCATTTGGCTTGTGATAAGAAATCCACACTAGCCCCTGAGACACATTTTTGTGCCAAACTCAATTCTAACCTTCAGATCAAAGCCCTAGGGGAAAACAACAACTAGATCTGAAGACCTAGATGCAGATGATAATGGCAGTTAAAAGGCACAATGCCAAGCTTCCCATTTCATGAATAAAGGTCACACTAGTATCCATGGCATAAATGAGGTCTGGAGAATCCAAAGGCTATTGACAGCAGGGGAGATAGGGTGTACAAGGGTAAAAGCGAATACTCCCACCCACATTACCCCCTGTTAACAACATAAGTGAAGACCGCTTTGACACCCACCCAGTCGCAGTCTCTGGGACTTGGGGATACAAGTAAGGAGGAATCTGCTCCTCTTTTTGTAAATGAGTAGCCGTTCATCATCAGTCTGTATACCTTTCTTTTTTTCTTTTTCTTTCTTCTTTTTTTTTTTTTGAGACAGAGTTTCATTCTTGTTGCCCAGGCTGGAGTTCAGTGGTGTGATCTTGGCTCACTACAACCTCCACCTCCTGGGTTCCAGCGATTCTCTTGCCTCAGCCTCTCGATAGCTGGGATTACAGGCATGCGCCATCATGCCCAGCTAATGTTTGTATTTTTAGTAGAGATGGGGTTTCACCATGTTGGCCAGGCTGGTCTTGAACTCCTGACCTCAGGTGATCTGCTTGCCTCAACCTCCCAAAGTGCAAGATTACAGGCATGAGCCACTGCACCCAGCCGTCTGTACCACTTTCAAATGCATCCTGAGTCTCTAGGACCCCTTTGAAAAAAAAAAATCCTTCTTTTTTCGTGTTTCTCCTCTATTCTGTCTTCACAGATACGTAACTGTGTTTCCATACTATGGGACACCTCCCCCAGATGCATTCTCCAAACTGGGGAGAGTTAATTTCTCAAACTTTAAACTGGTTGGCTTAGGATTGGGCTCAGGGGAAGGGAATCCAGAAGCCTGACATGCTGGCTAAAGGGTAAAAGATTTTTTTTACCAGTTGGGCTTTTGGCCTCCCTCTCCCTGTGCAAACTGGTAAAAGGCCTCAGAATTTTTTTAGCTGTGTTCACCCCCACCCCCATTTTGTTTTGATACATGTTTTCTATAATCCGGTTTGTTTCTCGCCTTTAGGCAATCAAACTCCAAACGTTCATGCAACCAGAGACTTGGATGAGGGCCCCTTTTGCCAGGGACCCTTTGATAGGCTTCTGAGGGAGCTCTGACTGCCGTTTTCCCCAAACAGCGCCCCCTGTCAGCAGAAAGCAGTTAAGATGAGTCTTTGTCCTTATCCTTATTCCAATGGAGGTTAGGTATACTTCTTTAGAGGGGGAAATGATAGAGACAGGAGGCAGCCAAGGGTCCCCCGGTGAAACTCTACCTTCAAGCCTAAGATAGCCTGAAGACTGAAGAACCACACTGCTGGTCCCGGATGAAGCCTACCCTTTCCTGACTGATTATTTCTAAATGACGTCCACCTGTGCACTGTGATGATGGGATGGAATCTTGGAAGTGCATGCTGTTTGCAGGGGAGAGGAGCCTGGCTTCTCCTGTTCCTGGGTGGGGAGTTGGGATTCAATCTGTGAGGTGGGAAACCTGCTAACAGGACTCTATCCTGCTTTGGTGAGATTGAGTTTTCCTTTTCATCCAATAAATTCCATTCCCCCTCACCATTCAAAGTGTCTGTGTGCTTAACTTTTTCTGGTCCTGTGACAAGAACGCGTTTTTGTTTTTTGTTTTTTGTTTTCTAAAACAGTGGGTGGAACCTGATGGAAGGTAATTGAATCATGGGCGTGGGTCTTTCCCATGCTGTTCTCATGATAGTGAATAAGTCTCTCAAGACCTGATGATTTTATAAAGGAGAGTTCCCCTGCACATGTCTTCTTGCCTGCTGTCATGTAAGATGGTACTTTGCTCCTCATTCACCTTCTGCCATGATTATGAGGCCTCCCTAGGCATGTGGAACTGTGCGTCAATTAAACCTCTTAAATTACCTAGTCTTAGGTATGTCTGTATTAGCAGTGTGAGAACAGACTAATACAATGAGTAAACTTATTTTAATTAGTCCTTCTAAAAAAGGTGCCAATTTGAAGAATTTCTTAAATGAGTAACCACAGAATAGGTTACAATGCATAAAATATTGAAATAATCCATGAGTCCACAAATACATTTAAAAACGTTTAAAAATTAGGAACATCAGAAGATGAAGTTCTTTTGTACAGATGAGTGCCAACAAATAAATATAGAATGCTAGAATTTGAAAAATCATCATTTTGAAGCATCATAAAAGTAATTATTTCAGACAGGATTCATTGATTTATGCTAATAACATTGTGTGAAAGATTGGGAACACAATACTCTAACCTGAAATAATTGCCTCTGTAGATTACTTGTTAGTTACAAAAAGAAAAAGATTCATTTACAAAGTAGAAATTTTGCAGACACCTCCATAATTAAGAGATCAAAGTTACTGTCACCAAATATAGGAGACCCTGAGATCACATGCTTCCTGATATGTATGTGCACTGTGAAGGATACAAAATCACCTATGTATTACTCCTACTGGAAGTATTTGACCTGAACTTAATCATGAAGAAGGAAACAACTCTTATCTGAGAGGCATTTTGCAAAGCCTCTGAGATGGATTCTTTGAAAATAGCAATGTAATGACAAGACAAAAAAATAAAAAAATTAATTAAGGTCTAGGGAACTTTTCTGGATTAAAGGAGCCTAAATAGACATGTAAACTAAATGTCAGCTATGATTCTTGATTGGGTTCTGGATTAGGAAAATTAAACATCATAAATTTAATTTGAGGAAGAATTTGGAAAATTTGAATATGAGTTGCACGTTAAATAAAGTGCTGTATAAAAGTTAAATTTTCTAAGTGAGATCACTGTATTGTATTTATGCAGTAGGATATCCTGCTGAAGAGATAGGAGGTTCATACATTTAATAATGAAGATACATCAAATGTGGGAAAACATGAAAAATCATTGAATTAAAGTAAAGTATATGTGGGTATTCCTTGTATAGTTTTTGTAACTTTGCCATAAGTTTGCCCTTTTTTTTTTTTTTGAGACGGAGTTTTGCTCTGTCACCCAGGATGGAATGCAGTGGCACAATCTTGGCTCACTGCAACCTCTGCCTCCTGGGTTCAAGCAATTCTCCTGCCTCAGCCTCCCAAGTAGCTAGGATGACAGGTGTGCATCACCACGCCCGGCTAATTTTTGTATTTTTAGTAGAGATGGGGTTTCACCATGTTGGTCAGGCTGGTCTCGAACTCCTGACCTTGTGATCCAACCACCTCAGCCTCCCAAAGTGCTGGGATTACAGATGTGAGCCACTGTGCCAGGCTAAGTTTGCACTTTTTAAAATAAAATGTTTTAAAAATTACAATAATTTTCATCATAATGTGTAATAAAAAAGGGCAAACTTCTGTATTTGAATTTTTTTTTTTTTTTTTTTTTTTTTTGAGCCAGAATCTTGCTCTGTCACTTAGACTGGAGTGCAGTGGTCTGATTCCAGCTCACTATAACCTCTGCCTCCTGGGTTCAAGTGATTCTCGTGCCTCAGCCTCCCGAATAGCCAGGATTACAGGTGTGCACCACAAGGCCCAGCTAATTTTTGTATTTTTAGTAGAGACAGGGTTTCCCCATGTTGGCCAGGCTGGTCTCAAACTCCTGACCTCACGTTATCTGCCCACTTTGGCCTCCCAAAGTGCTCGGATTACAAGTGTGAGCTACCACACCCAGTCCAGGGATGAACTGACTCATTCAATGAGCAGCCTATTTCTTTGCAGTTGGATAGATAAACAAACAAAACAGGCAAAAAGCCCTTCCTCTGTAGAACTTACATTCTTTCTCCTTATTTCTGAGCTTCCTTTGTTAAATGGATGAGGGCGGGGAATGGTAAGAAGTATTGGATTTGATATTTTGTGGTCTCTCTCTTCACTACATGGAATTATTTCAGATGCATGAATTTGTTTGATTTGAATATATATACCTTGGCTAATTTCTTCCACCTAGGGCTCTATAAAAATATTGTAATAAAAACGCTAACCAACAACACTTATGCATAGTCATAACAGAAAATGACCCTATTAGTTCTGTCTTTTGTATTATTATAGACCCAAAGCAAGACACCACTGAACCATTTATTACTCTAAAAACATTCTAAGCTGTGAGGTTGCTTTTGTTTTTCCTTCTGAGATTAAGAATAAAATATCTATTTCAGATGTTTAAAAAAGCATTCCTTAAATTGTCTTTGTTTACAGGCCTTGTAGGCTGTATCTTGTTTGTCTAAATCTAAAAAGATTAATTGTAGCATTATTAATGGTCATGTATCACCCCCAATAGAAAAAAACTATAAAATTTTAATTTAAAGCTAAATTAAAAAATAGTACTCAAAGTTTATTTATACCTTTAGATACATGCCAATTTAACAGAATCAAAATTTATATTAAAACACATAAGAATTTTTTAAAAATAGAGTTAACAGGAAATATTTGACTAACACACATTTATGTATCTATAAAACTGGTAATGGGTCAGAAAGAATATACTTCTCTAGACACTGCATATTGTTTTTAATGTTGCGTAGGCTCTAATTTCAATTGCAGGGTCAGATAAAAGGTTGGTTGCATTGTTTTTCTATATATGCTTTTTAATTTCATCCTTTGCATTTATTAACACTAATAGGTAGTTTTGTTGTTGTTGTTGTTGTTGTTGATGCTACCTGTTCAGAGGTATTGGAAAACAGTTTTTCAGAACTCCCTAGATTTTCACTTGGTTTGGTTTTTTCATTTAATTACCTACCTTTATGTGTATAAGTATTTGGGTGGTATGGGAGAGAGGAAGAAAATTTGAAATCTCTCTTTTTAAATTTTTTTTCTTATTACTTTTTTACAAGTCCCTCCTAATGAAAATCTACATCTGTCAAACACATTTGCTATTCAAAACAACTTTAGTGAGCAGATGAAACAGAAGGAAGGAAAGTGGGCACTTCCATATTTATTTTCAATGAAATATCTTAGAAAGTTAAGAAACTTGAGATCACAAAGGAGAAGCAAGGCATAACTCTGAAGAGGACACTGGGTTTGATTTCAAATAAGGGAAATGAGGGAAAATGGAAGGAGATTTCCTAACTCAACAGAGAAGATGGAATTTAAATTCAACAAAATAATAATAAGGTAGAAGTGAGAATAAA
This sequence comes from Papio anubis, assembly GCF_008728515.1. NCBI lineage: Eukaryota > Metazoa > Chordata > Mammalia > Primates > Cercopithecidae > Papio > Papio anubis. The sequence goes on from NC_044978.1 coordinate 33,494,585, forward strand.
GTACTTTCAAAGCTAAATAGAGAAGGAGAAAAGTGTTTAAATGCTCATTTTAAAGTAAAAGAGAGATGAGGAGTTACTGGATTTGTGTGAGAAAGTGCAGATACATTTATTGTTTTTAAATATCATAGAAGAGAGGAATAAATTTGAGCAAATAAGTTTAAGAAGAAGCTTTCTTTCCTTTTATTATTTGTTAATCACCAAGACAGTGGGGAAAATGTCTTTAGGACATGTCAGAGACCTTTATGGCAGCCCCTCCCATCACAGGCCCAGAGGCCTAGGAGAAAAAAATGGTTTTGTGGACCAGGACCAGGGTCCCCCTGCTATGTGCAGCCTAGGATCTTAGTGCCCTGTTTCTCAGCTGTTCCAGCCATGGCTAAAAGGGGCCAAGGTACAACTCAGACCATGGTTTCAGAGGGTGCAAGCCCAAAGCCTTGGCAGCTTCCATGTGGTGTTGAGCCTGTAGGTGCACAGAAGTCAAGAATTGAGATTTGGGACCCTTCACCTAGATTTCAGATGATATATGGAAACATCTGGATGTTCAGGTAGAAGTTTGCTGCAGGGGCAGGGCCCATGGAGAACCTCTGCTAGGACAGTGCAGGAGGGAAATGTGGAGTTGGAGCCCCCACATAGAGTCCCCATGGGGGCACTCACTAGTGGAGCTGTGAGAAGAGGGCCACTGTTCTCTAGACCCCAGAATGTTAGCTCCATTAACACCTTGCACCATGCACTTGGAAAAGCTGCAGACACTCAATGTCAGCCCGTGAAAGCAGCCAAGAGGGGGCTATACCCTGCAAAACCACAGGGGTGGAGCTGTCCAAGGCCATGGGAGTCTACCTCTTGCATCAACATGACCTGGATGTGAGACATGGAGTCAAAAGAAATCATTTTGGAACTTTAAGGTTTAATGACTGCCCTGTTGGATTTTGGACTTGCATGGGCCTTGTAGCCCTTTGTTTTTGCTAATTTCTCTCATTTGGAAATGGGTGTATTTACCTAATACATGTATCCCCTTGTATCTAGGAAGTAACTAACTTGCTTTTGATTTTACCCACTCATAGACAGAAGAGACTTGCCTTGTCTCAGGTAAGCCTTTGGACTGTGAAATTTTGAGTTAATGCTGAAATGAGTTAAGACGGGGCACTTTTGGGAAGGCATGATTTGTTTTGAACAATGTGGGGACATGAGTTTTGGCAGGGGCTAGGGGCAGAATGAAATGTTTTGGCTGTGTCCCCACCCAAATCCCATCTTTAGTTATCGCTTCCGTAATTCCCATGTTCTGTGGGAGGGACCCTGTGGAAGTTAATTGAATCATGGGGGCAGGTCTTTCCCATGCTGTTCTCGTGATAGTGAAAAAGTTTCACAAGATCTGATAGCTTTACGAAGTGAGGTTCCCCTACACAAGCTCTCTTGCCTGCCACCATGTTAGACGTAACTTTGCTCCTCTTTCACGTTCCACCATGACTGTGCAGTCTTCCTGGCTATGTGAAACTGTGAGTCAATTAAACCTCTCTCTAAATTACCCAGTTTCGAGTATGTCTTTATCAGCAGTGTGAGAATAGACTAATACATAATTTAACCCCAAAGAAGAGCTCTTTAATGGAGAAATTAATATATCATGAAATTGATCCTATTCCTGAAATCTTTACTGTGATGACTGAGGACCTCTAGCCAGGTTCCTTACTTACATCACTTCGAATTAGTTGGCCTCCATATAAGACTAGTTTGAACTGACAGTGCTGAGTTTACAAGTTTTCAAATATATGCAAAATATACATAACCATATTAATGATTAATGGTGACATGCTTATAAAACGGTGACTCTAACAACCTCTATTAGGTAGAGATACATGCAATCACTGAGTTCTGTCAAGAGATGGTGCCATTTATGCACAATAATGCACATTTTTCAGTTTATTATTCAATATAATAAATTCTAACAATTTTCCAAAAGTGCTCATATAAAAAATAATTAGCCTTTATGTTTTAGTAAGTTGTTGTTTTTAGTAATCATTTCTTCCTGAGCAGATATTTTTTGGTGTTTTATTTTGTCATATTTATTGGCTATTATTTCTGTTGGAAACAGCTTCTGATACTAAGAAAGAAACATCAACAAGAGAAGACACCTCTCCCACAAAAAATTTATTCCAGCTGCATTTTGATTTGAAGTTGAATAAAGACAAAGGTAAAAAGAAAAGCTAAGAAGACATTCCCAGGTGAGTCATTGGAGTTTCAACTAGCCTGGTCAGGGGCCACTGTTAAACTACAGATATTTGATAGGAATTGTCCCTTTAACTGTGAGAAAATGGTTTCTTAATGATACTTTTTGCTTTTTACTCTAGGTTAGCTTCTCTTCAGTTCATAAATGCCCATACCTGGTTCTGTCAACATTTTTGGTTCAGATTATGTGCTTTATGAGGCCAAACATAGCAACACAAACATTTAAATTGCTTCCATGTTTTACAACCTCAACTGCTGTATTTTATATAAAGGCCACAAAATGAATACTGTTATTGATGAAAATTGGGTTACCCTGAGGACTCTTGCTTAACTGAAATCACAAATGGAGCAGACGGAAAAATCAAAAGTGTATGCTGAGAACCGTGAGTAAAGAGTGAACTCCTCAGAGCAGTAATTATTTTCATTTCTAGAGGCCAGAAGTAAGAAAAGAAGGATTTTTTTTCTTATTGGGAAATTTTATTTCCAATGTTACAAAAATGAATAGTTTTAGTTACTTAGAAAAAAAGTTATTTGTAAGAGAGACTCAAAAATAGTTTTTAAATATTACTATATGCTAGAATCTGATTGTGTTTATTTGTTTTGTTTTGTTTCTTTTGGTTTCTATTTATCGTAGGCCTGCAGGTTTTATTTTTAAAATGTAACAAAACGTATTTGATGTTCCTCAAAATGCTTTTATGTTGATCAGCACTCAATGCTAGGTCTACCTGTCATAATTATACTGTATATACTTCAGTCAGGAAAGTAAGAAGCTTCTGCTTTGAAAACTAGTGGACCATTTATTAAACCAATTTTAATCTTCCTGACAGTCATACATTCACCTAAAACAATAATAATAATAATAAAACTCTATTAAAACACTAGAAAATAGCTGGTATTTCTCCAGAGAGACCAAACCAATTGTCAAGGATTAGATCTATATTAAATGGGCTGATTTTTGACAGGCAAACTTGAAAGTTAAATGTTTTTGGGTAATGCTTGCAACTAGTCATACTTTGCTTGTCAGTAGCTAGTTACTAGGCTAGTCTTCCCCTTCTAATAGCTTTGATCCCTATTGTAGGAAGGGTACAAATTATCCAGAGACTGTTGTTTTTTTATCAGAGTAAATTCTTCACATATGTTTGCATATGTGCAAAGACTAAAGAATACACAAAAGAGCATATTTAAATATATTTTGCTAATTAGTAACAATAACTTTTTTCTTGTTTCTGATTTTTCTCTGGGATTGTGCCAGTTAGTTGATACATGTTCATTAATTTTATACTAAAAACAACATTAATGAGGGTGCTATTCTAAGATTTTAGTCCAACTTCAAGCTAATTATATTAATACAAGCTCTCCTGCTTAGTGAATAATAATCATAATATGATTTGTAAAATAATCATATAATTTGTAAGTGAATGAAATGAACTCCCTTAGAAAATGTTAATAGAGACTTTTTTATAGCGTATGTCCTATAATTGAATAAAAAGCTTAGCTAATTGATTGGTTGTTTATGTTGTATTAAATAATGATTTAATAATAAATGGAGTTTTAAACTTCTTGTAAGTAAATTAATGCTGGATAGTTGAATACCTATATTCCAAAAGTATTATTTTGGGCAAAGGATATAAAAGTTAATTCACATAACTATGAACATATATAAAGCCATTAAGAACTAATTTTTTAAGACACTTTTAAAGTTTTTTAAAATTCCTGAATAGTTTGCCATTTACTACATCACCACTAAATTAGCAGAATAATAAATATAGCTAATACCCTTGAGTACTTATTATGATCTAGATAATGTGCTTAGCTCTCTCCAGGTATTATCATATTTAATACAACAAACTCATAAGGCAGATACCATTGCTGCCATTTGACAGAAAAGGTATAAGACTAAGAAACTTGGCCAAAGATGTGCAGGTTATAAGAGGCTAGGAATGGGCTGGAAGCCTGATCTTCCATTGCGAAGCCCATCTCATGCTCTTACCTGTATTGCACCTTTCCCTCAACAGAGGGATTCTTTGCCTCTTCTCCTATGAAAAAATGGAAAGAAATTTAACCAAAAGAAAATTTTCAACATATCATATATTGCCAAAAAAATGTAGTGTTACCTTCCCTGGTTCTCACCAATGAATATCAATAAATATTATTGATTGATTCCTGATAGATTTGAAAGGATGAATTCATTCCCTGAAGAGGTAGAAAATAGATTACTAAACTAACACTACAACTGAACACTGAACATTCTGACTAAACAACCAACAAAAATTAAAATAGTCGTACATTAAAGGATACAAGAATGAAAGCTACATTTATCATAAATTATACCATCACAGGACAAACATTAGTTAAGAACAGATTACTTTTAGCCATACTTATGACTCTCAGAGGAATAAGCCTGATTTTGTTCATGACTTCTAAAGGACTTTCAAAGAGAAAGAATATTTAAAAAGAAGAATTAATATTTAAAGTTTATGAGTTGTTGTAACCAACCTCTTGAAGGTGGATTGGTTTTAAAGCTGGAAGTCACCTATTAATACCATACCACTAATACATTTGCATTAATAATAGCCATTCTATGAATAGCATTAGCATCTTCTCAATAAACCCACGTAGTCAACACTTATACTTCTTGATTCCTGAATAAATCATGCAACAAAAGATGAATTTTTAGTTTCTATGAATTACACATAAAAGAGTCACCTCTTTAATTTATGTGAGTTGTGTTTTTTTACAGATAGCATTAAGGTTTCCTAACTAATTACTTTATTTTTGGTTTAATCTTTTTATGGGCAAAACCTTAAGGACTCTTAGAAAAGATAAAGCTTTGCCTTTCAAAGAAACCACTGCTATCTCCCACTGAACGAAAGAAGTTTGACCATGACTTTGCCATCTCCACTTCCTTTCATGGGATACACAATATTGTTCAGAACCGGAGCAAAATTCGCAAGGTGCTGTGGTTGGTGGTGGTTCTGGGCTCAGTCTCACTCGTGACATGGCAGATCTACAGTCGCTTGCTCAACTACTTCACATGGCCAACCACAACGTCCATTGAGGTTCAGTATGTGGAAAAGATGGAGTTCCCAGCTGTGACATTTTGTAATTTGAACAGGTAAAATTAGTTTTTTAAAAATAATTAGTTCCTATAAACTTGCTAGTGTAATCTTTCTTGGATGACTGACAAAGAGTTTTCGCATGTGGAAATTATCATATGTAAAACCACTTAAGTTCTTAAATTGCACTTAAAAGCACAAATTTAAGGGAGCAAAGAATTCACTAATTTCTTTTTTCACTTATTTTCCTTCTTTTCTTCCTTCCCTCCACAATCATATTCTAGGTAACATCCCAAATCCTATCATTAAATAGATGTAAAAGAGATGGGGGTTTCACTACATTGCCCAGACTATTCTCAAACTCCTAGGCTGAAGTGATCCACCTGCCTCAGCCTCCCAAAATGCTGAACTTATAGATGTGAGCCACTGCGCCCAGCCCAATGTAAAAGTCTTGATCTCTGCATGTTAGAAGTTAATTAATTGCCAGAAAAGAGAAATATCAACAATCACAGTGCAATATGGTAATTGCGCAATAAAATAAAACAATGTGCATGGGTTCTGAAATCCCAGAGAACAGATTAATAGTCTCCATCGTGGGTGTTATGGAAATCTGGGTATTAAAAGATGACTAGAGCTTTCTAAGTGGAGATGAAGAAGAACTGGAAGAGGGAACTACTTTGCAAACACATAAAGATATAAAATGTTCTGATGTACACATGAAGAGCTATTTAATGTAGTAGAGGCAAGGCCAGCTCCATGGGTCTGTGATCAGTGCAGCTGCAAAGAACCCTGAGCTTAGAAGAGGGTTACATTTGATTCAATGCTCTACTGCCACTGTCTTGAGTCCTTGACTGCAACTTATTCCAGAAAACTGCAGTCTATTGACTGTACACCAAATCTGCTGAGAGGAGGGCAACTTTCCACCACTAGGCTTCCAGGCAATGCTTTGTAATTGCCTGTGGTGAAGCCTGAAATATCACACATAGGATTTTTGCCTGAGAAAGGAGGGCTTCTTAAGACCCACCACTTAGTTATTAGGGAAGTCACTCAGCCTTCTTAGTGTCAATTTTTATATTTATAAAATAAGATAATATCATCTACTTCACATATTTGTTGTTACATTAGATAAGGTAATAAGTACTCCATTGTGTTTCATTCCTGGGGGACTTCTAGAACTGGTGCTCAATATACAGTAGATGTTACAGCTTGTTTGTATGATTGTCAATATTTCAAGAACTCAAGATACATGTCCAGGTCCTAACAAGTCAAAGCAAATCAATCCTTTCCCACCCAAAAATGATTTTCAATACTATTGTCTCATACTATTTTAAGTAGCATGTGTTCTAACAAAAACAAAGATTGGTTGCTGTTATCCTTGACTGAATGAAAATGTAGATATTACTTCCAGAATGGCAAAGTGAGGAAGTCCATCAATTCTATCCCCTACAAAACCAACCATAACTGGTGAAAAAGTATTTATCTTAAAAGGCAAACTTTTCTGTTAAAAAAGAAACATTTCAATAGTATCTCCTCAAATTCAAGTCTACTGGAACCTCAGAATGATCATATTTAAAAATTGGGTCATTACAAATATGATTAGATAAGTTGAGGTTATACCACATTAGGGTGAACTCTAAATCCAATGACTGAAGTTCTTACAGGGAGAGGAGAGAACACACAGAGATACAGCAGGGAAAAGTCATGTGAAATAGAAGCAGAGATTGATATAGTTTTGCCACAAGTCAAGGTATATTTAGGAAAAAAGGCATAAGACAGAGAAAACAAAAAGTAAAATGGCAGATGCAAATCTAACTATATTACTAATGAAATTAAATTAGAATGGATTAGACAATCCAATAGAAAGGCAGAGGTTATCAGAATGGATTTTTTTTAGAAAGATCCAGCTACATGCTGTGTACAGGAGAGACAATTTAGATTTGAAGATGTGAATGGGTTAAAAGTATAAGAATGGAAAAAGGTATGTCAACCATGAGAAAGCTAGAGTAGATACCCTTATCTCAGACAAAATAGACTTTAAAGTAATATATGTTACTTGATATAAAAAATTGTCATTTTATGTTGAATACATGATCAATCTATCAGGAGACATAAGTTAACCTATATAGTTAGATTTTTCAATACCCCACTTTTAGTAATCAATAGAACAACTTGACAGAGAATAAACAATGAAACAGAAGACATAGAAGACTTGAACATCCTTATAAACCTACTAGACTTTGCAAACATCCTTAGAACAATCTACTCAACAATAGCAAAATATGCATTCTTTCCATGTGCACATGGCACATGCTCTTAGAATAGACCATATACAAGGCCATGTACAGGGTAAAGTAAGTTGAAAAGATTTTAAATTATTCAAATATGTTTATCAATCACAATATAACAAAATTAGAGGTCAATAATCAAAATAAATTTGGGATATTCACAAATATGTAAATATTAAAGAATACACACCTAAATAACAAAGAAATCAAAGAAGAAATCACAAAGAAAATTAGAAAATACTTTGAGATGAATGAAAATGAAGACACAAAATAGCAAACTAATGGGATGCAGCTAAAACAGTGCTTATAGGGAAATTTGTAACTGAAAACAGCTAAATTAAAAGAAAAAGATGTCTAAAATTATTTAATAGTCTATGATCTGAGTACTTTTATAATTTTTGGTATGAAAACCTAATCCATTTTGCATAGCTCAAATCTCAAATCAATGATTATAGCTTTTGTGTTAGACGACATTGAAAAAAATGATTGTATATCCTAGCTCAGTTAGATATAAGTATCCAGACCAACAAAAAAAGATTTAATATTTTAGAGGTTATAATGATAGAACAGGAAAATTCTTAATTATAAGAAAATTATTCTTCCTTAGGGAACAAGAAACTAAAACAACATCAGTTTACAGGCATTAGAGATATCTCCAACTCCCAAAGTACAATTTTACAGAAAGATAATTCAGATTCCCGCTTTAAACATTATACTCAGCATTGCTCAGCAATACTGAAATCTATAATTTCAGTTCTCAGAGGCAATGATCTTCAAACATTTTAGTTAATGTGCTATATAAAAAAATTTGAAAAACCGTGTATTTAACTTGCATTTGCACTTGCATATGTCTACATTTTTAGCCATAACCCTAAATAATTTATTCATTATTTTTAGGAGATGAAAAATATTATATTTTATATCAAATTATATTATCACAAATGTAAGTATTATATATCATTATATTCATGAGATAAAATAGGATAAGGATTTACTGTAATAGGAATAAACATTTCATGTATTTTCATAAGATTTTAACTACTTTATTGACTAAAATACACCAGTAGAAATTATTTAAAATTTTTATCTGTGGATTATATTCAAATAACCCCAAATCTGGAAGTCTTAACAAATAGTCTAGTTACATTAAAAATAACAACTTTCATTATTCTACTTAAGACTCTGTCAATTTAGTCTTAAGCAAGGGTCAAATACCCTGTGTCTAATGCAGAGCTTCACCCTGGCTGCAAATATGTGTATGACAGGCCAAGACAAGATTTTAGGAGCTTTGATTAATTCTTAAAGGAGTCTTTCCCTGAAGCAAAATACAATTTGTATGCCCGTATTAGGAGCCCTGAGGTTGTTATACACCAGTATGCATTCTATGTTAAGATTTCTGATGGGTGACAGGTTAACACTTTTTTATACATGGGAGATGAACCACTGTAAAAAGAGGATGGGAACTTTTATTTCCTTAAAATTCTCTGTGCAGGAGAACACTCAGACATATGCACATTCTAGTTTGAAGGCCATTGTTCTAAGTTGCATAGTCTCTAATTCTATTGAAAAAAAAGTAAAGCTTAACGCTGTAATTTACTTAGAGTTTACCAAGTTAGAAACTGGAAAAGTCTGCTGATAGATCCCAATTTCTATGCTTTTTTTGTTAAACCACCTTGTGACTAGAAAATGGACACCTGAGATGAGGAAACTTTGCCAAATGACTTTGGATTATCAGAAAGGTTTTACTTTTCACAATGGGTACCAGGAGCCTGTACCAAGTGTATGTCAGAGATCACTTTATAATATTTCCCTCCTCTGTGTGACAAAATCATTTTTGGTAATAGTCATGAAATCAAACAAATAATGAAAATGGCCTATATATATTCAAGTCAATAAAAATGTTAAAAAAAATACAAAAATAAGAAAAAGTAATGCATTAATACTTTTTGGACACTGACATATTTTTTTTTTAAAAAAAAGGTTTTAATATCTGTTCCAGTTGTGAAAGTAAAATAAAATCTCAGGACCCCCAACTCACTATGTCAAAGGGGAAAGTTAAGCTCGGGAACTGCGTCACACACAACCGCTTCCCATTTTGTTCCTAAACAGATAACCACAAAGACAGAAGGCACATACCTTCTCAGGGGCCCTCTATTACAATTTTCTCATAGGAAATATCCTGTGGGCCCCAAGATCCTTATCATAAAATGAAATTGTAATGAATTTCACCCTGAGAATGTAAATCAACAGCTTATCTTCACAGGTACAAGACAAAGATAGAACTAGAAGTCATCCCTCTACTCACCTGAGGCAAATGCATATTTGACTTCTTCCTCTACTCTATGTTTATTTTATCCTATATAAAAATGAAGATTCACTGAGCACCAGACAAATACGTAGTTGACTATTCCACTACCCACTCCTTTCACAGGTAAAATGTAAATTCAGTGAAATTGATCAAAGCTTCAAAAGAATGCAACTGCTAGCCTCCATTATCTACCCTCCCCTTTTTGTTCTTACCTTTCTCCCCTACTGCCCACTCTTTCCGCTTTAAATATTGTGTCCCCAAACCCTGTTTGGAAAAATCATGGATCACAGATATTTCTGTGATTTTGTTTCTTTTCCCCAGGCTCATCCTCAACCTTGCAAAATAAACCTCTAAAATGACTGGGGCTCCCCTCAGATATTTTCTTTAGTTTTACACAGAAATGAATAATAGCATTGTGTTTCCATTTTTTAGCCTTTCTTTATAAATATTTGTCAACGATTTCATCAAAATTAACTTTATCCATGTATTCATGTTCCATAGCACAGCCATATTAGTCTAATTTTACCTGTAGTTGATTAAAGAATACTTATTAATTTTAATTTTGAAAAGTTTCTTTCACACAAAGCAATGGTTATACAGAAAGACAAACTCCTAAGAATACAATTGGCAGAAATTAATAAAAAGTCACATTTCACAAAAAATTCCAGAAATTTTAATAATATTTGTGACTTGGTTCTTTGGTATCAGTTCTAGTGCTTTTCAAATGTCTTTGTGTCTGAAATTTTCACTAAAATATGTTTATCACAAAATTCATCAAAAATTTCTGTTCATTTGGTAAAAACTTCAGAATTTTATTTTCTTCCACTAAAATCAGAAATAATAATTGGATGTAGTGACTACTGATGCTATTTGATCCATTGTTTATGAGAACTCATGTACTGGGTCTTCATGTTTATAATCACTGTGATTCTTTGTTTATTTCAAATTTGTTTGATGCAAGAAAAAATTGCTCAAGGATTTTTAACCAAAAGTAAAATCATTGCTTCTCATACAAATATAAAGACATATCAAAGGTTTCATTAGTTAATCAGAGAAAGGTAAGATGTTAAAATTTGCTCAAAGAAGAATACAAAAGACAGACATTGTTCCTCATTTTCCTTCTCCATAAAATTAACTGTAAAATGTACAAGAAATGGGTCTGTTTTGGCAGGACTCAAATAAGACCTGAGTCAGGCATCAACTTGGATTTTAGATGAAAATTAATCATTTGGGTGACATAATTTGGGGAAGTACATTTAGAACCATTGATATACATAAGAAGGACAGATTTAATTGGTTACCAGATGTTAAATTGTTTAAACCAATTAATATATTTTTAGTGTTATTTTCTTCTACTAGGCTCTTTACCAGTTGTGTTAAATTAAAGAGTAAGGCAAATTCTAGCTAAGCAAGGTTTTTGAAAGGAAAGCTTGGAAGAGTTTTGAAGTTCAAATTAAAATTGAAAATAAGCCAGATGCAGTGACTAATGCCTATAATCCCAGCACTTTGGGAGGCCAAGGTAGGCAGATTGCTTGAGCTCAGGAGTTCGAGACCAGGCTGGACAACATGGTAAAACTCTGTCTCTAAAAAAAAAAAAATACAAAAATTAGCTGGGCATGGTGGTGCACACCTGTAGTCCTAACTACGTGGGGGGCTGAAGTGGGAGGATTGTTTGAGCCCAGAAGGTTGAGGCTACAATAAACCATGTTCGTGCCTCTGCACTACAACCTGGGCAACAAATTGAGACCTTGTCTCAAAAAATAAAATAAAATTGAAAATAAACTCAGTGCAAAACACTTTTGTTTTGTGCAAAACAATATTTCTCACAAAAAAATTTTCTTCCTTGGCTTAATATGGTTAGGCTTTATTTATTAAATTTAATTAATCTATATAAATTACTCTCATGGTCTCAAATATTATTAGTATAATAAAAAAGCTTAAAAATATTTTAAGATGCCCTCCTATTTAACCATTTTGTAGGTTGTATTCATTCCTCCTATATGTATAGTAATTCCTTTACTTCTCTGCATAATGATTTTGAATATAATCCAATGAACATGTATCAGGGAGTACTGGCTCTGACTGTGCAGGATTTCACAGTTGTAGGGCTTTGGAGCAGATTGCTGGGAACCTGTCCATCACTCGGAGTTGGAAACCTGTAGTAGCTTGGAGGTCTATCTCTCAATACAGGGTTTACACCATCCTTCTGCCAAATCTGTTGCTGATGTAAACTCTTAATTTCTTAATGATCCAAGAAATACTTTTGACCAAGAAAAGCAGGGTTATTAGATGTACTGTAGTTAGACAGAATACCACCATGACAGACGACCAATAGTGCCTTGGAATCAGGAAGTTTGAGGAGGATATTTACAGAGTTTTAGGACCTGGGCTAGCTTTGCAAGGATCAGAGCCAGTTTAGTAAGCTACAATATTAGATATTGACTATGAAAACAGTTTTTCATCACTTAAAGAGTATGTAATGTTGGCTTGAGGTTGTTTCTCCATTTTTGTGTTTTGTGTATGCCCTACCTTGACAGAGAAAGGACTTAATATAGCTTGAATTTGAAAGAAAAATTATATGTATGTATTGTATGTATGTATGTATGGCCCCCTAAAGATATGCTGAAAAATCAGTGACATGAGGCAGATTGATTAATAGAAGAAAAGGCTTACAATGATATTTAATGTGTATACACATGAGCCTTCAGAATAAAGCCCAACATCCCAACCAGATACAGAGGCCTATTTATCATCATGAGATTACAGAAAGGATGTGGGCTCAGAACATTACTGAAAGCAGGTTTTAACAGCAAGACAGGTTATACAGGTTATAGTAGGGAGAAAGGAAAAGGCTTGCCTAGCAAAGGTGACCTTGTTATATAGATGATGACTTCTTCAGAGAGACAAGATGGCAAATGTTTCTTTTTAGACTTTTAAAGGTGTCAGAATCTCAGTATCTCCTATACCTAGCAAATGCCTAGCAAGAGGAGGCCCGGCTGCATTAATGGACATTTTCTACAGATGCAAATTTTCCACATAAAAGACAGCTTTGCAAGGTTACTTCCATTAGCTGACCCTGCAGCAGCCATTTCAAAATATGCCAAAAAATATATTTTAGAGTAAATATTTTTATTTTCTTCTCTCTTTATATGTACATATATACACCCATATAGATATATATATTTATATATTAAATAAGATATATAATATAAAGGAAAATAGAAATAAAATCAGGGATACAAAAGAGGTTCAGGTGTAACATACGAACCACATATCCCATATACTTACCAAGAGTGGAATATACATTCTGTTCTATGCTTTCAGCAGTCAATTTAAAGAGAGAACATTTGTTCAGTTTCAAAATTTATAATATCCAAAATATGAAAGTCCTGATCATGTTTGTAAAGGAATGGAAGGCATGCAAATAAAGAACCATATGGAATGCAAAACAAAATTGCCCCACAAGATAAGAGAATTAGAAAGTGATACAGTCGTTAAGTTAAATAGATTACTTCTGCTTTGGTGGCCAGAATGAATCATTTATTTAATAAGTGCTTACCTAACACTCACTATATTCCAGGCAGCTATCTAAAAATTTTAAGAAGAACAATTAATGTAATCATTAAAACAACACTTTGAGGTAGGTTGTATTAATATATACAGATTTTACAAGAGAGGAAACTTATGTCACAGGGAAATGAAAAAATTAACTAAGTCATACCATTAAATGGCTGTAACAATTAGAACCTAGCTGGAGAAACAGGAACACCATGAATGACAGAATAAAGGGCTTTTTTCTAGGGATTAAGCCCCACTTCGTTGCAGGAGCTGGGTAAGCAGTCTTTGTACAGTCGTTCGCCTGTTCCTAGTGCTGGGGCTGAAGTAAGCAGGGCCAGAAGGAAGGGAAAATGGATATGAAGTTGGGGAAACAAATACAAGCTCAAAATGTAGGTCTCTTTTTCACTACCTCCAATCTTGATGGTGTGAATGACCTGCAGGATAGTTGTCATCTTTACCAGGTTGTACTCTTACCTAACCCAGTATTTGAAGAAGCTGAAGGAAGAGGTCACAAAGGAGCTGGAGGAGCTGTGGTCCCGGCTGCTGCCCAATACCAGCAAGTTGAGTCAGCAGATGGATTGCAGTGTAGGTGAGCTACCACAGCTCCTGCACGACAGTGAAATTCATATATATACAAGGATGGGAATGCTGGGAAATGCAGTTCTAATTTAGCTAAGCTGACATAGGACAAGGCCACACACAGGAAATCTGGCTCCTAAATGCATTTTTAACAACTATACATTCCCACCTCTTCCTTTAAATTGAATCTTGAAGATCCATTAGGTGTAATCCAGATCAAGGTCTGGGGTATATTCTAGGTAAACGAAACTACATGTGCAAATAAAAGATAAATTGCACAATGGGTCAAAGACTTCCTAGGAATCAAATTTTGCTTAAATGTCTTGCAAATGAGGGAGAGTGTAGGAGATAAGAAGAAGCTAATAGAATCCAGATGTTGGTATCTCTCTTCTAGATAATTATACGTTTTCATTATTCTAACTATGGCCTTCATTCCTGCTAATAGGTTCCAAACAGATGCTGTAGCCAAATTTGGTGTTATTTTTTTCTTATGGCACATTGTATCCGAAGTCCTCCATCTTCGAAAAATTACTGCCAATTCCACTGGCTCTACAGAGGCTACTGATTTTGCTGCAAGTCACCAAAACTTCAGCATTGCAGAATTTATCAGGAACAAAGGTTTTTATCTTGACAACAGCACTTTGTTGGACTGTGATTTTTTTGGAAAGCCATGTAGCCCAAAGGTAACGATTTGCTATTCTTCAAATATAATCAAAGTGATAAGTTCCTTTACTACACTGTTTCACATTGAGCTCCCACGGCATTTACTCCCATGGTGAATCAATCCAAATTTCCTTACAGATTCTATTTCATTAGCTCAGCCTTATGATATTGGGGGTATGGAAAACACATGAGACAAATTTCCTCTTTCAAGCAGTTAGATAAGGAAAGATAGAAAAGAGAAAACTTGATTGCCTTTCTTGTAGTATAGTCTTTCCAAAAGAAAGACAATTTAACACAAGAGGATATTTTAAGTTTTTCCATTCATCAACAAACAACCTATTCCAACATAGTATTTTTATAATCACCAAATATCCATCACTCTGCTTATATGCTTATGGTATTGCATTAGAGACTATAGAAAATAAGAGGATCCCAGCATTTAACTATGAAAAATTTATGTATTATTATATATTATATACAATAACTATTATATATTATATAATATACACTCACTCATAACAAATAGAAAACAAATACATAAGAAATACAAAATCCTGTTATTGTTTATAGAGTTAATCTACATTTAAGATAAAGTACTAGATATATCTGCAATCTATTAATAAATAACTACATAGGCAATTTGATGCCATATTTCCTGTATCAGCAATTCCGTAGCCTGTGTTGTTAGGGGAGTCTAAGTAAACACAAATTCTTGGTTCTTGGATACAATTTCTTATGTTTTTGGTAGGCCACCTTAGCACACAATAAGCAGAAAAAAATGCCTGAGAGACATTTCACAGAGATGAGTTTCTGACCTAAACTCTTAACTTGGAAAGTAAGCTCTCTTATGCTGTTTTTATTCACCAACATGTTTAACTCACTACCAAGAAATTTCGTGTTAGAGAAATTTTTCAATTGCATATTATAGAAACCCATTTCTGTTCTAGTAAACTGAAGACTAAAAGTAATGAGTTGGCTTAATTAAGCGGGAACTCCCACAGTAGTTCTGGCTTCAGAAAAATGCTGAACCAATGGTCTCCAAGACTATCTTTAAGATTCTGACTTTGTTTCCATCTCATAATTCTGGTTGGCTTGTTTCTGTATGAGTTCTCCCCATCTCACCAAAATGGCTGCTGACTGCCCCTAGACTTTCATTATCAGAGTTTAGCACTCCAGTATCCACTTAATAATCTCACCGAAGACTCTGATTAGCTCTACTTGGGACACATATCAATTCATGAACCAATCACTGAGACAAGAAGGTGAGGTTTAAGTTTGGCCCAGCTTGTGTCCCATGCACACCTCTGTAGTGGCTGGAAAAAGAGGGTCAAAGGAGCAGGGTCATATGATTGACTGCCACAATGTGACCATACAGGTCACAGAAGGCGTAGCTCCTCCAAGAAAGGATGCTGCAGTAGTGCTCCACAGGTAAAAACACATTTCCATATATCTTCAGGAAAATACAAAAAAAGTAATTTTTAAAAATGTTTTAAATACATGCTTAATTTTATATAAAAATGTCTCCTTTAAATAATCACATGCAAGTTGACAAATGTATATTACCAAAAAAAACTACCATTGAAAACACATATAAATCAGACTATTCTCTCTGATACTTCTGCAGTCTTGTTAGATATTTGTGCTTTTTTAAAAAGAAGTTATAGCAAACTTCAGAGGTGACAAAAATATCAAATTGATGATTTTTTTGGTTCATTTACATATTGGAGGATTTTGGACATGTCTTCACTGAATATGGAAATTGTTTTACTTTTAATCATGGTGAAACTATCCAAGCAAAGAGAAAAGTGAGTGTCTCTGGAAGAGGCTTGAGCTTGCTCTTCAGTGTGAATCAGGTACTGAATTTTCTCCAGGTTCAAGACAAACAAGAATGGGTGGGGGTTCCAAAAATTTGATCACACTATTGGTCCATATCAGATAGCTCCCATACATTGGATATTATTTCAGTTTTTGTTAATTTAGTCTAGACTCCTATGGATTTTATATAACTATTGGCTTAGAAATTAAACAGGCAAAATTTTGAGGCATAAACTGGAGATTTTTATTGACTTAAATTTTTGACTCCAGGGAATGTTCATGCCACAAAATAATGAAACGCAGAGATTCTAAGTTGCAATGTATGTAGCTATTTTAAGAGAACTCTTTGCATTTAACAATAATTTTAGAAATATGTTATTGTAAATATGACAACATGTTTTAGAAAGAAACTCTACATACACATTTAACAAACTATAGGATGTACATCTGGAAAAGTGATGGAAAACATCCTGGTTATATAAGGAATATTATGTAAATAGATTTTGTCCGAGCCCAGCTTTTGGAAAGTTGTAATTGACCTAATAAGTTCTAAGTGTTTAGCTCTGGGAGGCAGATGTTCAAACACCTAAGAAATGCAGTGGTGTTTTCCTTCAAGGTTTCCTGGTATAGCTCCCACCCAAGATTAGTTAATTCTGACCTTTTGTCTTACATAACCACTTCTAGTATTACACATTTAAAGGCATTCTACTTCATTATGATGGTTTTATAAAAGAGGATTCTAAAATGCTGATAAATTAAGTATCCAAAAATCATACAATTAATGACAAAGATGAAAAACAAACTTGGTGTTCCTGCATTCACCTTCCAATCCAAGTGAATCATGCCATTGGCTACTTTTAAAGAATTTTCAGTAATGTACTCTTCATAGCTTCCTTTTGTATCCCATTCAAGATATTTTTCTTTATATCCAAACATAACATTGAAAACTTCAATGCATGTACCCACCTATAGGTGTAATGTATTTGATTAATACTTTCGAGTCATTCAAATATTAGCCATAAGGTCAGTTCAAACATTATATTATCAATTTTTACAAACTAGAATTTTCCAAATATTTTTAGAATGCAATGAAAATCTATAAATTCAATGCAATGTTCCATAAGAAAATAACATTGAGATATTTCTCCAGACTAGATATTTAAGTGTTTCTTAGAGGGTTACAAAAGGGCCAGGAGAAATAGACTTTTGAATTACAAATAGAATAGTATGTTTATTATATGTAACTACATATGCAGTTGACTCATTCATAGACTATATTCTTTATACTCTTAAGCCTGTTCCTTCTCCTTATAGCCTAAAATTACAACTAATGACAAAAGTTTAGTCTTAAATTTCTTCATCTGACCTAAGATTTATTAAAAAGAACATTAGTGTTAAAGAAATAGTGTAAATCTTCACTTTCGATTTGAATTTTACATAAAGACAGAGATTTTGATTGCAAAATGAAGAGGGCCAAATGATTTTCTATGCAAATGAGTCAAAGAAAGCAGCCAAGAAGGAAGCAACTAAAAGGCAACTAGGTGAAGATAAGGCCAGAGGAAACAAGATCATTAACAGTAATTGTAAATACTTACCTGCAACTATCTAAGATGAAATGTGATCCATGGAAACCTATAGAGGTCTTGAGCAACGATTGTCAATCGAGAAAAACGATGAGACAAGTCTCAATCATTTTAGGAGGTTTATTTGCCAAAGCTAAGAACAGGCACCAGTGACATAGCCTCAGGAAGTCCTGAGGTAGTCCAAGGTAGTCAGGGCACAGCTTGATTTTATACATTTTAGGAAGACATGAGACATCAATTATATCTAAGATGTACATTGGTTCCATCCAGAAAGGTGGGGACAACTCGAAGCAGGGAAGAGGCTTCAAGATCATAGGTAGGTGAGAGACAAATGGTTGCATTTTTTTTTTTTTTTTTGAGTTTCTGATTGGCTTTTCCAAAGGAGGCAATCAGACTAAGCATCTGTCTCAGTGAGCAAAGGAATAACTTTGAATAGAATGGGAGGCAGCTCCCAGTTTCAAAGGGCCCAAGATAATCTCCTTTCCCATTAAACCACTCCCTTTAAAAAAAATCTTCAGGAGAAAGCATTTTAGGAGAACATGAGTCTCTGGTCTCAGTTTTCATCTGATTTTCTCATGGTTAGGATGGTTTATTACTAGATGGGTAGGTCCCAAAAGTTTATTTTTAGAAGATTACAAAGTCTTATGTTCTATGAAGAGAAAATAGGGGGAGGAAGGGAGAAAAACAACAACAAACAAAAGAACAATCCTGGAAAAATTAATATAGTCCACATTACTTTGAAGTCTGTACATCAGTAGCTAGGTATGAAAAGTGGCTATATATGTAAATAGATTGCTGTTACTTTCTTCTAAAGTTTAAGTTGACAGGCTTCAGTTTGCAGGACGTTAAGAAAGCACAGTTTAGTTTTCAGGGACTCCAAATTAGGAAAAATGGGGGGAAGAAAGAAAAAAATTGAAAACACTATTTTGAAGGCTTGCAGCCAAGAAAAATTATTTGGTCTATACTGTAGAAAACAATAAAAACTGAAAAACACTGGGCAAGACTAGAATCTAACAACAGGTGTACTATAGTTTTGGAAACATAATTTTTCTGTCTTCTCTAATCCTAATTAAAGGATTAATTAGGACATAAAGTTTCACATTTTTGCTAAAGACAAATCATGTTAGGACTAGTTTACTTTATTTTATTTTGCCAAATTATTTGTATACAGTTCAGCAAGAATAGTTATTTTTTACATAGGCTTTTAAATTGTCTTTGGTGGAAATTTGTTCCATAGAAGGAATCTCAGATAAGACTTTTTAAAAGCCGACTCCAGCCATGGATTTTTGCCATCAAGTATCTATGAGTTTGATGAATTTCCTCTCCACTTGAGGTTCCAAGATAAACCTGGAGCTTCTGGGCCTGTCAGAAAGTGACATTCTTTACTTACCACAGGTCAGAAACCCTGTACAGAGACTCTGTACACAAAATATGAGGTCAGTTTTTCCAAGGACATTATTGGTTTCATAAGCCAAGTTTGAGTCCTTAAAGGAAAGCACACCATTCCAGTAAAAGCCTTGGTAAAATAACCAATTTCCCCAACTGTGTCCTGTTACAAATGAAAACAGATTCTTATTACACTTATGCAAATAACTGTATCAGCACAAGTTAAGAATACTCACAAATAGTTTCCAAATTCTGGAGAAATCAGGCAGAGAGAATTAACTATGCTCCACATTTTGTTCATAGGAGTATACTAAATTGTTAAAAGCTGTCAGTAGCTCAAAATAAAAGTTTTAAGACTCTGAAAAACAAAACAAAGGATCAGCAAACATTTTAAGTAAAAAGTCAAAAAGATTATTTGAGTCCATGCAGTTCATTCCTGTTCTGCTTAATATTCATGAACATTTTAGCTCTCCATGAGTACTGAAAGTTTTTCCTCTTCTCTGATGTTACAACCTCCAAAGTTATCAGAAACCTGCATTTAAGGGCACCTGTTAGAGTTTTATAGCTGATTATAAAAACACCTTCTAACAAGGACCAAAACATGAGAACAATTGTCCTTGGATGAAAAAAGTTTCTAGAGCAGACATAGTCAAAGACACAACTGACAAGGAAATTTGTTACCTTGGTGGTAAACAATAATTTTAGCATAACGATTATGATTATTATTGATAATGTACACTAAGTCATATCAGAATTACAGGCCTTTCCATTAATTCTGGAACACATACCAATAACATTTATATACAGCCCAATGAAAACTAAACACAATTTCATATTTGATAATGCTTCCTGTGTAATTTTTATACCAAGTAAGCCAAATTATTTCATTTTTGGACTTTAGGGAAACTAATATCTTAAAGGATTAATTAGGTCAGAAAAAGACATTTATTATTTGATTTTAGAAAGATCATCAAATATCAAAAGTTTAAAACACTTGATATTATGAAATAGGATTACAGGTCATTGTAAAGTCATTCATTTAACCAAAGTGATAACTCAAGAATTTTTTTTTAAAAAGAAAAAAGCTTCATTCTTTGAGAGAGGAGACTTAATTTTCCAAATAAGAAGCCTTAATAAAAACAGCATGAAGCCATTAAATTTGTTTTTCAAAATTTTGTAAACAATCTATAAAATTTAATCTTGACCATAAAATATAACTTCCATAAGCCTTTTATAACCTTTATGACCTTTATTAAGTAGTTAGTTAATGCTTCAAGAAAACCTTGTTAATCTGACACAGGAGTCAATATGCTGGTCTTGAATCATTGTGCCTTTGATGTTCATGATTAATTTATAGAGAAACTGAACTTATTTTGTCTCTTAATGTCACCCATTGCAATCTCACATGCCCACTTCTTCCTCAATAGGCACATGGCCTTGAGGAGTTGAATGGCTTTAATTTCTGGCCCTATGTCTCAAAAATGCATTTTATTTATTTATTTATTTATTTATTTTTTATTGAGACAGAGTTTCACTCTATCACCCAAACTGGAGTGCTGGAGTGCAGTGGCATGATCTTGGCTCACTGCAGCTTCTGCTGAATGGGTTCAAGTGATTCTCATGCCTTAGCCTCCCAAGTAGCTGGGACTACAGGCATGCACCACCATGCTCAGCTAATTTTTTGTGTTTTTAGTAGAGATGAGGCTTCACCATGTTGGCCAGGCTGGTCTGGAACTCCTGACCTCAGGTGAACCACCTGCTCAGCCTCCCAAGGTGCTGGGATTACAGGTATGAGTTCCTGTGCTGGCCAGGAATGCATTTTATTTTGATTGGAGTCTGCTATGGGGCCTGAAGTTGAGGCTTTAATTGCTGTTAGTGTTTAAGATTTAGTAGGACTTGGTGTCCTTTTTAGACCCTGGAGTCAAAGCCCTGTAACTTAATGTCACAAGGACTATAAAAGCACATACAGGAAGATACATGGATGTAATAACCTTAATTTAAAAAAAATTTATCTCAGTGTTTTTCTTAAGCAAACCAAAACTTAATAATAATGTGACAACTGAACATATTAAAGTTTTTGGTTTTTTTAAAAATTAAATCTTTATTGTGACTTCCACTGACTATTAATGACATGCTTGGACTTTCTGGCTTGTCCTGAACACCTCTCCTTTCTTAAACAACCAGTCATTTTATTTTAGGACTAAATTTACCATATTATTTCTCTTTAAGCTGTCTTACCACAAAAAAACCTCTTTATTTTTATAATTTTCTTTACATCCCTTTTTGTTTCCTTGTTCTTTTTAAATTGTGTTATACATAACCTTTAGATAAGCTTTAAATTAGACAAGATTTGTTTATCTTTATTTAAAAAGGACACACTTTTTTTTAGCAAGACTGTTTTTCTATAATACATATTTATTGGAAAATACCCACATAATGGCATATCCATTATTAAATTAACATAACTTTATATTCTAAATTATGATAACTTTTCTAGAAGTATTTATCCCTTACCTATTTTATTTTAATTGTTCACCTAGATTATTTATGAAAACTGCAACAGTCATGATTTAAAGTTATGAAACTGCCATTGCAAAAATATAACTGAGGCAGTAAAAAAGATAGGACCTAACTGACTGCATCTTGCTTCTAACGTCCAAGCTGTCCTTGTTCATTCCTGGACTTTGGGAGGAACTTAGTTTATTGTTTAGCTTTGAAACAGAGACAATAGCAGTCCTTTCCACAACAAACCTCCTTACTGCCTGTGGAATAGGCTGCCTAAAGTTACAAGATTGGAAGTTATGGTAATCTTAGAAAATTTAAGCTGCAGCTATTTTCATTAAACCAATATCAGTATCTTATTTATTAAAAACTGCATAAGCAGCAATCATTCTCTTTGGGGCTAGGTTTATAGTTTTGTAAACTCTCTGCCAAATTTTGACATTTTATAGTGTTTGGCAGGGATAAGTTGAAATTGCCTGATTAATAAATATAAACAAAAAAAGTATGCTGGCAATTCTTAAGACATTTCTGATATTACTTTACCAGTAATTTTAAAGCTAGTTTTTTTTTTTTATTAAAGATTTTACTTAAGTTACATAAACTTGAAAAATAATTCGACTATTCTTTTCTTCTTTCCTGATAAAATATTTGATTTAAACACTTTTATTTTTCTTTAAGACAATGAATTAGAGCCCTTTTATATATTTTCTGTAGTGAAACACTGTGTATATGACATATAAATACATAGACATGTTAGGTATGCCAATAAAGGTACATTTTATAGATTCATAAAGATCCTTTTATTATTTTTTTCCTATCTTAGACTTTCAGATTCTTGATAACCTGTTTTGCAACCCTAGGCAGTTTTTAGCTAAATAGCCTTAAATTTGCTTATTAAATGAAACAACTCAGTTGAAAATAAAATAGCAAACTTTATATCATAAGGTACAGAGAGAAAAAGTCTGTTGGTGCTAGAAGGAGATGCTTTTAATTTTCTTTGAGCCAAATCTAACCTAAACTTATAGAACTCTACCATAGTATTGTATAACGAGACCAGTTTTATTTAGATAGGGACTACCTATATTTTAACTGGCTCTCTAAGCTCTGAGCAGAGCTCACATTGAATCCTGGGTCTCCAAAAAAAGGTAGAATTATTTTGAGGTTAGACCATGTGATGCTTTTACAGTTTGCTTATTTTTTTTTAACAAAGACATTTCTGAGTGTCTAAATTACACTCTTCCTTAAAAACCCAAGAGAAGCCTCTGTTGCAATAACTATTTTAGTCAAAAGGTCAGATGAAAACAGAATTCAGTCAACTGAAGGAAAAAAAAAAAAAAAAAAAAAAAAAACTTTTGCTGAAAAAAATAGACAAAGTCTTAGGAGAGAAAAACAAAAAAACCCAAAAACCTGAAGGTCTTTTAAATACAAACATGCACCCATGCACACACACACACACACATCTTGGATGTTAACCTTTAATTTAGTTGACTTTGAACCATTGAGCTCCTTTAAAAAAATTATTTTTAGATCTCATTACCATATTTCAGCTAGGACAAAATGCTGCTATTTCAGAAGTACAGTCATTGCTCTTTCAGTTTGGTCTGGCTGATAAAAAGGTGACTTTGTTATGTAAATAAAGCCCCTTTAGTAGTCAAAATCAAAAATCTTTCCTTTTTTTTTTCCCTTTTGATTGCTATTTTCTTTCCACTTCAGAGGCCTTGTTCCCCATAATTTAGAGTTCCCCTTTGGATTTAACCAAGTTGGGACGTGCGTTGGAACCAAAATGTGCTGCTAACAGACCTAGCTTTTCAGGGCTGTTACCCCCTGAACCAGATTGGTCCTCTTGTGTTGCAGCTCCCTGGCACAGTGTGTCAGGGGCTCAAGATGCAGGAGGGGTCGGCTCCTACTATGCACCTGCCAGCTGAGATTAGACCCTAAGTATATTCTTCTAAGGGGGATACTTATTTAGAGCCACTACACATTTTAGGGAGCATTCCTCCCAGACACCCCCATGTGATTCTCAGTCACCTGAGAATGCCCCAAAAGGCTTAGGGGAGCAAGGTGCTCTATTTCTTTGGAGTGGAAAATTCCATACTCATGAGTTAGAGGATTCTGAGTTGGTCAAATCCAATGAGAGGAAGAACTAAAACACATACACGAACCCAACAAGACAGAAACAAACAACAAAACAGTTAAGCAAAACTAACAATGATCAAACACAAATTATATGATTTCTGAGCGCTCTAAGTTTAAGCAGAAATTAATACCATCTGGTTGTTAATGCTAACTTTAGTTCTTTAAAAAGAATTTGCAAGAAAGAATCCCAAACCAGTTTTCTCACCTAGTGATGGGGACCAAGCTGAAAACTGCTCTCTGCCAATACAGAAGCCAACAGGTTCACTTTCCTTGATGGAAGCGAGTGGAAACTTCCACAACAAAAGGAGTTTTTTTTTTTTTGAACAGTGAATGAACCTCAGACCCCCAAATGAAAAACAATGGATGACCAGGGGTCCCTGGAGGAAAGAATTCCTGGACTTCAGCAATCATCCTATTGGTTTGGGCTATAAGGTGCCCAAGCTGGTACCAAGCACCGATAGGCTAGCTGCTGCGGGCCAGGTTGCCTTCACTCAGGATCCCTTTCTGGTTACCAGATGTCAATCAAGAAAAATAATGAGACAAGCCTCAATTATTTCAGGACTGCCCTGAGTAGACCCCAGCTTGAAGGGACCCAAGATATTTTCCTTTCACAGATTCAACCACTAAAGTATGTCTTAGATGTTTAATTTTCACACACTTTAGACAAAAAGAGGTTGAAATATAACATAAAATATTTAGGATTAGTCAAATGCTATCATGAGATGATAAAACGAAATCCTAAACTTGTATAGAACTGATATAGTCAATTTGCAATTTGGGCAAAAACGTATTTTTGTTTCAGGAGACATTCACTGATAACCCAGCCCTTGGTTTCGTTGATGCTGGGATCATCTTTGCTATCCATTCACCAAAGACGGTGCCACAGTTTGATGGGTTAGGCTTGTTGTCACCTGTGGGAATGCACACAAGGGTAACCATCCGCCAAGTGAAGGTAAATACTGCAGAGAAGTCAAGTCTGAGGAAATTAGGTGGGGTAGTGAATGCATCAAACACATAAGTAATGCTTTTCACTAGAAATTCCTTTCTCCCATACCTGTAAAACACCATTAGAAATTCCAAAATTTCATTTCAGATCCTTTTCCTTTATCTGAAGGTACATGATTAGTGGAAACAGAAACTATATAAGTGAAAGCTGGGAAGCCTATCAAATCCAAAGTAACTTTACATTTCATTAGAAATGGAAAGGGTCATTAAGTATAAAAAGGTACCTAAGTTGCTGAGCCATGATTCTTCAATGAGACTATCTGGGAAGGAGAAAATTAGTGGGAAAAGCAGGAATCTTGGAGTCAGGCTGGTCTGGTAGGTTTCTGTTTGCCAGCCACTTACTTGCTCAGTAACTTTCTTTAACTAGCTTCCTGAATTTGCATCTCCTTTCTGCACAAATGGGACAGGGGTAATATTTTCCTTTCATAGTAAGGAAGTTTAAGTGAAGTACTGCAAAGAAAGCACTTATCATTGATAGACACAAGAGACAGCCAACGGCCCCTGGTGAAACTCCACCTTCAAGTCTAAAACAGTCTGAAGGCTGAAAAACTAGACTGCTTGTCTCAGATGAAGTCTGCCCTTTCCCACCTGATTCTTTCTGAAAAATGCCCATCTGCACATTGGGAGGAAGGGGTGGAGCCTTGGGAAGTTTACATTGTTTGCAGTGGGGAGGAGCCTGGCCTCTCCTGTATCTGTGTGGTGACCTGAGATTCAATCTGTGAGGTGGGAAACCTACCAGCAAGACTCTCTCTCACTTAGCTGAGAGTCATTTTTTTTTTTTCCTTTTTAACCAATAAATTCCATTTCCTTACCCTTCTATGTGTCTGCGAGCCTCATGTTTCCTGGTCATGTGACAAGAGCTCAGTTTTAGCTGAACTAAGGAGAAAGTTCTGTAACACCGTGTTGCCTGGCACATAATAGTTGCTTGTTAAAGGATCTTTTTAAAATGTGATTTTGGTTGCTGTTTTGTAGGTGAGCTGATTACTACACTAATATAACATTTACGTAAGTGATCTTTTTTTCCTTATATGAGTTGATTTTTAGAATACTCAATGTGTCTGACTTTATTAATTCACATTTGGGATATATGTTTAAGGATCACTATTATACTTAGCTTCAGGGAATTTCAGGTCAATAGAGTAGGCAAAATAGACAAATGTAACCAATTTTGGTTTTGGAAATCCAAGAGCTCTGAGAGTAAAATAAAAATGTGTATCAGCTTCTTGATGGAAAATTGATGTAAATAAATCTCCTGAACCAAGTATTTATCTTATCTTAAGACAGTTCATCAAGAATACCCTTGGGGAGAATGCAATCCTAACATCAAGCTGCAGAATTTTAGCAACTACAGCACTTCCGGTTGCTTGAAGGAATGCAAAGCCCAGCACATAAAAAAGCAATGTGGATGTGTTCCTTTTCTTCTTCCTGGTAAATAAAGACTAACTGCCCCCTTACTTAACTAGACAGTTAAGTGTTTCTTACAGGGTTACAAAAGGTCTGGGAGGAATAGAGTATTGAAATACAAATGGAATATTAAGTATTATTAAATGTAATTACAGATGCTGCTAACCCATTCACAGAAAATTATTATATTCTTAAACCTGTTCCTTCTCTTTGCAGCCTAAAATGACAACTAGTGACAAAGTCATCAGAAGTTCAGTCCTAAATTTCTTTGAATTTTATGTTTATATTTACTTAATTTGAAACATAGCAAATCAACATGTCACTAAATTGTTTTCCACTCTTATGAAATTCTACACTGGAAAATTATCCACTTGCCAAGTACAACTTCGACTGACAAGTTTTACATTATAAAATCATAGCAGAGATTTCTGGAAAAGAAAATTGTTTTATCAGGGTGGGGCCCCAATACTTACTCCCAAAGGCTAAAATTTGATGGTCTTAAATATCTAAAACAGCACACCAAGTTTTTCTTAATTTTGAAAGAAAAATTAGATCATGGATATGTCTTACCAAGCCTGAAGATTTCACTGTTGCAAAGTTGTTTCCTTTGTGACTGTAAACTTACCTTCCGGGGCCTCCTTTTCATACAATTTGCAGCTTTTCCAGAACCATGGGTGAGAGGCAAGCATTCAAGGAAGCAATCGAGCAGGGTGAATAAGAGCCAGATCTCAACTAGGCCGCTCATGCCAGCTCCACAATTTCTCTCCTAGGTGATCTTGAACAAGTGACCTAACCTCTCTACTCTGCTGTCAAATGGAGGAGAGGATAATAATTCCATCTTATAGGGTTGCTGTAAGAATGAAAGGGGTATGTAAGTGGTTCAAATAGTGCCTGGCACAGAATACAGTCTATATAAATGTCAGATATTTTTATTCAGGTCTCTTACATCCCCCTCCCACAGCATATCTAGAAAGATATATTGTAACACAATCTACCTGCCAAAATATTGTAACTGCCCAACGGGCTCACTTTGCCTGCTGCCTAGACAGAACTGATTTATCAAGACAAAGGAATTGCAATAGAGAAAAACTAATTCATGCAGAGCTGCGTGCGGGAGGCTGGAGTTTTATTATGACTCAAATCAGTCTCCCTAAGTATTCTGAGATCAGAGTTTTAAGGATAATTTGGTGGGAAGGGGACCAGTGAACCAGTGAATCAGGGATTCTGATTGGTCAGATCAGAGGTGAAATGATATGCAGTTGAAGCTGTCTTTTTGCACTGAGTCAATTCCTGGGTAGGGGTCACAAAACCAGATGGGCCAGATTTTTTATCTGAGTGGTTCCAGCTGATCATTGGAGGCAGGGTCTGCAACATATCTCAAGCACTGATCTTAGCTTTTATAATAGTAATGTTATCACTAGAAGCAATTTGGGGAGGTTTAGAATCTTTCACCCTCCAGCTGCATGACTCCTAAACATAATTTCTAATCTTGTGACTACTTTGTTAGCCCTACAAAGGCAGTCTAGTCCCCAGGCAGGAAGAGGGTTTGTTTTGGGAAAGGGCTGTTATTGTCTGTTTCAGAGCTAACCCATAAAAAACTAAGTTCCTCCCAAAGTTCAGCTAACGCCCAAGAATGAACAAGGACAGGTTGGAGGTTAGAAACAAGATGGAGTCACTTACGTCAAATCTCTTTCACTGTAATCATTGTTTGAGATATAAATTTTGCAAATGTGGTTTCATTATTTTTCAGAGGTTTCCAGAATCATCACATCCTTCTTTCTAGTATCCAGATTATTGATCTCTGGCCCCTCCAAAAACTGCTGTTCTATGTAAAACTGCTGGCTCTGGCTTTGATTTCTCCTTCCTAATTTACTGGCAAAGTAACTGGAAAGAAGTCTGAATTGTTTCATGCAGAATAAGGTTTACAATTTTAAAATTTATTATTATTAAACAAAAGCCTACTGGCTAATGTGGACCAGAAACTAGGCAAGGTGCTACATAAAACACAAAGAAGGATATCTGCATGATCTTTAAGATATATATCAAATGCATTCAGGAATATGATCTTATTTGGTTAGATTCTCACACATACCTTTAAGTCTACTGATATATGAATAAATGGAAGATTCTAAACGTTAAATGAATTCACTGAGGTAATTCCACTAACAATTTGAGGAAGCAATCTCCAAAATAGCTTTTCAGATATTGGTTATTTCCAAAATTTCATTGCTCTTTTTTGTTTGTTTGTTTTTCTTTTTGTTTTCTTTTTTGTGTTCCATCTACCATCTTTGTTTTTTTTTTTCTCAATTGTTCTTTATAATGGAAGAAATATTATTGCCAGAGCAAGAAATAATTCAGAAAAATGAAGCTTTTTCCTAACTCACTGTTGGAGGTAGATTTTTTAAACTTATTTTATTTTATTCATAAAGAGCACTTCCTTATAGTTAGTTAAACATTCCACAAATTGTCCACACATTGTAAGTGGACAATCTCGTTTGGTTATTTTTAAGATTACTGACTAAACATTGTGGCTAACCGTTGAGCCACATGGACTATAGCAATAGACAAATATTGTGTTAAGGCTAAGCGACTAAGGCTTTAGAATCAGCCCTAGGAGTAAACCTAGCTCTGATACATAGTGATTTTACTACGTATCTGACAATCTGACAATCTATAGTAGGTGCTTAACAAATATTGGTACTTACCTGCCCCCCTCCCATCCTACCTCTGGAATGGCAGTCTATCAGGAATGTGTGTGTGTGTGCGTGTGTGTGTGTAAATGGATAGAGGGAGCAGGATGGAAGACATACAGAATGTGCCAAGGTTCCCCTAACTGTGTGGTCTTGAGCAAGCCACTTTCTGAGGCTTAGTTTCTTTATCTGTAAAATGAAGATTCTCATATCGCAGGATTGTGAACAGCGTCAAATGAGATGACGACTGTGAACATAATTTTAAATTTGGAAACTACTCACATTTTAAAATTATTATTCCCACTTAAAGATTTTAGAATAATGTAGACAGACGGAAAGAGGTATGGAAAGAAACGAAAGCATTATTCTTCCTCCCAACACATATTTTCACTGAATACTAACTTGATTCCATAGTTTTGCTTATGAAAGAATAAATGCTCATATAGATGAATGGGTGGGTGGATGAATGGATGGACAGATGTATGTAAGAAAGGTATTTTTGTCATTAGATCACTTATTTTACAAAATGTAAAGTCTCTATATGTTACACTTATTATTTTTAAGGAAATGGGATAGAATGCGACCTACAAAAGTACTTCAACTGTGTTTCTCCTGTACTTGGTAAGTGCTTAATTTACTTTTGTTTTCAGGATTTATATTAAAGTTGCTCAAAGTAATACAAGACATTAAGTCAAACTATGGATAGCCCAGAAATTAAACAGAATATAGTACATACGAGAAGATCTTTTTGTAAGTGTTCTTAAATAGTAGCTAACAAACACAGGCAGTACACACAAACAAACAAAAACCCTCTGATACTAAGACACATCTGAATTTTCAAATTTTGTTCTTTTTTATAATCAAAATATCCTAGTTGTTTTTTTATTGTTCCACAAATAAAACATGTTTATTGTGAATAGTTAAAATACTACAGAATAGAAAGGAAATCACGTAAAAATAAGTAGAAATTTTATTACTGAGAATTCCTCTCACTGTTTGGGAGTAATCTTTCATTCATTCATTTCATTGTATGTTCATGGCATATAAAATTTTTTCATAAATGTAATTATAACTGTACATGCCATATTTATTGGGGGCAAGTTGTTATTAAAGAGCCCACTCTTTTTTTTTTTTTTGCTTTTACCTTAACCTGGAACAATTGCTAACACTTTAGTATATCCTACCATCACTTTCTCCACATACACATCTGCATATCACTTGAAGTCATGGGTTGTTTTATTAAAACAGAATCCCAGTATATACCCTTCTACACAACTTGCTTTTCTAACCCATTGTGGAAATATCTCCAGGATAGCAGGAATAGATTGAAAAGGTTCTTTTCAATGGTTGTAAAATATTTCAAGGTATGGCTATAGGTAGAAGGAATCTTTTTTTATGTAGACCACAGACTGAACATGCAAAAGCCATATTACTAACCAATAGACTTGAAATGATGTTGCCAGATTTCTTCTGATTCCTTATCCCTGTTGGAGGCTGGAGGGAGAGCTTGGAGAAAAAAACCATGCATGCAGTTCAGCAGGGACTGTTGTGGGATAAGGGGGTCAGAAGAGTGTGTGTGTTTGTGTGTGTGAGAGAGTATTATGTACATGAGAGTATATGTATGTAAGTGTGTGTGTGTGTGTGTATGTGTGTGTGAGCTTATGTGTGTATGGGATTGTGTGAGTGCATGTGAGTGTAGGGGAAGAGTGATGGTCTTTACCAGCAGTGCTAAAGAACTAGCAGATGCATGCAAAAGTTATCTCCCAGAGAAGTCAAAGTTAGAGTCTGAAAAACAAACCCAAAGTTTGTCAGTTACCGGGAGGTCTTGGTAAACAACTGGTTCATGAGAACAAAGGGTTTCAGTATCAAAACCAAAGGAAAAACAAGAACCTGAGTATCTAGCTTGGATGAGGAGCAGTGAGAATGGGCACTGGGAGGTGGTCCAAAGGGAAGCTGGAGACAAACACTACCTGCTGCAGGGACTTTTTTCCAGTATGCGTTTGCATGGATAGCCTGGTTGCTCTGAAGGAGCCAAGAGAGAACACTGAATGGAGAACCTCGGGGGTTGATTTGGAAGTGACCGGGCCAACAGAAATAAGAGACTGCAAATACCCAGGAGCACATTTCATACCACTGTATGTTGAGAGAAATCTGAAGATGTTTAGTGTAAACCTGAGACATTGGTTTGCAGGGTTGTTTGACTGTCCCTCTCAAAGTGACATGGGGCCACACACTTTCCATCTTTCTTCTGTCCAAATATCTGATATTTTACAGAAATAGACCCAGATACTTCCTGAAAATAATTTCTTAAATCCAGTAAAGATCCCAATCCAGTGACTCAATGAATTCAAAGATAAAAACTTCCAGGCCTTATATTGTGTCTCCTCTGCTACATTCAGAGTAACATATAAACACCATTTGTTGTTGGTAACCACTTTTTTTTTAACATTGAAAGTGAAATGATAAACTTTATAAAACTATCCTAACCATGATGAAATATTTCTCTTCTCTGAATTCCCTGTCCTGATTTTCATTTCAGACCACATTGAACTTAAGGAGTTATGTACAGTGGGAACACATAACTCTAGCTGCCCTGTTTCTTGTGAAGAAACAGAATACCCTGCCACTATTTCTTATTCCTCTTTTCCAAGTCAAAAAGCTTTGAAATATCTTTCCAATAAGTTGAATCAAAGCCGGAAATACATCAGGTAATCTTACTAGCTTTTTAAACTACTGATAATTAACATAGATTTTTTTTTCTTTATTGAAAACCCTCGAAGACTTAGGAAATGAAATTCTGATCAATCAAGGGAGGCAATAGCTTTTTTCACTGAACTAACAATGAAACCATAGAATTTTAAAAGTAGATAAGTTCATATCGTTCAACTCCTTACTTTAATTGTGTGAAGAGGAAAATGATGCTTGTGTGAGTAATTTACTCATGATCAAACCTTTATTGCCCAAACTGGGGAAAATAATAATGTTGACTGATAACAACGGATGCCTTAAAATGTGAAAATTTCCTACCTGTACGTTATACACTTTGAGTCTTCTAATAACTGTACAAGGTAGATGAAACAGAAATTAATATTCTATTTTTACAGAAGAGGAAACTGAAGGACATCGTATTTTAAATGGTTCTGTGAAGGTAGTCAGGGGCCCAGAAAGAAGTTATGCCTGAGAACTTTGATGCTGGTCCCCATGTCTTTGCAACCCAGATACATGATTCCATGTACCCTGATTAACTGAGAATTAAATTAGTCCTCTTTCTGCTATACCATACTGCCTCTTAAAAATTACAAATCAAACTTCATAAATAACTCTTTGTTTTTTAACAGGGAAGCAACTTTAGCATTTCTCTGTGTTTCTTCTTTGTAGTTTTAGGACTAGGACATGAAGCAGCAATATATATAGTATACTGGTGTTTGTAGTTATATCTATTAAAATGAAAATATGTTAACTAAGGTTGATGTACATTTTCATAGATGTGTGCATAATTTGGAAAGCATGCTTTGATTCCAATGTTAGCCTTGTACTTACTTTAATAAAATAAAAAAAAAATTCCCATGTAAACACCAAGATAATAAAGTGGTCTTTACAGATCAGAAAGAAAAAGGATTTTCATCAAAACAGGGCTAATGGAGTGATTCCAAACAGCAGATAAAATGATAAACAGCTATAAAATGTACAATTATGTTTGTTTACACTTCCAACTCCAGCACAGACATCTATTTATATATTTTGTTTTAATGTGAGAAACTGATTTGCTTTTAATATTGTTCCTGATATATTTAAATATGACTTAGAAGAACATTTCCTGTGTCTTTTGGTTGATGGAAATCTCCTGAGTTTCATAATTATTTAATATGCAGAGAAAGTAGACATGATTTTGGAGACATACTGGTGAATCAGAAAAGAAAGCCATGTATGAAGCAAGAGGATCTTAAGGAATGCTGTTTTTTTCTTTTTTCCTCCCCGCAAAACTCAGATTATTCTTGAAACAGGAGAGTTCTCTGATTTCTCCTTGCAGAATGTGCAAAAGGGGTGTGGCTTGCCTGTTCGGTGTCCCTGCAGCTCAAACTCCTATGGAGAGCATGCAGAGGGGCAGGTGCAGAGGCCGGGGGAGCGCTTTGGGCTCCTGCCCCATGATAGTGTCTAGGGGTGGGTGCCTGCAACCCTAGGGTTGCAAAACTCTTTCAGCTTTGCTGTCTACAGATGGCTGGAGGTTTAATCAACTCAATGGACCCTCTGCCTTATCGTAAAGGCAAGGGCCAGTGCGACAGCCTTCTGTATCCCAAGTTCTTGCCCAGTGTCCCAGAAGAATCGGATTACACACGGGCTCGAAGGATGAGTGCAAGATTTTATTGTGTAGTGGAGGTGGCTCTCATTGAGATGGATCAGGAGCCAGAAGGAGGGATGGAGTGGGATTGCGATCTTTGCGTGGAAGCAGGCAGCCTATGGCTAGACTCTTCTCTCTACACCCCCGGCTGAATTCCCCTTGGTGTCCAGATGTGCCTCCTCTTCTCTCTTTCTCTGCCGCATCATTTTGCCATCACTGGTTTGTTGATCTGCTGGTCTGCTGGTATCTTCTGGAGCTTGGGGTTTGGGTTTCATATGGAGGCAGGATAAGGGGTGTAGTAGGCCAAAAGGCAACTTTTTGGGTGCAAAAACAGAAATGCCTGTTCTCATTTAGAGCCACTTTATCCAGGCCTGAGGGTGGGCCTTTGCTAGGGAACTGCCCTCTTCTACCCAGTATTTTTCTGTTTCCTGTCCATATAATTATGAATAGTTCTCCAATTAATCTTATCACATAATGTACATGTAGGGACCTTACATGGTTTTAAACAGTGGAGGCCATTACCAGGAAGACTAAGGTGAGCAGCTGAACAAAGGTGGCTGGATTCAGGGATTGTTCAGCTCCTACATAAAGACAGTTAGAAGTCACACATATAATTAAATAACTGGTTTGTGTAAAGGTACTGGAAATCAGAGAGTGGTAAATCAGAAAACAGAAATGCAGTTTGTCAGGACGGCAAATGTGAAATATTAGCAGCAGTCATTTTAAAAGAAGCAACCCCTAACTTAATCATGAAGCTGCATGTGTGTCTTCCTGGGACAGAAATAAATGCTACTTCATGGTCAATCCAGGGCCTCACGAGGCTGCTGCTGGACCTCAAAATGTTGAGAGGCTTAGCTTCACCGTAGCAGGCAGTGTGGAGTTTACCGTTGAAGATAAGGGTAAATTGTGTCTGAAGTTAGGCCAACCTCATCAGTAAAACAGGTGAATTTTTAAAATTGTTCTGTTTGAACTTAACAAATTTTGAAATAAAAATTGTATAAAATTATTTCCTTTATGCCAAATTAATTAATTCCTCTAATGTAGCACTCCTGTTCAAGCATCTGGAAGCTCTTTAAAAACTATCTTGGGATAGAATAAAAAATTTAGTTTTTATTTTATAATTGTGCCTCTCCTGACACAAACAAATATTTTTGGAGTTAAATCCTGTTAAATCTTGAACAACTTCACTATTGCCATGAGGCACAGATTCAGTGAGACACAAACGATTGGACAAAACAACTGCCTGAGAGAAGTTGAGCAAATATCACAATATTTTTGCAGGGGAATAATTTATCTTCTCTCAAAATCGCAGGTGGATAATGCTTGGAAATGATTATGAATGTTGTGCTTGGGAAATTAAACAATATTATCAGTGCACATGCAAATTAGGAGCACAGTGGAGGCCAAAGAGATTGGAATATTACTAAAATTTCTGGACTTCCTAGACAACTTTATTATTTCCATTACTTTGGGAACTGGTTTATCATTTGTAAATATTACTTCAGTCCCTGATTATCTACTTAAACATAGTACATTCTCCTGTTACTCAGGGTTAAACCAGTGAAAATTAAGTAAACATATTAATGATATATTTTGAATTAAGTATATTTGTAATTATTGATTTCAAAAATTGTAAACATGAAGGAGAGTGATTTACAGCCATGTTCCTTAGGTGTGTTAAAGATCACCACATAATTTAGGAAACCCTGCTGATAGTATCCATTCTTAATGGATACTATTATTATTATTGACATTTTAAAATCAGAAGGTGCTTGGTTTCAGATTCAGCTTATAACACTGAGAGGGTAATATTGATCCATTCATTTATTGGTTTTCATCTTTAATTTGCTCCCTTATTTGTCCGTTTTACATATAGGTAATGAACAACCTATTATTTGTTAAGATTCAGGAGTAGTCTAGGCATTAGGGATACCTCGGTGTACAACAGACAAAAATCCTGCCTTGCTGCGCTTCTGTCCACTGGGATGGAAATGGGTGATCACTGTATGTAGTCTTGTCGGATGGTATAAAGCACTGTGAGGGAGTGGCAGCAGAAAAGCAGCCTGGGGAAGCCAGGGTCAGGGAGGGTTGTTCTCAGGTCTGTGGATTATTATTAGAAAAGTCCTTCCTGACAATACTTGTTGAAGTGGGAGTACATTAAAGTTGGAAACAGAAAGACCAGTTAGCAAGCTATTGCAAAAATCCTGGTGAGAGGTCATGAAGGCTTGGGCAAAGGTGGTAGCTTTGAATGGGGTGAGAGGTCGTAGGAGTCCAGATATATTTTGAAGGTGACACAGAAAATGGGATTTCCTGATGGACTGACTATGGAGTGTGAAAATTTACACTGTAAATAACGGAAATGTGAAGGATTTGACTTAGAACATGTTAAAGTTGGAACATCTATTGGATATCCAAATAGAAATATAAGAATGAACTGAATATATTATTGAAGCTCAAGGTAGGGGTCTGGGCTGGAGACAGAGAAAGTGAGGGCTTCCAAGACCATGGAACGAGCTATTAATATCATTTTAAAAGATGTTTAGCCACTCTGGTCACGTATAAAGATTTCAAACAGCCATTAAGAAAACAGAGTCTTTGCCTAAGTATACTAATGACATATAGTTAATAATTAGTATTCATCGAACACCCAATATACTTCAGGCTCTGTGTCAATTTTGCATATACATAATTTAATTGCACCTCACTACCACTCTGTGAGCGTAACTCTAAAATCCTGACTACTCATGAGGAAACCATGACTCAGAAAATACAATGTGATTTCTTGAAGGTCGTGTAAGTAACAAAAGACAGAACCAAGATTTGAATGAAAACCAAACACACATTTAAATGTTTGTAAATACTTTATTCAGTAGATATTTACATTTAATGCCTTTTTCTAGTTTCTCAGGAATGAGGTACAGAAAAATTATTGGGGAAAAATATTTTTTCTTAAAAACCAACATGACAAAATGCCTTCTACATCCTGCTAATGGTGCTTAATAGTAAAAACAATCCTGTGTCCAGTTTAACATGAAATAGCGTATAAAACAAAAATGAATATTACTTTTATTAGATGGGAATTAAAAGTAATGCTGACAATCTTAAGCTATATTAACTCTATTTTTTATCCCTAGAGAGAATCTTGTAAAAATTGAAATTAACTATAGTGACCTAAACTATAAGATAACCCAGCAGCAAAAGGCAGTGAGTGTGCCTGAGTTACTTGGTAAGTGTTATTTAATTGCTCCTTATCATTATTATTATTATTATTTATTGATACAGAGTCTCGCTCTGTCACCCAGGCTGGAGTGTAGTGGCGCGATCTCGGCTCACTGCAAGCTCTGCCTCCTGGGTTCACGCCATTCTCCTGCCTCAGACTCCAGAGTAGCTGGGGCTACAGGCGCCCGCCACCAAGACCAGCTAATTTTTTGTATTTTGAGTGGAGACGGGATGTCACCATGTTAGCCAGGGTGGTCTCGATCTCCTGACCTCATGATCTGCCCACCTCGTGATCCACCTGCCTCAGCTTCCCAAAGTGCTGGGATTACAGGCGTGAGCCACCGCGCCTGGCCTAATTGCTCCTTATTTTTTAAAATTTTTATCAGTTTTTTTCTTTCATATTTAAGATTTAGCTTATCAATGGAGGACAAGAATTCAATTAAACTTGTCATTCAGCTGCTATTTAAATCTGTCATATTTCCACTCCCTAGAAAACACTGTACAACCTCACATGGACTTTTATAAAGAAAAGGCTGGTGGTGTTTCATCTCCACTCACACTCACATCAAACTTTACCATTAGATCCCTCATCAAGTGACTCTTGTAGAATGTTTCATCTATCCTACACCTGGGTAAATGTCAGCCACCGTATACCTCCACACAGGGCTCTATCCCAGAGTGGCTTAAAAAGAAGAACCTGAGAAAGCAAAATTAGGCATTTCGTTTACAACCACTGCCTGCTCGCTTGCCTTCTCCACACAGTCCCTAATAAACATAGTGGCTGATTTTCTAGATCTCACCGCATCTTAGAGGAAGCCGTGTGGGAGACAGAAGAAGGGCTTAGACTCAGGCAAAAGTGACAGCAGTCAGACATTGCAGCTGAGACCCTGAATATGGAGGAAATATGTCAATTCGCC
Organism: Papio anubis; assembly: GCF_008728515.1. Lineage (NCBI taxonomy): Eukaryota > Metazoa > Chordata > Mammalia > Primates > Cercopithecidae > Papio > Papio anubis. Next base: position 33,532,247 of record NC_044978.1, read on the forward strand.
AAAGCTCTTGGAGAAGCCTATACTTCATTATTGCACTTTACAAAAACAGAATGGTCCTAAGAATGGCCTAGGGCAATGAGATAATGGCTAATAATGTAATCTATTTATGAAAGTGGTGCTGGAGTAGTCAGATTCAGAGACAGAAAAGTAAAAGAGTTGTTGCCATGGGCCGAGAAGAGGAAGAATGAGGAGTTAAAGTTTAATGCATACAGTTTCAGTTAGGGAAGATGAAAACATCCTGGAAATAGATAAAGATGATGGAATGGCTGCATAACAATGTGAAGGTACTTAATGCCACAGTACTGTATACTGTGGTTAGTATGGTAGTTTTTATGTTTTATATATTTTATCACAATAAAAAAGCACAAACAGTAAATATAAGTATCAATTTTAAAATATCAAAAAAGGCAATGTTGTGTTAATATATTTTGGTTAAAACCAATATTATGAATGCATAAAAAGAAATACAGTTTTGACACTTGATGTCAAAACTTGTTTGGAAATTAATTTTCTGGAAAACATCATCATCCAGTAGTGCCATCTGGATGACACTTTTCTGCTCTTCATTTAACACCTAGAAGTGAGTTTGTAATTATCTAGAATCTCTAATGAATTTACCTAGATTTTATATCCTCCAAAGTCTTAGAGTTATATGTTTGGAATCAGATTTTATGTTTGCTTTTCTTCTCTGCTTTTTATGGTGATTTGTAGGAATATTGCTTTGATATTACCAATTGCTATTAACTTATTCATAGCAAATGCTAAAAAACAATTAACCAATCTTCATCTCAGTTATGATGATATTTTGCTTCAACTAATTTAACTTCTGATAATATTTGTTTTTTATGAAAAATAATGACATTGAATCTTTACTGGTTTTATTACAGCAGATCTTGGTGGTCAGTTGGGTCTATTTTGTGGGGCCAGTCTGATCACGATCATAGAGATTATTGAGTATCTATTCACCAATTTCTACTGGATATGCATTTTCTTTTTGCTGAAGATACCTGAAATGACCCAGTGGACTCCTCCACCTCAGAATCATCTGGGAAATAAAAATAGGATAGAGGAGTGTTAATGGTCATTTAGAATAAAATAATTTGCTTTTCTCTTCATGATACCTTCAGATTTATCATGACTAATTCATTGTTATATCACTTTGCCATAGTTTCGAGAGTTCAATAAAAGCCATTAAAGATATATATCTCTTCATAAATATTTCTATTTGTCTTTATCTGCATATATGTGTGTGCATGTGTGTATATATATGAAATAAAGAAATAGGAACTATGTTTTTCACCTTTGTGTTCCCTGCACCTAGAACAGTAAAAATTATATAAAAGACATCTCATAAATGTTTTTCAATGAAAGAATATTGGTGTAGTGAAAAAAAGACATTATTTATGACTAAATATGCAAACTAGACCCAATAAACTATACATGAGGAAACAAAATATTTCTTTATTCAAGAAATGGTATGTATAATTTATGCTTTATAAAGTTTTAAAGAATTTTTATTTTCATTAAGATTCAACATATTTTTTTTTTTCTATTTTATGTGGAGTGTTCTATTGTAAGTGACTTTTGGAGGGACAGAAATCTATGTTTCCCATACCAGTGGTACTTAACACCTATCTAATTGAAAATAAAGTTATATGTATGCTATCTTGAAAATACATGGCATTTTCTCATTTTTTCCCCAAGTACTTCTATTTACATATTTAGTCCAGAGGGAAATTCAGGAGTTTCGGTGTTCTCTCTCCCCTTCGGGTAATAGGTCTACTTTCAGTCTCTCAGAATATTCAATTAAAGGTGACTTTTAGATGAATTCTCAAACATATTTAAGAAATAATAATAAGTCAAAGAATCTTTCCTCTAATTTATTCTCGATGGTATTGCAATTTCTTCCAGATGTAAGAGAATAACTCCTGAAAGTCTTGATATTGTTTTCCAGCTTAATGATAAGCAAGTACTAGTTCCGTGAGAATGAGGCCAGTGCAATTTGATGGTACTAACATTAGGAATATGAATATCTCATAACTCAGAAATCCCAATCTTGGGTAAATGGGTAAATACTCTGGAGAAATTCTCCCACCGATGTGGCATGCAGCTTCGGACTTTATTGCAATTCTTCTACTTATCCTTTTTTTTTTTTTTTTTTTTTTTTTTGAGATGGGGTCGTGCTCTTTCACCTGGGCTAGAGTGTAGTGGTGTGATCTCAGCCACTGCAACCTACGCTGCAACCTCTGCCTCCAGGGTTCAAGTGATTCTCCTACCTCAGCCTCCCAAGTAGCTGGGATTACAGGTACCTGCCACCATACCTGGTTAATTTTTGTATTTTTAGTAGAGATGGGGTTTCACCATGTTGGCTAGGCTGGTCTCGAACTCCTGACCTCAAGTGATTCACCCACCTCAGCCTCCCAACATGTTGGGATTATAGGCATGAACCTCCAGACCCAGCCTACTTATCCAAATATTGGTTCTAATTATAGCCATGTGCAACTCTTTGAATGCAATAACTTTTTTGCTTATCTGTGTTGGTGGATATCATGAAAATTATGCATGGATCTTCTTTTTCCAGTTCATCAGCTATCATTAGTGTTAGTGTATTTTGTGTGTGGCCCAAGAAAATTCTATTTTCTTGAATATAGTGATGCCCAGGGAAGTCAAGAGGTTGGAGACCTCTTAAAAATTAAGCTAGAAGATACTATTCTTTCCCCTTTTTTTCAATATATTGAAAAATATTGAAACAATTTGTATTTTGAGTGATTCATAGAAGGATTCCACAAATTTTGTTGTGTCTAACATAAAATGGGTCAAGTAGCAGAATACAATTGAGAAAATGCTATTTTTTGAACTTGAGGAAGTCTATGTTTTAGGAAGTATTAAGTATCACATATAGCTCACTAATTTATCTTCCAATTCTCCTGTGGTAAGAAAACGACAAATACATATGCGGTTGACCCTTGAACAATACAAGGGTTGGGAGCACCAAGTCCCTGTGCAGTGAAAAGTCCACATATCATTATAGACTCATCCAAAAGTTAACTACTAATAGCCTCCTGTTGACAGTTAATTAACACATATTTCATTTGCTATATGAATCATACATTGTATTTTTTTTTTGAGACAGTGTCTCACTCTGTCACCCAGGCCAGAGTGCAGTGGTGGGAATCTTGGCTCACTGCAAGCTCCGTTTCCCAAGTTCACTCCATTCTCCTGCCTTGGCCTTCCGAGTAGTTGGGATTACAGGTGCCCGCCACAACGTCCGGCTAATTTAGTACAGATGGGATTTCACCATGTTAGCCAGGATGGTCTCAATCTCCTGACCTGGTGATCCTCCAGCCTCGGCCTCCCAAAGTGCTGGGATTACAGGCATGAGCCACTGCACCCGGCCTATACACTGTATTCTTAAAATAAAGTGAACTAGAAAAAAGAAAATGTTATTAAGAAAATCATGAAGAAGAGAAAACACATTTACTATTCATTAAGTGGAAGTGGATCATTATGAAGCTCTCCATCCTGTCTTCTTCATGTTGAGTAGGCTGAGGAGGAGGAGACAGGACAAGGGTTGGTCTTGCCATCTCAGGGGTGGCAGAGGTGGAAGAAAATCCATGTATAAGTGGACCAGTGGAGTTCAAACCCACGTTGTTCAAGGGGCAACTGTATTTTGCTTGAAAGAGATAATATGGGGTTGATGTCATGGAAGAGCTAACTAGCTGAGAACAGAGATTATTAAAATTTAGGCCTCCTTAAAGGTTTGGAAAAACAGATTGTCGATCAGTTTGGTTTCTACCAAATACATTTTATTTACATGGTGACATGCCACTGCTATTAGTATGTACCTACATGAGATAAGAAGCTTAACATTGTATCTTATTATATCCCCTACCATCCTCAAACTGGAATCAAAACACCTTACTAAAATGTGGGAAGGATGTGCTAGAGACATGAAGAGTTGAGCTGACTCCTGAGTAAATACCTTATCTGAATATGAGGGATAGTGGAGGAGGAACACCTTTGAAACGGTTTCTGGGATATGGGGATGAGGATGAAGGTTCAAGGATACTCTCTGACTTTCTCACCTCAAAAACATTTTTCTTATTTTACTGCATCGAGTTGTACCAGATCTGGGATTACATTTGTGTGCCCCGCATCCTGGGAAGAATGACCATGCAAATATTATGCCGATTCTTCAGAAAGTATAAATATTCCTAAGGGAACAGATAGATCGAGTGAGGACTCCGCATCATGTGACTAACGGAGGGCTGACTGGAAATGCTGACCCACTGCCTCTGGTAGGGATAGTCCTATAATCCTTGCCTTTCTAACGGTACTTCTTCTTGAAAATGGACAAAAGGGGATGTTCAAGGAAGGCTGTTTCTGCTACTTGTCTATAGATGGTAGAATGACTGAATGAGAAAAATCTCACCTGAAGAGGACAAGTCTGAGATGAGACAGGTGAAAATGGAAAGGGAGAAACTGTAAGAGATGGGAAGAGAGCACGTTAATGACAAATGGGAAAGGATGCTATTATTCTTTTCCTGAGAGAGAGACTCAGAGCAAGATAATTAAGACTCTTAGTTCTCTCAAGGTGGGGTATGGGTCAGGATCCATGCTGAGACAACCCCTGGATTTGCTTTTCCCCGGAAGTGGAGAAGTGACCTGAAGGCAAACTCTGATGTTAACCCAACAACTCTGTTTGAGTTATTTGAAAAAGTATATCAATCAGTATCCCTCGATGACCTGCCTAAAAGAAGAGCAAGTTGGAATCATAATTTGGGATTTTCTTTCCTCAAGTTATGTTGATCATGTTCATACTTCTGTATATTCATTTATCACTGGTGATCTACTCACAGAATATCCATAAAGCACCTAGGGGACCTGGCATTACTGGAAGCTGCCTGAACAGATAATGTAGAGATACAAGGGACAATAGATATTTCTACACTAATGGAGCATCCACTTCCCAAACATCCTGGGAAAGAGCACATATCCTTAGTCAGGAAGGATTTGATAAGATCTTGATTGCAATAATAGGGCAGCAACATAAAAATAAATGAGCTATCGATCCATGAAAAGACATGAAAGAACATTAAAGGTATATTCCTAAGTGAAAGATACCAATCTGAAAAGGCTACATACCACAGGATTCCACTGATATAGCATGCCGGGGAAGATAAAACTATGGAAACCATAAAGAATTTAGAAATACCAGTGATTGATGGGAGCTTGAGGGAAGGAGGGAAAAGTGAATAGATGGAGCACACGGGATTTTTAGGGCAGTGAAACTAGTCCGTATGATACTGTAACGTTAGATACATGTCATTATGCATTTGTCAAAATCCATAGAATGTACAACACAAGGAGTGAATCCCAACGTAAACTATGGACTTCAGTTAGTAATAAGGCATTAATATTGGCTCATCGATTACAACAAAAGTACCACAATCATACAAGATGTTAATAATAGGGGAAACTGGGGATGGTGGGTTGAGGGGGTATATGGGAGCTCTGTATTTTTTACTTAGTTGTATGTGTGTGTGTGTGTGTGTGTGTGTGTGTGTGTATAAACCTAAAACTGCTTTTAAAAGTGTATTTAGGCCAGGTGCAGTGGCTCACGCCTGTAATCCCAGCAGTTTGGGAGGCCAAAGTGGGCGGATCACCTGAGGTCAGGAGTTCTAGACCAGCCTCACCAACATTATGAAACCCCATCTCTACTAAAAATAGAAAAAATTAGTCAGGTGTGGTGGCAGGCACCTGTAATCCCAGCTACTTGGTAGGCTGAAGCAGGAGAATTGCTTGCACCTGGGAGGTGGAGGTTGCTGTGAGCCAAGATTGCACTGCTGCCTTCCAGCCTGGGCAACAGAGTGAGACTCCATCAAAAAAAAAAAAGTGTATTTAAAAGTGGGGAGGCAGTGGCTCAAGATGATAAAGATTGAAGCTACAGGAGTACATTTGTAGGAATATTATGTACAGACTAAGCCAATGTCAATGATTCTCTGGTAAGAACACTCATGTAACATTACTATTTCCTGGCCACAGTGCTGCAAATGAACAAGGAATTTTCCCATTGTACATTCAATTGGTTGGGAGGTAGATGGTCAGTGCTTCATAATGATACCTGGTAATATGATTTGACTCTGTGTCCCCACCCAAATCTCATCTTGAATTGTACTCCAATAATTCCCATGTGTTGTGGGAGGGGTCCAGTGGGAGATAATTTGAATCATGGAGGCCGTTTCCCCCACTGTTCTCGTGGTAGTGAATAAGTCTCACGAGATGTGATGGTTTTATCAAGGCTTTTTGCTTTTGCATCTCCCTCATTTTTTCTCTTGCCGACAGCATGTAAGAAGTGTCTTTTGCCTCCCGCCTTGATTCTGAGCCCTCCGCAGCCACGTGAAACTGTAAGTCCAATTAAATCTTTTTTTCTTCCCAGTCTTGGCTATGTCTTTATCAGCAGCGTGAAAACGGACTAATACACCTGGAATCTTATGTTGTTGAAAAAATTTGATTCTTGAAGGCTGAGTTATGGTTAAGCTCCCCCTATTGCAGATGGAACCTGAAGTTTCATGAGCCTCTGGTAACTACCATAGTAGCAGGAAATGCATCTTATATAGAAAATCTGTGCCGGAAGGTTTAGGAAATAACATGATAACATCAACTGAGGTGTGGTATATAAAGCAAAAATTTAATCTCTCCACTGAAGTTATATGTTATAATAAAAGATTTATAGTTTTACTTATAGACCTAAATATAAATGAAAGGAGTAGACAATAATCCTAGAATGGAGATGTGTTTGTGGAAGGAAATACCTGAAAATCGTGTTGATGTCATATCCATGGAGATTGAATGCCAAGGAAAAAATAAATTTAAGTTTGGAAAAGTTGTATCTGCAGTTAAATATCCCTAGCAAAACCTACTCAAAGGCAGGCAAATAATGGATAAAGGAAGGAAGTATGTAGTTTAAGTGGTAAAGAATTACCAGAAAAAACCTGTGAAATTTTTGGACATAGCTAGCACTATTCAGATTTAGCCAACATTATATTTTGACGTATTTCCATCCTATTTTCTGTGTATGAAATCATGCTATGTACATTAGCCTGAAACATACTTTTCAATTTTACCTGTTTAAAGTATGTTCATGTTAACAAGTAAAGATCTGGTTTATTAAACTATTGCACAAAATTACATCCATACATATATTATGGTTGATTGATTTTCCCCTATGAATGCATATTTACATAGTTCCAAATTTCCACTTATAACAAAGATACTGCAATGAAATTCTGTATACATTTCCTTTTCGTATGTACCTGGAAGTGAAATTGATAAAATTTTTTGGTATATGCATCTTTACCTTGACTACATATTGTCAAATTGCTCCCTGACATAACTGTACCGATTTATACAACCAACAGTAGCACATAAAAATTCAGAAATCCACCATTACCTTGTGAGAAAGATTTCTCCAAACTAATTTGTGAGCATTAATTTTTTGCTATAAGAGCTCAGTAGGCATTGAAGGGCAGATGGAATTTGAGATGTCCTGGAGAACAAGAAATCATGGGCAAGTAGGAAGAAGCTGCAGCTCAAAGATGACCAGGTATCTGTGTAATTTTGACGGGATTCAGAAGATAGTAAACCTGCTACAGAAATTGTGACACCAAAAGAGTCAACAGGGTGAATGAACAGTCACACTTACATTTTATCCCCTGTAACATGATGGAGGGTGTATTGCATGACTTTCAGGTAGATATTGGCTAATCTATCGAATACAGATACTGAGCAGCTTCTTAGGTTGTTTGTTTTGTTGTGGTGTGAAAAGATAATCGCAGTAAATGTCATAGTTACTGGGGAAAGAGTATTCTAAATACGAATGGATGGGGATTTTGAATTCTTATCCAAGATCTTCACCCTACCACAAATTTAGAAAGAGCTACTGCAGTTTCCTGAATGAGGTGGTCAGATTGTGGTTAGGGCCAGAAAGGAAAATAGGCAGTACAGTGCCAAATGTTGGCAAGGAATATAGGAATATGAGAATTCTCATGTACTGGTGATGGTAATGTCCACAGGTACAGCAATTCTGGAGATCACTGTGATAGTACTTAAGGCAAATTAAATATAAACATAATTAGGACCCAGCAATTTTACTCTTGGAGAATGTGTGTATGTGGGTATGGGTGTACCTGTGTGTGTATGTGTGTGTGTGTACCATGTATATATGTATATAACATCTCTCTAGCAGGAATTATCACATAAAAACATGAAGAGACACATACATCTCAAGATTGGAAGTTGGGCACATTCTGGGATCCATTAGTAAAAAGTGTTACTCTGTAGACTGTTACATTGATGACACCCATACCTCCCAGTATTCATACCCTTTGGGAATCTTCCACATTGGGCTTGGCATTGTGATTCATTTTGACCAAATGGGTCAAATGTAATGTAAAGGATCATTAAGAGCTTGCCTTTAGGGACTTGTCCCTTTGAAACTTGTCCCAGCTGCCATGTTTAGGTCACATACAGTTAAAAATGTCCTATGGAGGAGTATTGAGATGTGTAACAAACGGCTAAAGTCTTCTTGGACAGTTGCCAGCTAAATATAACTGAATGAGTGACTCTAGCCAAGGCTATATGGAACAGAAGCAGCACTCAGATGAATATGCTATTTTAAGCCACAAAATTTGTATTAAAATAACATGGAGATATGAAAATATATAGCAAACAAGGGAAAGATAACGATAAAAAAAAAAAAGAAAAAACAAGAGAAAGAGAGAGATACAAAGAGAGAGAAAGAGAGGAAGGAAGAAAACCAAGTAGCTGCTACTACACTGGAAATTGCATGATTGTTGTCTCATGAATGATTCTTTTAAAGGTGTCTATAAGCACTCATTATTAACATGATTTAGAGAAGGGAAAGACACACAGTTGCATGATGCATGGTCTTATAGGTATGATATGGACAAATGTAGAAAAAAAATCAAGCTTGGTGATCTGGGCATGCTGGGGACAAAGCATTACATGCACAAATACCTCTAATACACAGAATAGATGAGTCTATTTGGTCAGAGGTGGTCAAAAAGTCTACAAGACAAAGAAGAAAAATCCCCTCAGGACACCGTTTCATTAGTAAATGCTCAACCCCAAGAAACATTACAAAAGAAATGGAAATAAAGGAATAAAAAAATGCTGTGTACATTAATAGAATACTTACATCTCTATTAAAAGTGTGTTTCGCCGGGCGCGGTGGCTCACGCCTGTAATCCCAGCACTTTGGGAGGCCGAGACGGGCGGATCACAATGTCAGGAGATCGAGACCATCCTGGCTAACATGGTGAAACCCCGTCTCTACTAAAAATACAAAAAAGTAGCCGGGTGTGGTAGCGGGCGCCTGTAGTCCCAGCTACTCGGGAGGCTGAGGCAGGAGAATGGTGTAAACCCGGGAGGCGGAGCTTGCAGTGAGCGGAGATCGTGCCACTGCACTCCAGCCTGGGAGACAGAGCAAAGACTCCGTCTCAAAAAAACAAACAAACAAACAAAAGTGTGTTTCATAGTGTTTATAAAAACAAACATCCCACCACCAGACACCAAAAAATACAAATAGGCCATAAAAATCATAATATACAATGTGTTTACAATATTGTATATACAATGTGCTACCTATGAGCTTTTTCCATATAATTCAAAATATAGATATATCATTAATTTAACAGTTTTTATAAGTTAAATTTATTTTCATTTTTAATCATTACAAATCATACTTCAATGAACATTCTTAATCACAAAATGTTTTGCCCATTTCATATTGTTTTCAGAGAACAAATTTCAAGGATTTCTTGATAATGTTTAACCTGTTTTTTATGTATTTTCAAATTACTCTTCACACAGTTAAAGACAAATTAGTAGTTTAGGAGTATGTCCATTTTCCTGTACTGTCAACTTGTCAACTGCAAAGAGAGTTTTTGGTTTTATTTAGAGACGAAGTCTCTTTCTGTCAGCCAGGCTGGAGTGCAGTGGTGTAGTCATAGCTCACTAGCTCACTGCAGCCTTGAACTTGTGGGCTCAAGTGACCCTCTGCCCCAGCCTTCCAAATTGCTAGGATTACAGGCATGAGTCATCACATCTGGCCAGTTATTATTTTTATATTCTTTAAAAATAATTTATATTAGCAAGGATATCACTGTAGCATTGCTTATAATAATTGAAAATTGGAATTAATCCAAATATCTAACAAAAGAAGAGTTATGAAAAAATTGTGGATAAGCTATATGATGAAATAATACATAGTCATCAAAAACCATTACCAGGAAGCAGGGAGCAGACAACAGCAAAAGGCATAAAAAGGTTTCATGAGTGAGAATAGCAATGCATGCAGGATATTTCAAATATCTCCCTATTACATTGGATCAAAGGATAATTATGAACTGTCTCAGCTTCCCTGGGACATATATTTTCTTTCTTATAATTAAACTCGTAGATACTAAAAGGCTTGGTTGCTCCTGGTACACTCTCCTTTTGGTTCCTGGAACACAAGCAACTTGAACCTGTCATGAGCCCAAATACTGGCAGTCTCTCCCTGAGCTTCTTTTCTGTCAAATAGTTGCAATACCTACCTCACAGCATTCCAGTGTTTACTCACTCATCACCTTCACTCTTCATCGAGGCCATTCCCAACTCCTAATTTCCAAATTGCAAGTAGCCTCACCGCATCCTTGCACTCCTGATCTCCCTTCCTCTGTGCTTAATTTTTTCCCCATAGAATACATCATCCTCTATCATTTAATTTATCGTTATATTATTAGGCTGGTGCAACTTACTTTTAATGTCAAAAACACAATTACTTTTGACCCAACCTAATACATTTATGGTGTATTTTCTGTCCCCCTCTGCTAGAAGGTAAGCCCTCTAAGGGCAAGGAGCTTTGTTTACCATCAGTCTAACCCATGCTCTTAGACCAGAGTCTAGCACATTGTGGGAGCTCGATTAATATGTGCTGAATGAACTGGTAGGTCTTGCTTCAGTGTATTAGGGCTGTACCATGTAGGCAACTGAAATGCACAAGAAAACTGGGCTGTGCCTCACTACCCAATCCATCCTCAGCTTCTGAGTGTCAATGTCTGGCTATTCTAAAATGGTTGAGAAAATCATGGTCCAGCTACAGGATGAAATTTTATGTGAACATGATATACTCAGTCTATGAAAACTCTTAAGATGTGGAAAAATGCTTAACTATGATATTGAGTGAAAAAAGACCCAATACTGTGTAATCTTTTACAAAAAATATATAAACTAGGAAAAATACTGTAACTATAAGCATGGGGTTATTCCCTAAGAATACTTTGAGGAAAAAAAAAACCCAACTTTTCTATTATACTAAGGATGGTGTAACAGAGAACCATTTTTAAGCACACAAACCACTTTTTATGGTAAAGGGAATCTCACAAAGATATACAATAGTTTCGTTCTAGGTACCTGTTGATTAATTTCACTCCATGTTAGATCCATTACTCCAACTCTCCAAATTCTGTCCTTCCCTCACCCCAAGTACTGCTCTATTCATAATTATTTTTATTGAAATCATTCTGTAATGAAGAGTTGACCTTTTTCCCTCATTTATTTATTATTTCAGTCATTTACTTACATAATTATGAGTTCAGGAAGTATTCTTAACTATATGGGCTATAATCCAATACTGTCATTATTAATTTTACTGCTCAAATCAGATTCATATGAATCACTGAGCAAATCAGGTTCTTTCTTCTCTCGCCATTTGATGTAGAAAAATGGATGAAGATTTTATATTTTGGTGACATTTGATATTTGTTTTTAGTATAATTTGGCAGCATAAATAACTTATGCTTGGAAAAATGGTAATTTTTGGTCATGAAAACAGTATTATTCAGTGGTGTTAGTGATGGTAAAATATTGATACTTTTTTGTTGTTATTCAGCTTAATTCATGCTTTAGTTTTAAAAGGAGCAAAACTTTCCAAATGATTTTTTAATGATGTAATGATGTTTTAATGATTAACATAATATATTCATAGTAATTTAAAAACAATTTAAATCTAGTCATTAAAATGTGGATAAACATATACAATCCCATATAAATAATGTGTAATTTCTAAATTACTAAATGAAAACCAGAGGGGCAAGATACTTTTTCTTTTCACTTAGAGTGGTTGTTGCTTTTGGCAAATATCTGCAAATCACGTTCTTTCTTATGGCATCATTTAGAAGAAAGTGCATCCATAATGCTTGAATGCTGGGATGTCTTCACATATATCAACAATGTTTTATTATGTGATAGTAATGATAATTGCTAACAATTTAAAAATTATTCCCTTAACTTCATAATAAATTGTGATAAGTTCTAGACATCAATAATGCAAGAAAACTGACCAAACCTCTAGGTAGGCCAAGAGAGATTTAGAGGCACTGGGACTTGGTGAAGAGTGAAGGTAGAAAAGATTCCTCGCTGAAGCATCTTTTGGATGGCACTGGGATGCCATGTGATTGAATATAGCCAGGGGAATTTAGAAACTTGAGAAGGAAGAATAATTTTTTTTTTTTTTTTTTGAGACTGCGCTCTGTTCCCAGGCTGGAATGCAGTAGCACGATCTCAGCTCACTACAAACTCTGCCTCCCAGGTTCAAGTGATTCTCCTGCCTCAGCCTCTCAACTAGCTGGGACTGCAGGCACCAGCCACCATGCCCAGCTAATTTTTGCATTTTTAGTAGAGATGGGGTTTCACCATGTTGGCCAGGATGGCCTCCATTTCTTGACCTTATGATTTGCCCACCTCGGCCTCCCAAAGTGCTGGGATTACAGACAGAAGAATTTCTAATCTTGAGTGTTTTATATTCTGAGCAACTATTCCCTTCTGATATTATCCTTCAAATGTTCAACAATGCTTTGTTAAAAACTACAACATGGTATCAGCCATGGGTGTGTACATGTATGTGATGGGAAGGCCATTCCAGTAAATAAATCTAGAGCCGATGTAAAAAACAGACCATCAAGTGGAAAACACAGATACTTTACAAATTGTACAAATGCCATTCTTCCTCACCAACTGTTCTCCAGTATTTGGAGGAAGGACTCCTGACAATTCTGAATCCCTACTGTGTGACAAGGCTCCGGAACTGGCTGCTGGGGCTCATGAGGGGATGTGCAGTCTCTGACCTGATTTCTCCCACAGTCTATTTGACAAGAAGACAGTAGTAAATCATTAAAATTGTAAGAGAGAAGAATAGCAATGGTCTTCTACTTAGATACTATGGAAGCACGGACCTAACTTAGATTGGGAAAGCTGAAAAATGTCTTCTATGTTTCTGGAAGAACCTGTTACAAGGCTTAGAAAGAGCCCTCTCCCTGCCCCAAATTTCCCTTGTCAGAAGCCCATACAAATAAGATTAAAGTGCTAGTCATGGTGGCAGAGTGAGGAAGACTAAGTCTGTCTACTTTCATGGAGGATTCCCTCCACATCCAGCAAGCCTGCTCTCTTAGCAGATGCCCTAATGGAAGGATACAGTCAATGACATTCTTTTCCTACTTTTACAGTTCATCAGGGTTTGCTGTTGGAGTTCATCAGTCCCCACATCTGTAAACTCTAGAACCGATCTGGGTTTCAGGCAGAAGAATGTAAACCTTTTATACATAGAGGGGCAAATAAGTATCAAGATGACTTTCCTCCTGCACAGCATATGGATTCTCCTGGTCTAGCCTTTATCATTGCTGTCTTGTGAGCCATCTTTAGTGGAACATGTTCGCCCTTCCTGCTTCAGTCCCCACTGCTTGTGCCCCAGCCTTCCACCTCCTGTTCTTCAGAGTTAGTCATAAAGTTTAAGGCCAATACCACCTGCCATATCTTCTTCACACTCCTTGCCTGCTTGCCTGACTAGAACTTTGTTACCTGGCACACACTCACCTGGTGTTAAAACTCCCACCAGATGTACACCACTTGCCAGCTGCTAGCTTATTGTGTTGTGAGATGCATCAGAGCATCCTGGTTGGAAGCTTGGGTTCTGGAATCCATTTGTCTGGGTATGGATACTGGCTTTACCCACTCACTCTCTGTTTAACATTTGGGCAGTTCCCCAAACTTTATGTGCTCCAGTTTCCTCATGAGTGAAATGGAGTCGATAATAAGAGTATATACTTAATAAACTGCTACAAGGATTAAACACGTAAAACGTTCAAATCACCATTGAATTGTAGTGACTGTGGGATTGCTCCCTGATTGCCATGCTGGTAGTTGTGAGCCTGAGGGGCAGCAGGGATCTGTTCATCACTGAACTCTCGTGTCTGTTGTTTGATGGTCAGTTGTAATACAGCACAATATTTAAAGAAATATACTTTTAAAAAACAAATTTTAAAACTTTTATTATAGTATTAACACTATCTTTAAAAGAACTCTTTTTGAAAGTGCTTTACATGTCAAGAAATCCAACAAGCTGTATACAATGAGTTTTGAATTTCAAACATTCAGGAATCAGGAAGAACTTTTGGTAAATTCACAAAAGGACATATGGTCAGTGTGACAGGAACATTTGTTCCTCCTGAGGTCTGAAGGGTCCTGAACGTTCCGATACACTTCACTGAGCACGAATCAAGTAAAAATTGTTCATGTGTATTCAAGGGTACAAATCTTTTGGTAGTCATCTTTTGCATAATTCTCTTTCAGTTAATACTTTGGTAACATTACTGTCAAGTGCAAAAAGAGTAAGTTGGGTTGACAGGGAAAGAACAGCTTTTAACAGGAATACAAATGAAAAAAAGAAATATGATGTGGGTGGTAACTGACTGATGAACTAGATCTTTATAAAGAGCCTTAACTTTGTCAAAAGATAATAGGTACTTCTTAGTGCTTTATAATTGCTTCTTATTAAGAGACTGCAAAAGAATTGTCAGGTGAAAATGTAAGATCCTTAATCATCTCAAATCGTGAAGTTGCTAATGTTAGCAACTTACAAAATAGTACAACTTATAAAATAGTACACTTTCTTTTCTGTAAATGTTATTCGAGAAATACCTCATATAGAACTCATTTTCCTTTATTACTCTTTTTATCACCATTTATATTATGTTGTATTATATAGAATGTTAAAGTTCAAAAGAAACATCTATTCAAAACTACATCTTATAAATCAGAAGAAAAAGTATAAACCTGCCTATACTCTTTTTCCTGAATTTAATGACCACCTCAACTCCTTAGCTATTTGTTTTGTTTTTATAAATAACAAGGTTGATCCAATTTTCTGGTAAGAAGGAAACAAAACAATCAAGTATCTAAGATGATTGTTTTGGATGAAAGATCCAGTCAATAACCTGCATATCTAGACCTGCACTGTCCATTATGGTTGCCGCTAGCTTCATGAGACCACTGGGCACTTGAAATGTGTCTGGTCTGCAAAATGTAAGATACACACTGATTTTAAAGTGTATAAATACACACTGATTTTAAAATATACACTGATTTTAAAGTGTATAAATACACACTGATTTTAAAATACACACTGATTTTAAATATTTATTAATGATTTTAAATGTATTACATGTTGAAATGATAATATTTTGCTTATACTGGGTTAAATAAAACATATTATTAAAGTCAATTTCACTGGTTTCTTTCTACTTTTTGAAGCGTAGCTCCTAGAAATTTTTAAATTTAAAAATCCACATGTCATATGTGACTTACATTTGGGTCTCACATTGTATTCCCATTAGACCATGCTGTTAGACACAACCCTTGCAGTTTTTTTGTTTTTGTTTTGTTTTTGTTTTTTTTGAGATGGAGTCTCAGTCTGTCGCCCAGGCTGGAATGCAGTGGCGCGATCTCAGCTCACTGCAATCTCCATCTCTGGGGTTCAAGCGATTCTCCTGCCTCAGCCCCCTGAGTAGCTTGGATTACAGGTGTGTGCCACCATGCTTGGCTAATTTTTGTATTTTTAGTATAGACGGGGTTTCACCGTGTTGGTCAGGCTGGTCTCAAACTCCTGACCTTGTGATCTGCCTGCCTTCGCCTCCCAAAGTGCTGGGATTACAGGCATGAGCCACCACACCTGGCAGTTTTCTAAACAGACTTAAAAACACCGTGCTTTAGAGGAAAAAATAGTTATACTAATATATTAAGGAACTGCAACTACGCATTATTCAATATCCCGTCCAATACTTACAATTGAGGATATACAATTATTAAACAGGTGCCAAAAGCATCACTGCACATACGAACTAGCACTGTGCAAAAGGCTTTCAATGCCAGACACAATTTACTTCAAAATGCTTCCTCCTGTAATCCTTCTTCTGGCTACTGGCTTCTTTGGATAGACCACTAGGGTTTTTTGTCAGATCAATTTGAAATCTACATATTTCCTGAGACTTGTATTTTCTTTAGGTGCTGCCCTCACTTTGTCTCGGATTCTAGGACACAGACTTCTCAGAGACTCCCCTGGCCTCTCCTTTTCAGAGCCCAGTTGCCCGGGAGCAGAGGACCCAGTGGCTGGTTTCACTCATGCCTGCCTTAGACTGTAATGATTTTTACATAAAAATAAACAAAATGTCTTTGATTTCGTTATTTGTACTAGTACATCCAAAACTATATGTAGTCACAGTGTCAGATTAAGTGCTGTTTTTGTCCAGAATGATATGATGGTATTATATTCATGGGAATATGAAAATTATTAATATATTGGAATTTATGCATATGATGCAGAAAACCACAAAAGGGGCAGTATTTACAACAGTTTAAAGTGTTTTCCAAGTTAATACTTTATTTTTATGTGACTCCTTTCCCCCTAATGATCTAAAACTGTTTGGTAGGCAACTGTGGTCACTACTTTACATAATTGAGAAATATATTTCATAACAATAACATTTTAAAAACCTCAACCTATATATAATACTCACTGACACTTCCTATCTGTATTTTTTTTTTGGAGACAGATTCTTGCTCTGACGCCCAGGCTGGGGTACAGTGGTGATCTTGGCTCACTGCACCTCCGCCTCCCAGGCTCAATTGATTCTCCTGCCTCAGCCTCCCGAGTATCTGGGATTACAGGTGCCCACCACAACACCCAGCTAATTTTTGTATTTTCATTAGAGACAGGTTTTCACCATGTTGGCTAGGCTGGTCTCAAACTCCCGACCTCAAGTGATTCACCTGCCTCGGCCTCCCAAAGTGCTGGGATTACAGACGTGAGCCACCATGCCCGGCTCCTATATTTATGTCCTATTTGGGATAGACTGTACTACAGCAATTGTGTGAAGACATATAATTGAAATAGCGACATATATTCTCTCCTTGTTTTCAGGTCATCAAAAATGAAACTGTGTATTAAACACTTAAATTTAGCTAATGTAATTAAATATTATAGGGCACACTTTTAGTAGAAATACATACATTAATACTCTCATAAACTAATCAGGACCTTAGTCATTTTGAATTTAGCTTGGATTCAGAAGTCCTCAGCAGGTGTTTACCTCAGATTTGTTTATTTCTTGGAAGTTAGCTTTCCAGTCTTTC
The DNA here is from genome assembly GCF_008728515.1 of Papio anubis. NCBI lineage: Eukaryota > Metazoa > Chordata > Mammalia > Primates > Cercopithecidae > Papio > Papio anubis. The sequence goes on from NC_044978.1 coordinate 33,549,776, forward strand.
AGTCGATCTACTCAACACTACTAGATTGTCAAAACTTTAGATTGTATTCCCAAAAGGTTCAGGCCAAAGTCCTAGCACAAGAGTTACTGGAAAAGGGTACTGATCCAGACCATAAGAGAGAGTTCTTGGATATTGTCCAAGAAAGAATCTGAGGCGAGTCCACATAGTACATTGAAAACAAGTTTATTAAGAAAGTAAAAGAGTAAAAGAATGGCTACTCCATAGCAGTGGCATGACTACTGGACTGAGTAAACTTATGGTTATCTCTTGATTAAATGCTAAACAAGGGGTGGAGTAGTCATGAGTTTTCCAGGAAAGGAGTGGAGAATTCCAAGGACTGAGAGTTACTCCCCCTTTCAGACAAGATAGAGTAACTTCTGATGATGCCATGGCATTTGTAAACTGCCATGGGGCTAGTGGGAGCGTCTTTTAAGCTGCTAATTTATTATAATTGGCATATAATGAGCAGTGAAGATGACCAGAGGTGGCTTTCAGTGCCATCTTGGTTTTGGTGGGTTTCGGCCTGCTTATTTACTGCATGGTGTTTTATCAGCTGAGTATTTGCTTAACTACTGTTCTACAAGAATCTGCATTATTATCTTTAAAGCAAAATATATTCTTAGATTAAGAATATATTTGTTCCTAAGATATTGGGACACCTGGACATTTCCTGGGTCTGTTAAGTCCTGGGTCTGTTCGGTAAACATTATTAACCTATTCCCTTCACTGTAGACATTCTGTGACTAAGAATGCCCAATGTTCTGGGAATGCAGCCCAGCAGGTCTCAGCCTCATTTTACCTACCCTGTGTAAAGATGGAGTCCCTTTGGTTAGAATGCTTCTGACACAAAAACCCTGGAATTCTTACCAACAAAATGATGGAATTTTGGAGCAATAATATGCTTTGGATATCACCTTAACCAGCGCCTTTTTTTCAGATGAGGTAACTGAGTTGTAAAATTAAGTGACTTGTAAAGGCCGCAATATTTTCTTACCAGAATTGGACTCAGGCTCTTGATTCTCTGTACAGTGTTTTGTTTTTTGTTAAATTTTGTTTTATTAATTTGCACTATATTTCTCCTCTCTGATATGGTATAAGTAGCAAGGAAGAATCACAAAAGCATTTTTTATTAATGTAAAATAATTTTTTTTTCAATTTTATCCTTATAAGTAAATAGTATGCTATTTGTATTTAATAACTTTTAACATGAGCTACAAGCAACTTAGTTTGCTCCTAAAAATATTGTACAAAACTATTATTCCTATTATAAATTGTTTGTTTTAGCAAATGTTTTACCTTCCTGCAGAATTAGCAGGAAATACTTGGATGACATTTCAGAACAAGATATGTGTGGATAGATTTCATGCTATACGAATGGTCACAATGAGTAGAAATAATTACTTTTATTATATTCCTTTGAACTTGAGAAAGAGTAGAAGGAGTGAATTCAAGGTTGCACACAGGAAGTGACTGTTGGGAGACAAGATGAACTCTCTCCGGTGAGAGAATCTGTGTCCTTTCAATTCTTTTTCAGATTTCAATTACAAACAGCATTCTCTGCTGCCCTCTAGAGGTTCTATAAGTCATTAGTGAGGGTCGTACAAAGAAAGAAAGAAAGAAAGAAAGAAACCTATGAGGAAGGTAAGCAAATTATTTTTCCCTTCAATGACAAAGGAGATAGAACATATCATTTGGCGAATTAAATACAGATTTAAACCAAGTGAAATAGTGAATTAGTACTGAAATACATATAATATATATAATCTACAATATACTAAATATATACTATATAATAAATACATAAATATATAGTATATAACATATAATTAAAAATATATATGTTTAAATTGGTATTTAATTGTTAAAGTTTAAAACAATTCAGTTCAGACTGATAAACTGTTATCGTTTCACAACTTTTGGTTCTAATTTTTTCATGGTTTTCATTGGGTTTGTTTCAATAATTGGCAAAGATAAATGTGTTCATTGATTTTTCTTGTTGACCCTCCTGTTTTTTCATGACATGTGCTGTCCATGATTCAACTATAACAATATCTATTATCAATGATTTGTAAATTTGCATTTCTTAGATTACCTTTTAGTCTTCCTGAAATGGCAAGCCAAAGTTCCAACTCCTCTAATTTCTTTGTATTTCGATTAGCTCTGCCAACAACTCTAGTGAGTGGTTATTATAATCTCTGTTTTTACAATGACCTAACCAGGTTACACAAAGGTTAAATGACTTTACCAATATCATGGAGCTAGTAACAGGTTGTTTGGAAACTCAAAGCAGTTTGTCCCAACTTGAAAAAACGAAGTTCTATTCTCTCCACACATTAATGCTACTTGAAAATAATTGTTTTTTAAAAATGTGTTCGTCAGAGCGTCAAAGCCATGCCTAATATAAGACGCCTTTCCTCTAAGCTCAGTTACCTTTCTATATCCTCCACCACATGTAATGGAATCATAAAACTACCCACTAAGCAAGCCAGAAGCTTTCTACTTGGCCCTAACCTTCTTCTCATCCCCTTTGGCCTGTGCGTTATTATGCACTTTTAATGTGAATCTTGACTGCTCTTCAATTAGTCTCCTGTCCTGCCATCACCTTAAAGCAAGCCTATGCATGAAGTACAGTAGCCCCCTAATACCACCCTTAAACCAGGCTTTTTCCCTCTAAATCAACCCCTGCACCAACGTCAGCATGATTTTCTCTAAGCACAAATTTAGCAGTGCCATTTTTGTGCCTCCTCTTTTCTACAGTCTCATTTATTATTCCTCACTCCCTTCAAATCTGGCTTCCAGCCCCACTGCTCGAAGAGGCTGCTCTCTCCATTTCTTTGTTCAACAAATATTTGTCAAGTGACTATTTTGTGGAAGGTTCAAGGAATATCTGGGGAAAGAGGAACTATTTTAGCCATAAGAAACTTAAAGCCTAATAAGGAATCTTATACATAAACAGATTATGTGTGAACCATTGTAAAGATCCTGGGACAATAGGGGAAGCTAAACTTGCCTAAAAGGGACATTTCCAATAAGAGGATATTGAGCTGAGTCTTAGCAAGAAATGAGTTTGCAGCAGGGTGTGGGTAGAGGGTATTCAGACAGAGCAAAGCATAGAATTACAAAGGTAACAATTAGCAGATAAGGCTGGTTAAGGTGACAACGTTTGCATGCTTTGCTAAGGTGTACAGACAATGAGTAGCATTTAAGTGATGGTAGGCAGGAAAGCAATTTGGATTTGTAAAAGACCACTCTGCCAGCAATTTGAGTGTGGAATAGAGGTGGCAAAGATAGGAAGTAGCCAGATTTATAGGGAAGATCTTGCAATTGTTCAGGTTACACATGATGAGTGTCTGGACTTAGGAGAGTGTCGGCAGCATAAAGTCGAGATTTAAAACTTGCAAGATGTAAAAACTGGAATATGAGGTATGCAAACGCAGAGATGTTTTGTTCAATGACACATCTCAAACATCTTGAGCAGTGCTGACCAAAAGTAGATGCTAAATAAATATATGTAGGATTCTGGGAAGATGTCAGTGTCATTGTAGTTTCTGAGTATTACTAAATCTCCCCCCAAAATAGGCATAATAACTGTCCCCACCTACCCCTTTTCTTTCAAGTTACTCTTTCTCTAAGTATTATTTCTGTATTTGAATATATTTCTTCATTATGAACATCGCATATTTTCATTACTTGTATATATGTCTATCATCCCTGAATGATTCAGAGCTCTTTAAGTAAGCTGATGACATTCAGTATTTAACTGTTTCCCCTTCCATGTCCAGTCTTTATTTCCTGTCACTTTGTTGGTATTAAAAAGAAATATCGCATTTAAGAATATGCTGTCTATGAGGAGTCAGTGAAAATTTATAATGGTAGCAAATAGGCAAAATTGTAAAATGTATTTACAAAATAGTGGCATTAATAAAATGAAAAATAATGTTAATATCATTTTTATTGAAATAAAAAGTGTATAGAGACAAGTGAAAAAAATAATTTATTGCAGATTCTTTTACACATTAACATGGAACATTTATACATATATCGAGGTGCTGATATGAAATACTAAATTTAAAGGCAAACATTTTTACATAAAAGTAGTTGCACTCTATTTTATAAAGATAATAAGTTATCAGAGACATTTAAGAACTAGAGGCCAATTATTCCAATAGTAATGCATTCTATGCTGATATTAAACTAAAATTTTCTGAACATGATATCCTGGATATAATCACATTCTTCTAAGCTAAAGAAAGGGAGCTCATTTCTGGGAATACAAAACCAAGAAGGGCTCTAACAGCAGTATCCCAGCAGTATGTTTCCAGCTTTATTCTTGCATGTGGTTGGAGCTCCCAACATTTAGCCTGAACTAATGTAACAGCTCAATGTGAAACAATGCAGCTTTCTGTAACAGCCGCCTATGGTTAATGAGATTTAATACAGGGGATACAGTTACAAATGATAGCATTTTAGAAGAATTATAATTGCCACATGATTTGAATTAGTAACCAAATACTTTAATAACAGAAACGGGTATTCTATATTTCCAAAAGGAAAGTAGCATACTTCAAAATAGTCACTATTTTCTTGGCATGATATATTAATTCTCACTTTGGGAGTCTGAAAATAAATTGCATTTTTCCCCTAAAACTTAGAATTCACTCCTTTAGAAAATGATTTCTATAATGATATACACCAACATGATATAAACTTTATTACATATTATAGTCATTAAAATATACATATACATATATATGGAGCACTAAACAGATTTGGTAAACCATGATATAAATATACACATGGTCAAATACTGTTCAGTTTCATTTAACTAAATTCAACAAATATTCATTGGGTGCCCACTACTTGCAGATCACCATGCTAGGTAATGCTTGTAGTAGATTTTAAGACACATGAAGCTCACATCAGCCACAGCAAAAGTCAAACTTTAGATAATATATTAAAGCCTAAAAAAATAATCAAAAGCAGAGCTAAAGTTGAATAATGGATAGTGAGAGATACACCTAGAAGAAAGGCTTGGGGTAATTGACAAGGACAAAAGAAAATCTGTATCCGTAGGGAAGGACTGCTCCTGGGCTTGGCATGTGTTAGGAGAAAACTGGAACCTCGTCTGCGCTCCTCTTCACCCCATAATCCAAGATTCAGTCATCATCCTGCTTTGTTTCCTTAAAAAGGCAGAAGAAAAGAGGGATTGATTTACAGTGAAAATGAAGTTTATAAAATCAATGAAATCTATTTTTCTCTTTATGAGAGTGTGATCCACGTTCACATCTACAGTTTCTGTAAATCATTCCCACCATAATTCTGGGGAAAACAGGACCACGCGACTAAGATGACCAATGTTTGAGGTAGTTACAGTTTAGTTTATCAGAAGAACATCAATAAGCATTTCCACCTCATAGGAAAATGATTTAATGTTAAACCAGGTGAAAGAAGATAAATATTTCCAACCCTGGCGTTCTATTCCCTTTAGAAGTTGCTATGCTCTAAAAGCATTTTTAGAGAATGTATACATACCAAAAAAGAAATATGAGCATGTAGTCTTATCCCCCATGAAGAAACAACACATCAACAGGGTAACAAAGTATCAAACCTCCTTCTGATGCCACACTTTACAAAAGGCTAGGAAGAGGCTAGCCATGATCTTAGTGTGTGCAAGGCCTCTACGAGAGGTGTGATTCCACTTTGGATGTGCCACTGTTCTGAAGTCCATTCCAGCACATGGGCTCTGCCTGGAGTATAACCACAGTACTAGAAAGAACTTAAATCTTCCATAAGGAAGTAACCGGATTCTAGCAAGTTAAAAATCACTCATCCATCTAGGAGAAACACACATGAGGGACTAAGATTTCCAAAATTCCCCAATCACTCCATAGAAAGATAGCCTGGCCCTTAAAAGGATCTTAAGCTTCATGGTTAGGAAACCTCCCATGAACTACAGCCCTTATTTAATGACGCTGGTGATCTCACAGCCAACTTAGAGAGCTGAGGAAAAGAAGGGTCAGGGGAGCCCCTCACAGCCCACTTACCTTTGAGCCAGACTACAGAGGAAGAGCAAAACAACCACAACAGCAAGAAAAAAAGCAGCCTTCTCAATCCAGTCCATTGGGTTAATTTCATTAGAGGACAAAAGTCACTAAAGTATCCCCTAAAAAGTACTTATCATTGTAACCAGCTCGTTAATGTTCAGTTATGTCCCCTGCTTTACTTAAAAGTTAATTTCTGTTAGCAAGAATTATTTTCAAATGAAATACATTTTCAGTGATTACGCTTTGGTTTTCCATACTTATACTGTGTCTTAAGTACACAAATTACACTTTGATTATTCATACCTCTGTTCCTGTATTTTTTCTGGATAGAAACCAAACTTGCATTGGTTCTTTTTTGCCCTTCATGGACACTGGGCCTCTGTGCTCCAAATGGAATTGTGGATCTGAATTTTCTGGAGACATAAGACATCTAAAAGACAAGGGAAGGGGAGTAGAGAGAGAAGCATACAAAAGTTTTATGGAGAAGGTGACAGGTACCATGTTATAAACTGCGACGGCAAGAACAAATGCTGAAGTTGTACTGAAAGGTAACTCGAAGTTTTAGAAACAATGATCATATCAGGATTTCCTAAGATGATGTGAAATCATATAAAATGGAAATAATGCACAATCTTCTCAAATAAAAAATAAACAATTCTACAAGTGGTAGGGAAGAGTGGTGGTGATAACTCTGTTAAAGCAATAAAATCTCTTAGAGAATTAAACCACATGTAAAGACACATTTTCTTTGCAAATCAGTAAATAACAAGACATTTTCTCTCACCTGTATGTATATTCAGACACATTTATTTTTCCCTTTTCTCCTGTGGTTTCTGTTCGGCTTGTGAGGTTGACGGTATTTCCAAAAAGACAGTATCGAGGCATCCGCTGTCCTATGACACCTGTAACTACCTCTCCAGTGTGTATCCCTATTGTTATCTGCAAAAAAGCAAGCTTTGCTTCAATCACTTTCATCACTAACACATGAATTTTTTTTTTTAACTTTAAGTTCTAGCATACATGTGCAGAACGTGCAGGTTTGTTACACAGGTATATATGTGCCATGGTGGTTTGTTATGCCTATCAACCCATTATCTAGGTTTTAAGCCCCACATGCATTAGGTATTTGTCCTAATGCTCTCCCTCGCCTTGCCCCCAACCCCCCAACAGGCCCCGGTGTGTGATGTTCCCCTCCCTGTGTCCATGTGTTCTCATTGTTCAGCTCCAATTTATGAGTGAGAACATGTGGTGTTTGGTTTTCTGTTCCTGTAACACATGAAGTTTTGCTTACTTTATATTACAGAATAATGTAGAGTCATCATATAACATCAGAAGAGATCTCTATAAGAATTTCAAGCATATTACTGACAACTTCAAAAGCCCTCCACGAAATCTCTGTCCCCCCAGAGAAATATCCTGTCTCAAGAGAAACATTTGAAATCTGAAGATTTCAAAGATACGAATCTAGTAACTTACATGAGACATGAGAGAGATTTTTAAAAACAAACTAGAAGTTACAAGAGGTTTTTTTCTCATCCCCATGATTTTCAGTACATGAAACGGACTAGACAATTTCAAACAGGTAGACAAATCTCTATGTCTATGAAATACTGTAGTACAGTGGGCTGAATGAAATACTACAGCTTTTGTTGTCAAGACACCCTTCTTTCTACACATTAATGATTTTCTGGTCAACAATATGAATCAATTGTCCGAAAGGGTTTATAAACCATTATTACAATATCTACTTCATTTACTAACCTGAACAGATTCCCCATCTACTTGAACCTGGCCAGCAATTTCCATCATGTCCAAGGCCAGGTGGCAGATGGATCGTGCATGGTGAATGCATGGCTCTGGTAAACCACTCACTGTCATATACTTGTCACCAACAGTCTCCACCTAATAGTACATATATTTAGATGTTCATTCGTTAGCATAAAAAAGACTGTTTCATGTGTTACCCTAATAAAAACCATATTTTTTCAAGGCTACCAACAACTTTAAGCTTCCCTTCCTCTTTAACTCTCCTAGAATTTCTAATACATTCAACTCCAGCAAAATGAAATCTTGAATTACTTATAATTTACACACATGACAGACACTTGGGGTCTTTGATGATGGGCAGGTACAGACATAGAATTATTTTTGCTTTAGTAAGCAATTAATTTCTCACCTCAGATCACCTTATAATTCAGAAGAATAATTTTTTACATTTCTCCCTAAAACAGCAATGGCTTGATGGCATGGAGAGCCACCATTTGAAGTTCAGTGATTTATCATGGTCATTAATCATTTATTTTTATGATGTGCTCACCACATGCTACAGTGTACCTCAGAAAATGACTATAAAATAAATAGTCTTTGTGTAGTTATATTACCCCAGATACCTAGGGATGGTTTACTTAACATTCTTGCCTTTATGCAGCAATATTCCACTGACTTCTTTTTTCCAATATTATATTTATTTCTAAATGAAACAAAGGGTAAAAACACCTTATAAATGTTTATCTTCTTCAAGTTGATGTTATCTAAACGCAAATCTAAGTCCTTCTCACGCTCCATGACTTATATATCTCAGTAAAAATGTCTCTTGCAGAGCACTAAACTGAATGCTATGTTTATACTAAATGGGATAAACAGCCTGTCCAGATTTGTTAGCCTAAGTGCAAATCAGATGGTGAACATTTCATTTTAACCAGGCAATCACCCACTCCATGAAACATTCATTGTGGTTACAAGGAAGAGACAGTTTTATAACAAAAGGCAATTATTTAAGAAAATGGTAAAGAGTGAATACACGGAGGCTCACTGCACTCAAGGCTGCAGTGCTGGAGTCAGAGAACTGTGATGGCATGGCCTCTGGAGGGGAGGCTCAGAATGCCAGCCTCCGGATAGCTCTGCAGTCAGCGATAATGAAGACTTGCCTTATAAACAAATGGGTTTTTCCGGGAATCAGTCAGTGTGTCAAATCTGGTGTAGAGGTCGTTGAGAAGGTTTACGATCTTCATGGCCCCTTCTCCAGATGCATGTTTGCTACAGAAAGCATTGAAACCCACAATGCCACTGAAGAGGATGGTCACATTGTCATATCTTTTGGCAGGCACTGGACGCTTGTGCCGCAGCTCATTGGCAACAGATGGAGGAAGGACAGAATACAGCAATCTGTTCAGTGGAATCAGGAGAAAGCCACTGTAAGAAATGCTGGGAAAGCCCTTAGTGCTTCTGCTGTCCCTTTCACATAGCATCAATGTCATTTGTACTTTAAAGGCCTGGATTCTAGCAGGACATCCTCTAAAATTAGCATCAAATATTAGCCATATTTATAAGCAAGGACTTACAGAAAATATAAATTATTTGTTCATTCTAATCACATAAAACATCCGCAAGCCCAAACTAGTTCAAACCAAATCAAAATAAGCCAAGCAAACAGACAAAACAAAAAGACTGGTAAGAGAAAATCAAAGTTTTCATTTGTAGTCCTTTATTCTGACCCTGCTATTGTGATAGTCACAGTATGAAGACTGTCATTACCAGCACCTAAAACATGGTATGAATAGCACAGTAATAGAAACAGGATTGCCTCTTAGAATAAGAAATATATCTCTATTTTTGGTAAGTAATATTAAAAGAAGCAGAATTTCTCTCCAGTCTCATTCATGCCTCACTCCTCCATAGAAGAAACTGATCAAACCAGCGGAAGTTGGTCTAGAATATAAAATATTTTATTTCTTTAGGCACAACTGAGACTAGTATGGTAGCACAGTATACTACTACTACTATGCTAAGGGACAAATGTGAGCACACAGGAGGAGGATGATAGCTGATGAATTTAGAGGCAAAGAAGCAGAAACTAGACCTATGGGCTCTGGATTGGAAGACTCGAGAGGAACAAATGAGGCCTTCCTGCCTTTTTCTTCCTACCTTTTGCTCTAGAGCAAAAGGGCATATGTGGGAAGTTTAAATATGCAAAATAGAGCTGAGCTCTCAATATTTTTCCTAGTCATAGTAAAATTTCTCCAGTCTTTCATTTTCAACTTTTAAACATTGAATGTTTTATAAAATATTAAAGCTATATTTGAATAGTAAGTAAGAACAGTAGAACTACTTAGCTTTAAAGAAAATTAATAGTAAATGGTTTCTAACGACATCACCTTGAAACCCAAGTATCTACAAAAACCAAATTCTAAATCTAATAATCTAAAAAATAATATAAGAATTTTTGAAGCACAGTAACTCGAAATGGTGCAAATAGTTCCTGAATGTGAAACCCACCTTGGGGAATCCAAACAAAGAAGTAATTCTGTGATAAGTACTTATCAGCTACTCTTATTAAAGACAAGGCCACTGTTTAACTCCCAGCAACTCCCAGGTTTCGACTCCTGGTCTGGGAAGAGAAGCTAATGCTCTGCTTAAGCTGACAATTTAGGAAACACAGTGAATTGAGTTTTTTCAGTACGGAATATCTTGGATATGCCATAATTTAAAAGATATATTTATATATATATATATCTTTTTATAGTCTTTATACATAGTTATATATATAATCTATATTTATAATCTATATATGTTTATAATCTTTATAGTGCCAGTTATTATCTATTTATCATGAATATAGATATTAGCAAATTGGGTCACAATACAAAAAAATGAAACCTAGATGATTTTCTAATACAAACAGCCAAAAGAGAATACTGAGTAACTCAAACCTACAAACCAATGAAACTTTGAACGTTCGTCCTAAGGTCTTAGAAGCACCACAAAATGTTTATATAAACATTAAAAAATGAACACATAAGAACCTGGGTAAAATAGCTTATAAATGTCAGTTTAATTAGCGTATGAAAGCAAGGCCAAGTAGTATGCATGCTATGTACTTACTTAAATGCATTTCTTGAAAATGAAGTATTATCTTTCATGTCCTTGCCCAGTATTTCATAATTCAATCCACCACTCATAGAAATGTTTTATATTTTGATATTTTTGTGAATGTGTGTCACTATACATGTAATTATTGTCATTACATATGATATTACAATTTGTCAGATTCATTTCTTTCTAACCCTAAATTCAAGTTTCCAGAAATTTTTAAAAATTTAAAATTTTCAACATTTTAAAATTAATTTAAAAATTTTTTTAAATTAATTTTATAATTTTTAAATTAATTTTTAAAAAAATTTTTAAATTAATTTTAAAGTTAATTTTTAAAAATTAACATGGCCAATGAAAAGTTCATTGTGCAGAGCAGCTCTCTGCATGCGGCAGCCCCCAGCATACTGAAGATGGTCAATATGTAACTCTTGTATGAAAGAATACGTGAATAAATGATAAACTTTAATTTTTGAACTAAATTTGAATTTGAGTTATTCTCATCATTTTCTAAAAGATATATTGGCATATATTATTTCAACTTGGCTTCTAAAAATAGAAGACATATTTCCACTACCATTAAGACTAGTTTATTTCCTTAAGCATAATTTCTTTTTAAAAGCAATGTGAAAGATTTTATTCACTACACCAGAGCTATTACAGGTCACATGGCTTTTCAGTCTGGTTCCCAATGGTAAATATAGTAGAGTCACAATATATTATGAATAACAGTTGTGCCCTAAGAGTTACATTCTTACGTGTCTGTCTTTTTCTTTTCATCTTCCAGGGCTCTTAACGTGAGCTGTAGCCTGTCAGTGAGGATTTCCAGTTCTTGGGTGAGTTTGTATTCCTCTCTAAATTGTTCTCCCAAAAGAACGAGATCGCGCGTGGCATCATGCAGAGGGATGTCACTTAGATACAGCCCTCTCCTTGTCAAATCGTCCAGGTTCATGACACTGTCATAGGAAGAAATGAGGTAAGATCATTCTCAACATATACACACGACAATGCAACCCTGATTTCTGTCAAGGAATCTGATCCTGCCACCTCCTACCATTCAAAACATCAGGCTGAAGAGAATCAAATTATGGAGAATCGAATGAAGATTGTGAGTGTATTCTCTTAGATATTTAAACATCTACCAAAAAGCAGTGAACTTGAGATGCATTTTTGCCAGGTTGTACTTTTTGGTGCCATCAGTCTAAATTGAAACGATCCTGGAGAAAACATCTCTGTGATAAATGTTGAGGTATTTAATACAGTGTGTAATTTATTATTCTCAAATTTTTTCTCATTATAAGGAGAGGAAAAAAATCTATCTTTATTCACTTTCTCAAGAATAATAGTGCTTCTTTTGATTAAGTATTTCATTTTGCTTTCTGTATTCTATGAATTTTGTAACTGGTTATTTTTTCCTTCTGGAAACAATGAGTAAAAATTCCCAACCACATTTATGACCAATCCTCAGCATGTAATTTATGTATCTAAGACTATGTGTCGTTCTTACTTCTGGCTCTCATGTCTTCTTTTCCTTTGACAAATTTTTCTCATTTATTTGAAATAGTATTCAATCTTGCTGAATTGTATGCATCATCATTGTAACGTGTGTCATTTTTCCAACAATACAATAATGTTTATTATTTCAGTGATGATCTGACAAGTAAAAAGTTAACTGCTTTTTAAAAATGTACTCTTTGAGGCTGGGCACAGTGGCTCACATCTGTAATCCCAGGACTTTGGGAGGTTGAGTTGGGCAGATCACTTGAGGCCAGGAGTTCAAGATCAGCCTGGCTAACATGATGAAACACGTCTCTACCAAAAGTACAAAAATGAGCTGACTGTGGTGGCTCGTGCCTGTAGTCCCAGCTACTCGGGAGGCTGAGGCAGGAGAATTGCTTGAACCCAGGAGCAGGAGGCTGCAGTGAGCCGAGATCACGCCACTGCATTCTAGCCTGGGCGACAGAGCGAGACTCCATCTCAAAAAACAACAACAACAACAGCAACAACAACAACAACAAAACTAATTGGTTAAAATGGCATAAGGTTATATCTTTGGCTTGAAGTTTTTTAATGCAACGGCATTACTTCTGGCCACTGAGAATAATAATCACTCTAAAATGAAAAAATTTAGTTACGACTTTGGAGAATCTGAGATTAATAATTTGAAGAATTTTGAATTAATCCTATCCAAAATTCTTTAAAAGGGGTGACTTTGCAGAATTTTGGATTAATGCAATACATTCTCAGAAGCAATGTTCAAAAAGCAAAGCAAAAATTAGCATACCTATAAAGAAAATAAAAGAATTAAAGATTTTACTAATGAAATACACGATATCTTTTAATTTTGTTAAAACGGATACGTAAGTCCACTTGCAGAAAAAGACACATCTAGAAAGAGGCCAGATCATCGGCCAAAGCTATACCAGACCTGCCTAGGAGCAGAGAAAAAACATGACTGTAAGTTCAAAAATGAATGGTTAAGAATGCTCATACTGAGATACAAAACTTACATCATAAAGGTCTCATGGTTCTCAAAATGTCCTGCATCATTATGTTAATGAACCATTAAGATTTTTCTAAATTTAAACGAATCATCTTAGAATTATTTTACAAGTAAAACTACTTTTAATTGATCTTTCGTTTATGTAGTGTGAGTACAAATCTTCCTACACACCTGAGCATATCTCATAGGACAATCTGCAGTTTTCTCACTGGGTGATGTCTGCATATGGGAATTAACAAATAAACTCCAAATTTTCTGCTTTTATTTCTGAGGAAACCTTTCTTTCCATAAATAGAAATTACCCCTAATGAGAAGCTGACATTTTCCTAAGCTCAACCTGCAAAGAGGCAGAAGAAGAAAACACTTACTGATAGCAGATGGGACATCTTTAGACCAATGTAGCTTATTATTTTTTTAAAAAAAGGGTTTATGTTTCTTAGTTTTGTTTCTTTTATTTGCGCTATATTTATTTCTCAGGGAAAGACATCCATATCCTTATATTATCGGATACATTATTCTTATATGTTATAGTTAAACAATATTTAATTAACCTTAAATATATTTGTCAATTAACTATATAATATTCTTTTTTCTTTTCTTTTCTTTTCTTTTTTTGAGACAGAGTCTTGCTCTCTTTCCCAGGAGTGCAGTGGCATGATCTCGGCTCACTGCAACCTCTGCCTCCTGGGTTCAAGCGACTCTCCTGCCTCAGTCTCCCTAGTAGCTAGAATTACAGGGGCCCACCACCACACCTGGCTAATTTTTGTATTTTTAGTAGAGACGGGATTTCACCGTGTTTGCCAGGCTGATCTCAAACTCCTGACATTGTGATCCACCCGCCTCGGCCTCCCAAAGTGCTGGGATTACAGGCGTGAGCCACTGTACCAATGATATATTATTCTTATTTGGCCTTATATATTATTGTTATGTAATGTGCAATACAATAGTAATAATATAAAAGGGGGTTGTTACAAAGTTCATTATATTTTTCAGAAAACTTAAGATCACATTTTTAAGTGAAAAGTGATCATGGTGGAATTCAAATTAAATTTTTAACCAATAGCTCACCAAAACATGCCTTCTTGATTGTGTTATTACATAATGCACATACACTTTGTTTATACAAAATTATGAATACACAGAATATCATCTTATGATAATCCCCACAGTTATCTTTTCTATTGTTCTGAAGCAAATTTAGACATAATTTTTATATTCTGAATTCCCATGTATCTTCTAGTAAAATGCTTTCCCAAATTGGAAAACAACAATCTATAGTTTTATTTTTCTCTGATGTTTATTTAAAATCACATTTTACATACATTTTAATTGAATATACTTGGAACAGTGTATTTGGATTAGAGTAGGTAAATATTTTTAATTTAAAATAGTTCAAATCCAGAAAGAGACCCTTTAGATTTTTTGCTAACATACTATAGAAAAGATAATTTTTTGGTGTCAAATATACCAATGTACTTATTACGCCATCCTATTAGCTGCTTTAAAAAATCGCTTTTCTACATAATGCCTATTTTGAAGGTCCAAAAGTATAGAATGAGCTTACTGCAGATTATTTGTTCCATGGTATAATGGCATAAACACTCCACAAATGTATTAAGACGTGGCAAATAACATAAGAGTATGTGATTTCTTCTGAGTTTATTAGCAAATATTAAATAAGATTATTATTGTTACAAAGTAATACATAACAAGGGTTGTAAAATCCAATTACACCTCAGAGAATATGTAAACGTCATGGAATAAAATATTGTGGCATTCCTTTGTTAGCTAAAGATAGGTACGGATAGTCATTATAATTAATCTAAAAATTATTACCTTGGTGAACACAGAAAAAGTATGCTATCTGCTTCAGGTAAGTAGATCATTTGACCCTTGAGACGTAAGCAGCTGATCTCAGTCCCTGTCAGTTCATCCTCACATTCTAATTTCTCCACATCCAACAATCCTTCCTTGAAAAGGCAAGATATAACCATTAACGAATGCCTTTCTCCCTACCTAAGAATTCAGCAACAAGGACACACATATCTCATTTCCCACCAAACCACAAAGCAGAATATGTACGTCATTAGAACAGAAGAGGGTCTTTCATCAGAGTTCTGCCTGTAATAAGCCTAGTGGCTATCTTGCAACGCTGCAGAAAAGTGACTGTCTCCTTTGAATTCAGGATAGTAACTGTGCTACTCTTTGCATAATTATTTCAAGCTTTTGTGAATCTTTTTTATCCCCCTGATTTTCCGGTATGGTTACAGCATACATTACCAGACACTACCAAACAATAAGCCAAGCCTCCCCATTCCCCCACCCTGTATTCATAGGGCAGCTGGGAACAGTCAGTTCTGAATACAGAAAGGATTAAATGGGTACTCTAGGAAACTGACTTTTGCTGTATCTATCCCAAGAAAAGAAACTATGAGATCCCAGCACTATCTAAATTACCAACTGTGTGAATATTTTATCACTTTTATTCACCCACAAAAATGCTACTAAGAACAACAGACAATTTAAGAAAGAATAAATAAGTGGTTTTGAGTGAAGTTCCAAAAACAACAACAAAAAAAACTTTTTAGTTCTAATTTCTGAACTAAGGCATTGTACCTGTACAGGGAGTAGAAGATGTTGGTTTTATGATGTGAAACGAGGCCATCTCAGAAAGACAGTTTCTAAAATTTACTTCTGTTAATTTTAATCAGCCGATAGAGTTCCACGGCTTCTCAGGCAAACCAAAAACCAATAGCATTGCCTTTTAAATAGAACTTCCTTTGAGGTCTGCGTTTTATCTCTCTATATGTTCTCAGAGAATGTAATAATTTCCCCCCCGAATACTTCTAATTTGTAACATACCTTTCTCACATTTAATGAAATAATATCTTGATTACCTTGCTTCTCAATACAAAAACTGTGTTGATGTGAGAAAGGATCCCATGGAAACTAATATCAATATGAGGACGAACCAGCGAGAAGACAGAGAGAAGGCTGCAATTCCCAGGCTGGAGCTAAAACGTAGATAGACAGCAAAGAGTATCTAATCAGTTAAAATAGTTTTTATACTTTGATATTAGTCACTTGATTAAATCAGCTCAGTTATATTTAAAAATAGAAAATTATAATTATTATAATTCACGGGAAACTTAGCTGAACTATGAACTCAAATCTCTATCTCTACAACTCGGTAATTGATAGGTTAAATGTGTATGGTTTGAAATGAAATCAAAATACCAAAAACACAAGCAAACACTCTCTTAATATTTATCTAGAGGACTAAAAGCGAAAACAATAGGTAACACTGATTGATTGCTTGCAATAAACTAAGTGTTTTTCACATGCTTTCTATCCTCATGCCAGAACAAAGAGAAACAGGCTGAGAGAGGTGAAATACCAAGTTCAAGGTCATACAGTGAGGGACAGGCGGAGTCAATACTAGAGCCAGGGCAGCACACTACTCTGCTTCCATTTCACCTGATCCAATTGCGCTAATCCTGAATTTTCAAGTCTCTTTAATTACAAGCAAAAAGTATCTCGAAACACATGCCATATACAACTCCAAAAGTTAGTATATAAGAAAGAGTAAGCATAAAGATTTTACCAATGGATCTGTCATAGAAGTTAACAGTAGGTTCTCATCATCATCCCAACTGCTTCCTTTGATACTTTTTCTACTCAATCCATGATCATCTCTATTATTTTGTGTTTTAGTGCCTTTTAAAATCCCCCCTTTTCCCTTAACACCATCAATAGTTGATTTTTAAAGCTATTTACAGATGGTAGATATCCAATGAATATTTATTCAGTGAATAAACAAACATATGAAAGGTGACTGTTACTAAAAAGTTACCCATTTTTTTTCATTGAAACAAGTATACTGTTCTTACATAACATTCCTACTGTTTCTGTATGTGATTATGATAAAAAAAAAAATAGTTGTCCTAGGGAAAGTTGTGGTATGCTCAAATACACTTAGTTCACAATTAAACAATTTGTGTAACTTACAATAAACTGCATATTACCTAATACATAGTCAGAGGGTTAAATCAATGGATGGCTGCCTGTAACAATAGTATTTCTATGGGCTTTAGTCTCAGACCCCAAGGAAGTGTGCTGTTATTTTACCTGAGGGAGAACTCTGTATATAGCATTGCCACACTGAGTGACCACTAGGTCCCGGTCAAATATTATATGAAAAGGAAAAGCTTTGCAGAATGTATATGGGCTGATGCGTGATTCCTGGGTACCATTTTCTTCAAATCTGTCAAGATCTTCATAAAAATCCTCTTCTTTTGACTCTTTTTCTTCAATTAAAAATTGAGTATGATCACATTCTTCATTTCTTTGCTGAATAACCTGGATATCAAAGGGGGAAACGGCATGAATTGTCTTCATTTCAGTTTAATTAAAATACCTAAATATAAAAAATGAGTTATGAATACTGCAGTTAGAAGATTAATTACAAAAATTCAATACATGTATGCAAATACTACATATGTCTAAACTAGGAAAATATTTCTGGACTTTGATCTATAAAATTTGAAGTTTGAATAATCATTGTAAAATTACAAATCTGGTATCAGTTCCCCAGTATCCTATATGGTCTCTTTGGTAGAATTAGGGGGGAAAAAGCACTGGTGGACTCTGCCTTCTCAGCCAAGCACACTTGTATAGTGAACAACCTGAAAGCCGTAGAAGCTGGCACTATCAAAAAAGATTACAATGCTGTTTTAAAACAATGGGAAATAAAATGATAGAGATTCATATTCAAAAATAAATGCAACATCATTTAACTATCAATTGGCAAATATATAAAGTTACAATACCAGGCTAAGTGCAGTGGTTCAAGCCTGTAATCCCAGCACTTTGGGAGGGTGAGGAGGGCAGGTCACCTGAGGTCAGGAGATTGAAACCAGCCTGGCCAACATGGCGAAATCCCATAAATTAACCAGGTGCTGTGGTGGACGCCTATAATCCCAGCTACTCAGGAGGCTGAGGCAGTAGAATTGCTTGAACCTGGGAGGCTGAGATTGTACTGAACCGAGATCATGCCATTGCACTCCAGCCTGGGCAACAGAGCGAGACTCCATCTCAAAAAAAGAAAAAAAAAGTTACAATACCAAATTAGATAAGGTACAGAAAAAGAGGCATCTCAAATACCACTGATGAGAAGGTATTTTGATTAATCTTTCTGAAGGATAAGTTGACAATAGGCATAAAAATTCCTTAAAATTTTGTGGATTCTTTGATTTAATTGCAAATCTAGAAATTCATTCTAAGGAAGTAATCGTAATTGTGAACTAATATCTATAATGTAAAAAAATCCTACATTTCTAAAGTATTATTCACAGGCAAATACATTATTTTTTTTTCTTTCCAAATTATCTTTATTAATTCAAATGGAAGTATTCAGAAGATAATCTTTCATTTTCTTTTTTTTTTTTAATTATATTTTAAGTTCTAGGGTACATGTGGATAACGTGCAAGTTTGTTACATACGTATACTTGTTAAAGTACAGAATTTTCCTTTTCTTTTTAGGTTAAGAAATTGCAAGCAATGAGTCCTCTTACAAAGGGAAAACTCCATCTCAACGGCGACCACACCCAAAAGGGAAAAAATTGGGGACAACATTTCTTCAGTTACAGGTAAATAAAAACAAAATGTTGCTCATTTTTCTTTTTTGTTTTGTTTTGTTTTCAGGAGTACACTGTCACATTCTCTGAGATTTTAGAAAACAAATCACAATAACTATAGATGCTATTGTATATATTCTTTCAGATATATTTTATAGCAAAACTAGGATGTTACTACTCTCACTGTCAGAATAACTTACTATATTGGTTAAATATTAGTATCCTTATTTATAATTTGAAAATTTTACCACATTAAGGTTGATTTCCCTAACTCATAGACAAAGCAAGAGAGTCAACCTTAAATGTCAGGCCTAATTTTGATGTTCTACTCTGTTTCTATTTAACTAGAGAAACTGAATTTTATGTATCCTACACTTATGAATTAATTATTCAATTCTAATTTTTTGCTTCGATCAAACTGGCAAAACGAATAGCTTTTCTAATCATATTTTTAACTTCTCATTGGTATATCACTTTATGACATGATCTAGTATTAATTATGTGGTTCAAATTGTCTGGTATCTCTGGACCTGATAAACTTAATGTGGGAATGCCTCAAGAAGTCAAAATAGTGCCTTTGAAAAAATTAAATACACAAAATATACTTATAAAATGCAAATATTTCAGAAGTTCATATTGAAGCACTTGAATAAATGGTCAGAAGAGAATTTAAATATTTTATAAAGTGAACCATATAATTAAGTAAACACTTGAGTTTCATACAGTTTGCTAAAGCCATCGATCTCCCATGCCAAAGATTCTAATACCACAGTAGTAGTAGTTTCCAAGTGGTCCTAATTTGTGTTTATCTCTGAAGTTTCTATGAACCAACCTCTTTCTCAGTCTGGTTAAGTAAAAACAAAACCAACAGTGCATACAATATGCATATAGGTTCACTCAGTATAGATGCTGTGTTTTTTTTGTTTTGTTTTGTTTTGTTTGTATTATTTTGAGAATGGAGTCTCGCTCTGTCACCCAGGCTGGAGTGCAGTAGCGGGATCTCGGCTCACTGCAACTTCCATCTCCCGGGTTCAAGCGATTCTTCTGCCTTGGCCTCCAAGTAGCTGGGATTACAGGTGCTCACCACCATGCCTGGCTATTTTTTTTTTTTTAATTTTTAGTAGAGACAGGGTTTCACCATGTTAGACAGGATGGTCTCAATCTCTTGACCTCGTGATCCCCCTGCCTTGGCCTCCTAAAGTGCTGGGATTATAGGCATGAGCCACTGCACCCGGGCGATACTGTGTTAGTTTAATGTCAAGAACAAAAGATTGGAAATATGAGGTATATACTTTTTTGATTGAATACCAGTGAGATTCCCAATCATGGATGAATTGTGATACTTTACCCAAGGTTTTAATTTTTAAATGTCTGCATTTGATAATGCCATGTTATATGCAGTCCTACTTTCTGTTAGGTTGGTGCAAAAGTAACTGTGGTTTTTACCATTACTAATGGTTGTAGAAAAATTATTGATGCACTTGGGAATCACCAACAAGTGCCATGTAAGAACTAACACCAACTTCTGAAAGAAAGAAAACCATGAACTCTAACATAACCTTACTAGGTTAAATATGTGGAATACATTTCTAATTTAATTAAATGTTACCATTTTCATTTTGCATAGTACTCCACTTAAGGGTTTTAGACTTCCCAAGTGTGTTACAACATATCTATGATCTATAAGAAAGAATTGTCTATTAGGTTTTCTATAAACAAAGAAAGGTTGGAAAAAGGTATCTATCTCCCCACTTTGGTCTCAAGTTCAAGGCTACTGAGAATTGATTCTTGGGAATGAATATGCTGAACACATAAAAAGCAGCCTGACTAGGAGAGACTATAAGGGCCAAAGATAAAGAGAAACAGTGATTCTCTTTGTGATGCGGTTGCCCTATCAGTACCTTGAAATTAGCACTTAAAACTAAGAGTGTGTATTATCAATAACAGCATAATTTTTAAAGTACCAGACCTGGCTTCTTTCACCAAGTAACTTGATTAAAAACAAAGACAAAAACAAACACTTTCTTTCACAAAATCAGACATTCCAACTATATTTCAGGGCAGACAAAAATCAACAAGGAGATAATGTTCTATAAAATAATACTTAATTTTAGATTGCCTTAGAATTTGACTATCCATATTATGGATAGTTTACATGCTGAAACCCACAGCTCAGTCAGTCATATAGCCTTCTGCTTCCCAGCTGGTGTGTGTTCACAGGGAATGCAAAGTAAATTTCTTGTAGCCTTGAACAATATATAATTAGAAAGAAAAATCTGCTGTCAGAAGGAAAAAATATCCTGTATAATGCACTCCCAGGCCAAATATAGAAGACTCCTGGTCTTTCCACTGTTTTGGCTTCTATATACTTCCAGGGAAGAGCACTAACAGTGATAACTGCAGGTAAATTTAAAGAGTGTCATTTAAAATACTTTTAGATGTCATCTGTGTTCAGAAGTCTCCACTGCTGTTTGTTACCTTCATGTCTATTTCAGTGCCATGGATTTGTTGAGCCACTGTTTTGATGATTCCAATGACAATATCCTGAAGTCCTTCTCTCTCTGAGTAGTAGTGCAGAATGAGTCCTTTGCCCTTTTCTGCATCAGTGCACCTAAAGGAAGGTGCACGCATTCCTGGGTAGATAGTAGCAAGGTGGTCGTGCAGAGCATCAAGGTTCTGCAGCAAAGAAGAAAGGGAGACCAATAAACAATGCTTCCACAATGACAGCAGACTCTGGGAAAGCAAGTTATGAAAATGAGTCAAATCGGAGTCTAGTGGGCAGATCAGTAAAGCAGCACATGTAGCAGCACATCCTTCACTCCACCAAGATATCAGTAAAGCAAGTGCCACAGAGAAAATGAAACTAACATAGTAGAATTAAGAAAAATATCTGTGCTATGAATGGTTAGTACATTTTAAGAAAAGATAAACAAATGGGATTAAAAAAAATGGCCGAAACAGAAAAAACATAGTTAATGGCTAAGGCAAAGATACTCATATTTACAAGAGCTTGGGGCAGTTGTTTAGAGGTGTTGTGATCAACAACAGGAAATGCCCAAAGGACTCACATGTTTCCCTTCTGTTTATACTGCAATTCTAAAACTTAATTTTCAACTCAAAAAAACCAAACTATGCCCAAATTATAAGCATATAAAACATAGGCATATTCTTTTGTGATTTCTATTTAACTATTCTAATATGTTAGAAATTAAAAATCTATTTCAGAAACTAAAGCAAGGTAATTTCTTCATGTTCTTTAATACGCTATCATCAAGGTGGAGTTTCATAGCTAATCTGTGAAATAACTACATTTTGAAATGGAAGTCTTGGAAAACTAATAAATTGGCCAATAAATATTTTCTGTTCTTGTAGCCTTGCCATTAATTTGGAAGATGCCACATTTCCCTGAGTCTCAGATTACTAATATACAAAACTAATTGGTGTAAAGAGTACTAGAAGATACGGTGTAAGCTATACATTTTATTTGGCTCAAGATGATTTTTCAAGTAACACTCAGTTCATAACATGTTGGGGGGTGTGTGTGTGTATGTGCTGCACATATATAGTAGGATATACACACAGCACAGCATGGTGTAGGAATTAAAAGCAATATGACTTAGGATCAATTAAACTTAGACATGGGTTTAAATAATGACTGTCACTTCGTAGGAAGGTAGCCAATTCACCCAATGTTTCTGAGACTTTATTTCTTCTGGCAAAATGGAGATAACTTTAAAAATGTATATAAAGCACTTAGCACATTTCAGATGAGTTGGCAAAACAACTGTCTCTGAAAGATTCCCTTGCCTTAATCCCTGCAAATGTGTTGTATCGCACGGTGAAAGGGATTTTGCAGATGTGATGAGGGTTATGGACCTTAGTTGGGAAGATTATCCTGGATTATCCAGGTGAGCCCAACCTAGTCACATGAGTGACTGTGCACTTAAAAGTCAAGAAGCTTTCCCTGCTACATCGTGAGAGAGAGAGGTGCAATGACAGAAGGTCGAAGAGATGGGAGTATAAGAAGGATTCAACACCATGCTAGCGATTCTGAGACGTAGGAGACTGTTGAAGGACTGGAGAGAGGTCTCCAGGACTTTAGGGCAGCTGCCTGCTGACAGTCAAGGAAACTGGGTCCTCAACCCTATAACTGCATGGAACTGAATTCTGTCAATACTTGGATGAGGAAAAAAACGATTATCCTCAAAGGCCAACATAAAGAAACACAGTCCCGCCAGCACAGCACGCTGAATATAGTCCAGTAAGACCTGCAATGGACTTCCAACTTACAAAACCATAGGGTAATAAATTTGTGTTGTGTTAAGCACTTAAGTTTGTGGTCATTTGTTATGGTAGCAATAAAAAACAAATACACCAAGCAAGTAGGAATCTATTCACAACTGGTGATTATTTTTAAAGAGAAGAAAAAAAGCAACAATAAAACAGTTTCAAAATGTCATGGGCATAAAAGAACATATCTAAAATAAAAGTACTGGAGGTACGCCAAAATTAAACTATGGCTCTCATTCCAAATGTCTCAAAGAGGTCAATTTAGAAAAACAGAAAAATCCAGTGAGATTACTGGGAAAAAACTAGAGTGAGGATGAGATGATTCCACGGGTGTCCACATTTGAGCAATACTCTACCAGGGCACCTACAGCATTAATTTTCTGTCCCTTCCACACATCCACTCAATCATGCACTCACTCTATAAAGTTATTGTATGTGCATTATATATCATACACTGTGCCATGTGGGCTGGGGGGGCAGGGTAGATGTTTGGATGCAGATCTGCATGATGTGGATTAAGCAGCTCATGGTTTATATCACAAATGGATGTGTAAAGAGGATTTTGATGAGCAAATGAGGAAGCCAACAACGCAGACTGAAAGAATGGAGTTAAAATCCTTCAAAATGAAGATGAGATTTGAGCTAGGTCATGAATTTTGGCACTCTAATCCAGATAAATGATTCAATGATCTCCTCAACTTGATAAATCTGGTGACTTTTTGAACTGTCTGCATCTACTGTTTCCTTCCCCACAATTATACCTGTCCAAGTCAAAATAATTCTTAGCAAAAACATCAATTCATCCGGATTGCCTCTAGAGGCTGCTATTGTCATGTAAAAGTAATCCAATATGGCAGACACTAAGTATTGAAGAGTTGTATATAACCTACAAACCCCTGAGTCCTAAAACTGTTTTACTTGGTAGTATGAGAGGTTCTTCCAATGACGAATCATTCTCATTAGAACTCTTCCCTTAGAAAGGACGACCTGAGAACTGCTTCATAGCCCTCCGAGACTCCTTATACTTGTACTTATGTGGTGAAACATTTTGTGAAAGAAAATCGGGTGAGAAAAAAAAATCACCAAGAGAGTTTTATTTTTATCTGCATTTCTCACAAAGTCAAAATTAAGCTTGTGGCTGCATTTAGAAAACGTTTCTAATAGAGTCAGGCCCAGGTACTGTGTTGTAGCTTACTTAAAAAAGAAATTGAGGTCGGGCACGCTGTCTCACACCTGTAATCCCAGCACTTTGGGAGGACAAGGCAGGTGGATCACTTGAGGTCAGGAGTTTGAGACCAGCCTGGTCAACATGGTGAAACCCCATCTCTACTGAAAATACAAAAATTGGCTGGGCACGGTGGCTCACGCCTGTAATCCCAGCACTTTGGGAGGCCAAGGAGGGTGGATCACGAGGTCAGGAGATCGAGACCAGCCTGGCCATCATGGTGAAACCTCATCTCTACTGAAAATACAAAAATTGGCCTGGTGTGGTGGCTCACGCCTGTAATCCCAGAACTCTGGGAGGCCGAGGAGGGCAGATCATGAGGTCAGGAGATCAAGACTATCCTGGCTAACATGGTGAAACCCTGTCTCTACTAAAAATAAAAATAAAAATAAAATTAGCCGGGTGTGGTGGCAGGCACCTGTAGTCCCAGCTACTCAGGAGGCTTAGGCATGAACCGGGGAGGCTGAGCTTGCAGTGAGCCAAGATCTCACCACTGCACTCCAGCCTGGGCAACAGAGTGAGACTCCATCTCAAAAAAAAAAAAAAAGAAAATACAAAAATTAGCCAGGCGTGGTGGGGTACGCCTGTGGTCCCAGCTACTTGGGAGGCTGAAGCATGAGAATCGCTTGAACCCAGGAGGTGGAGATTGCAGTGAGCCAAGATCTCACCACTGCACTCCAGCCTGGGAGACACAGCGAGATTCTGTCCCCCCCCCCCCAAAAAAAAAAAAATTGAACCAAACAATAACTTGAAATAGGCATTTTAATATTTTTTTCTATACAGAATGCTTACATATTTCATAAATCAGTGTATCAATGTGCTTATATCATTTTCATACTCTTTTTTTATTGGATTATTAAGACATTTCTACATTCACTCAAGCAGATGGCATAAGGCAGTAACAACTTGCACCACTTATGTTACTGGCACCACTTATGCTAAGGTAAGTCAGAGAGTGGACACAATCGTCCAAGTCAGTACTTCCTGAGTCACTAAAAATAGGCACTGCACGCTCACTGTAGGATACCAAAAACGCCAAATGAGAATGTTCACCTTTTCAGTCTTTTTGCGATAACCAACTCTCCAGAGATTTACTGTGTTATTGAATTTACTATTAATTAATTGAACAAGTAAAGTGCTTTCCTGAATCATAAAAGATTGAATACCACTTAATGTAATATTGATTTTCTTTAGATAGTATCTAATATAAAAAATACTCTTGGGATTGCTTGAGTTACAACCTTCCTTACTTGGCTTTACTCTTTCAAAATTTAAAGTAATTACCACAGCCAGACCATTACAAGAAATGGGATTAATGATTAAAAGTTAAGTTATTTTCATTTAAGTACACTTACATTGCTAATAAATGTGTCATCCTCACATACAAGTTACAGGTTTTTTTGCTACAAAAAGATTCTTACAATAGCCAACAGAAAACGCTTTCTACATTTGATAATGCTATCTAAACAAAGATGACAGTTCATCCACATTGCTCTAACAATGTATTCTGGAGAATAAGAGTTTCATATCAAAACTGATATTCTGTGTTATTTCTAAATATACCCACAGAAGCACTTACAGAAAGTAGAGAGCTGTGTGGTCCATTGCAAATAAGTATGTCTATATGTATGAAAGTAAAAAAGACACTGAAAAAATGTAAACTCTCATATTGCAGCACAAGTAGATTTCCAGGAAACAATGATGTAAACCTCAAATATGCTTTGATTCACTCTTGTAGGCTTCATGAAATCAAAAAACAGGAAAAATATAGAGAGCAGGACCATTCATCTATTTTGATATCTTGAGATACCTAAAGGTTTCAATTTCATAATTTCATTTCTTCATGTACTAATATCATTTTATTGTTTTTCTACAGACAAATGAATGTGGTTTTTCTACTCAGGAATTCTGCTCCCTGTCAGTCTGGTTTATTTTATCATCTGGCATTTATCATTTGTAAAAGAAAAATTAGTTATGGTATTCTAGGGTACTGTACTGGAGTTTCAGACATAGTACACTTCATAGATTTAGAAAACAAAAGACAATTTATCATTCCTTTGAGTAATACTTTAAAGTGTCACATTTTTAAAGACCTTGGAATGTTTCAAAATAAATGCATAATTTCTTTTTGTAATATGCATGCCAAAAATAAGTTCTTACATAATTACAGAGGCCAAGTCCCCAGAAGTCAACTACCTGATTTTCCTGTTTCAAGGACATCTAATTAAAAATTTTAAAGGATCCACAGAAATGGGTAAGACCTTGCCTTGAACGTTTTAAAGAAAAACATTTTTCAGTCTCTAAGAATCCTTGTTTTGGTGAATGGGGAGAAGGGAGTTGTCTGTTTTGAGAATATTGCTGCAGTTTAGATTTGCAAGAAATCTTTAAAATCAGTCATTGCAAACCTCTTTTTGTTTTTCAATGAAGGAGGATGAGGTACAGGATTTCCTTTCTATCCCTCACACCTCTGAAAAATAGGACCAACACCAACATTCTTTAATGAGAGTCATATAATTTAAAAAACATTTTGTTAAGTTTTATAAGAAAAAAGTCATTTTGGAATTTGAAGAGAAAACATTTAAACAAACTAGACCTAAGTGAAATGGAACACCAAACCCTAGATAATGAGAAACACCAAAGTAAATAGCATGAGATCGGAGTGAGTATGAAGTGAATGCTTTCATAATACTTTTCCTGCCTTTTCTTCTTGGAGCTGCTCCTTGAGAATTAAATAGCTTTCCAACTGAAAAGATATAGAGATTCTTTTCTAAAAGAAATACTGAAAATCTCTATTTAAAAAGAAACTGTACCAGAGTCACTAAACTTATTTAAATAGATATAGCTTTAAAGCTTATTCTACTAATTGCTTTTAAACTCATATTAAAAAAGATCCAGCCTATATACTACTACATGTAACAATCAATATTTTGAAAAATTATGAAAATATATACCAGTTATTCAAACTGAAAAGCCTTACAATTCTAGAATATTTCTTATCTTCCTTCACAAGTTTTTTTAAAAATTAAAACTACATCCCTACTTGTCGATTTTTAAATTGTGGATTATAGAAATTGGCATTGTGGATGCTGAGAAAACAGTTCTTTTTGAAATTCCAAAGTTAAAAATAAAGTGAATGGTGCACTTTTTTTCTTAAGAAATATAAATAATTTAGGGAAGTAGTAGAATTTACAGCTGTTCAGGAAAAATCCTCATATTTCCTAAAATAACTCTTTGCACAAACATTTAAGAATTAGATCAGTCATCAATCTCAGATGGTTCCTGATGGCCAAATCACAATGTTGTATTTAATAAGCCAAAACCTGGAGCCAACAGGAATTGAAGAAAATCCCACTGCAGGCTGAACAGAGGCGCAGGTTGATAAACTCAAATATATCTGAGTTGAGCGAACGACTGAAACTGTCACCATATCAAGGTTAGTTGAAGAAGCCAGTGTCTCCAGCAAATAATGAAAGAACGTTGATCTAACCATCACCTGAGTTCTATATGCATACTTAGGTCATAATTTAAATTCTAACTGTTCTCTAAAATTGCATTTGCCCATGTATATTTTCATAGTCAACCTGGCAGCCTTTGCTGCTCATTTTAATTGTATTTTAACTCTGTAAATTTGTAGGGGAGGTAAAGACAATATAATGTAATAATAATGTAATACCGTTGAAATTGAATTGGTAGCCCTGTTTGGGACTGACATGGCTCCTATTCCCAGGGATAATAGATTATCTTATCAAACACAGCTTTCTCAAAGCTCTTGACTCATTGTACAAGCATATACACACATACTAACACAGACATAAAATATAAAGAGAAAAATAATGCACAGAGTAGTAGTCTAGTTATCCATAGCTGTATGTCAAACAACTTTAATAATTTATTTGCTATCTTTCATGGTTCTGTAATTTGTCTGGCTAAATTAGAAAGTTCTACCCTTGGGATGGAATCTGATGGAAACTGGGCTGAAATTATCAGAATGCCAGAGTAGGCTGGTTTTCCAAGATGGATCAATCAAATGGTTGGTAGTTATTTCTAGCTCTTTGCTGGGAGCCCAGCTAGAACTGCTATCTGCCAATCTACACTCGGCCTCTCCATGTGGCTTGTGCTTCTCATTTCACGTGTCTGGGTTTCTAGAGGTACCATCCCAACAGCAACTGTTCCAAGACACCCAGGAGGAAACCAAGACTTCTTGTACTTTAGCCTAGGAAATTTAAATATCTCACTTCTGCCCCATTTGATTGGTTAAATAGTCACTAAAGCCAACCCAGATTCAAGGAAAAAAGAATTTTATGTCCCGCAAAGAAGAGGCAAAATCATACCACAGAAATGCATGTGAGATGGGAGAGACTGTTGCAGTGATTTAGGGAAAATATAATCTGCCATAATGCAATAGGACATTAGAGTGTAGAGGTGAGCATGGATTAAGGTGGAAATAACATTCAATTGAACATTCTTTATCAGCTATTTTCTTATGAAGCTTGCAAATCCCATGTATTCTTTGCAGTCTTTTCATCAGTACACTAGAAACTTCCGTTAGAAATTGACTATAGCGGCTGGGCGCGGTGGCTCGCGCCTGTAATCCCAGCACTTTGGGAGGCTGGATCATGAGGTCAGAGGAGTCTGAGACCAATCTCTGGCCTAAATAAAAAAAATTAAGCTGAGCATGGTGGCGGGCACCTGTACTCCCAGCTAGTAGGGGAGGCTGAGGCAGGGGAATATAATTGAGGGGTGGGCTTTACAGTGAGCTGAGATGCCTCTGCACTCAGCCTGAAGGCGACAGAGCAAGACAAATCTAAAATAATAATAATAATAATAATAATAATAATAATAAAAACATTAAAGAAACGCTAAAAAAAAAATTGACTATAGTAATAGCACAGAACCACATATTTTATTCTGAATTTACAAATAAAAAAGTGGAAAAAACTAAGAAAATTCTTTTCTTTCTTTTTGAGCGGAGTCCGCTCTGTCGCCAGAGCAGGTGCAGAGTGGCCAGATCTCAGCTCACTGTAAAGCTCCATGCCTCCCGGGACAAGCGCCCATACACCTCGCCAGCTAGTTTTTTGCTTTTTAGTAGAGGCGGGGTTTCCGGTGATGTTAGCCAGCATGGTCTCTATCTCCCAGCCTCATGATCCGCCCATCTCGGCCTCCCAAAGTGCTGGGATTACAGGCTTGAGCCACCGCACCCGGCCTGAGAAAATTCTTAAGATCCAAAAATCAAATTTAAAAAATGTCTTATTTCTTTTTCTCTTTTTTGATAAATTATATTTTCAATTATTAAATCAACCAAAGAATAAATGCCAAAGATTATTACTTTTTTCATCAGTCCACAAGTTGATGGTTTCACTGGTGATTTAAGAAAAAATCAATTCTAAACTGTGAAATGCTTTCCAGCTATTTTTGGTTAAAGTTTCAGGGTGGCTTAAAATAAGCATAATGCAAATTTTTTAAACTTGAATTTGGAAGCACAGGAGAGACTGCATAAGCAGGGTCATGAATTGGATATTGGCACCAAAGCCTTTCAAGGGGGTAGATACGTTAGTATTCGTTAAGTCAACTATGAATGGATATGATAACGTCCATGTGAAAAAAGAAATATGTTTCTGGAGCTAAGCTACAGATATTATCTCTACAGCATGTCCTTGAGTACAAAATTTAAGCAAAAGAGGTATTATCCTGATAAAACAGGCTGGACTAAATAATTATAAAGACACATATACTTCAGAATTAATTAATTCTATTATTCAAAGACTGTTTCATTAATTGCCTATTATATGCTGTGTCTAGTACTTAGAAATTTGTTTTTAAACTGTTTCAAAAAAAGGAAAAACAATGGTATGGTATGTATATACATATATAAGACAGACCTATTCTTAATAATGTATTCAACTGAGACGCTGTGGACAGACTACTTCCAAGGAAATTGTGCTTGCTATGATGAGTGAGTCAGAGTTGCTCAGCTAATGCATAATCAAATAGTCTCCCCTGTTATGATTTCAGTAGCTATTTTAGTGCTCCCTAAAAGCTTAAAATGGAAATATTAGAATGACTATTTTAAAAGTGTCAACAGACACATGCAATGTACCCTGTAAATTAAATAATAGACAGTAATTTAGTATGTTCACCTGAAAAGGAAATTGATCTAGTGTATGTCTCTTCTTTTATATTTCAATCTATGATTCATCTGTAAATAAAATTACAGGCTCTCCCTCAAAATGGGTTACCCTGAGTCAAATAATTCAGCTTGATCTATTGGTGTGTTTGCTTCCTATTGTGTGTTTTCTGCTTTTGCACAAAAAACAAATATTCATTTTTTTAAAAAAGATATATTCATTTATTCTCAGATATACAGATTGCACCTGTGAAGGTACAAACATTAAGAAATTATACATGATCTCTGGCTTCCTGAAGTTTATATTCCAGTCCATCAAATGGGAATGATAATGCAGTATGAAAACTACTGTGGCTTGGGAAATGCAGTGTCCTATGAAAATAAGAGAGAGGTTAGTTACCATGACTAGGATAAGACAGAGTTTGGAGAGAGGAGTGGCGTCTTCCCAGAAAAGTAATTTTACCTGCAGGATTAATAGCATTTATCTATGGGGAAAATGCTGGAACCATATTCCAGGCAAACAGAGAAGAGCAGTAGAAAATCTGAGAGGATAGCGGGAACAATATAAATACAAGTTTCTGAAAGCAGTTAAGTTTGGCTGGACTGGGGGAGAGGGAGAGGGAAGATGGAGAAAGAATGAAGGTTTCTATTGTTTTAAATATTTTGACAGTTTCCAATGAGTAATAAAAAATTACTCCATAGTTTAAGCAAGAAAACGATACGTTGAGATACATTTGCATTACAGAAAAAGCACCAGAGTTATAGGATGGAGAAGAGATTGGAGGAGTCATGAAGAGAAGCAGGGAACCCATCCAACCTCTAGATAACGGCAGACTCTCCCAAAGAAGTGTGGGGGAAATAGAGAAAAGTGGCAGAATTCCCAAAGCTCAGTATTTGGGAAATAGAATCTAAAGATGTGGTGACTGATTAAAACCAGGGCTGAAACAGAAAGAAAGTCTTTAAATTTTTAGCGAAGAGTTGAAGTCACCATAAAGAATATTTTATTAATTTATGTGATAAAAATATCAATCTTTGTATGTGTGCTGGTATGTTAAAACAATGTATGAAAGTTAATGATTTTGTTTTATAGTCACACAGAAAAAGTCCACTTAATTTCTGTGTAATCAGCCTAATGATAACATAAATATCTACTTTTTAGAAAAGCAGTACTTTAACACATTCAACTTGCCCTTAAAATGTATAATTTCAAAACCAGGAGAAAATAAAAGAACTGAATCATAATGTAAAATACTGATGAAAACTTTACAGTATTCTAACTTTCTAGTTTCTTCATTTTTCACTCTCACATTGAAAGAGAAATAAAATAAAATTGTGTATAATTTAAAGCTATGTTAACTAAATTTTATACAACCAAATATATCCAAAATATTATCATTTTAACATGAAATCAATATAAAATTGTGAATGAGCCATCTTCTATTCTTTTTCTACTGTCTTTGACATCTGGTGTATATTTTACACTTGCAGCACATTGCGCTTTGTTGTATGTATGCATGTATGTAAAGATAAGGTCTCACTTTGTCACCCAGGCTGGAGCACAGCAGTGTGATCATAGCTCACTCACTGCTGTCTCCATCTCCCAGGCTCAAGTGATCCTCCTGCCTCAGCCTCCGAGTAACTGGGACTACAGGCGTGAGCCACTCCCCAGCTTGCACATCTCATTTTAAATGCTGAGCAGCCTCATGCAACCAGTGACTGTTCCATTGGATAAAGCAGTTCTGGAACACAGAGAAACACACCTAAAAGGCTGCTTGCTCTCTTACTGTGCTGTAACAAGCTTAGCAGATGGTCACCATGAGCACAGGTTAAAAAAAAAAAGGAATTAATAAAACCATTTGAATCTTTGTTTTGTTATGTAAACATGGCCATTGAGAGAGAGAGAGTTAAAAGCCAGAACAACTGAAAGTTGAAACTTTGCTAATAAGTTGATAGTGGTCAACAAAAGTACTAAAAAGTGAAATATGTATTCAAAAACCCCATATCTCCCAAAACTTTAATCCATTTAAAATAATCCCATTAAATGCTGCCTGTTCAATTTTATTTAAATATCTCTTGGCAGCTACTTCATTTGGAAGTGGCAGCTTTTTTTGACACCAGTAGTTTAGTAAATCCATGGCAGGAGATTGCAAACCAGTTTCCAACTTGATTTAATGCTGTTTTAAGTTTATAAGAAAAATGTCACTATGTAAACAACAGACATTTTGATTAAACACGAAAGTTCTTATTTTGGCTGTTAAATCAATAATGCAGCTGGATTGAAAGTGTTTACATTCCCTCAAAACTGGGCTTCGATTCAGCTAGTATTGCACTGACATCATTTTCCAGCAAGATCTGGCAGCTTTCAGCAGCCAGTTTAGAAATATCCTTTGCAAACAACCACATAATTTTCAATGTTAACACATTTCAAGAAGAGGGTCTCACAAATGCCAATGCTTAAAATAGTATAGTCAATCCAGAAATAGTCTCTTATCTAATGTGTAATTTACTAGTAAAATCTTTTAAGGTAATTTTAACAAGAATATAAGACAAAGGCCTTTGATTGCATTATTTATCTTTTTCACCTGAAACTGACTTTGAACTGTTTCCTATTTTCCCTTGTACAGTAGATTAATTAATATGTAACTCATGATAATGTGTCTTAAGTATGTTTTGGTGACAGAACACCTGAAAACCCTGCTACTTTTTCCTAAACATTGAGCTCCAGTAGAACTTCATAAACACTGATACATTGCTTGATTATATCTACAAACTAGGAATGTTTTGTAAATAGAAAATAAGGCCATATTAAATGTCTAAAACCACAATCACTAGGATATATAGCCATTACCCCCAAAAAGGGGCAGTTGAACAGATCACAAAAGACCACCTGGAGCTTTTCAGGGAACATTAATTTACAACTTGCATATTCAGTATCAGCAACCAGAAGTTAAAGAAAAAATATAATGCTAAAATGGATTCAAGACCCTCCAATAACTATGATTTTATGTGAACTAGAAAAAGGTCACGATGATTCCATTTCAGAAACAAGACACTCTCGTCCAGCTGAGTGAACAAAAGGATTCTAGAGTCTATATTTGAGAGTTACAAACACAGAACTTTTAACTATAGGACCTCAAATTGCTTACCTGTAGAAATTCTCTGACATTAGAGCCCAGGACGCGCAAGATTGTATCATAACCAGATTCTTGGCAAAAGACGAAAAACATCTTTCCAAACATTTGGAGGATTTCTCCAGCATTGAGATCTATTTTACAAGTTCAAGAGGGGAAAAAAAGCATATAATAGGTGAAATATTCTTAATAGAAAGAATGAAGGTAAGTGTTTATTAAAATAATTTAAAATGTCTTCAATTTTTGTGCATGGCAAACATAGATCATAGGAAAAAAATCCCTTCAGGACAATACAATGAAATCAGAGAAGACAATGTATAAACATGTTAATGGTGTACATTTGCATTTACAAGCAAAGCAACCAGTTTTTCAGCTTCTATTACAAATTACAAGTGGAGCATACCTAATCTGAAAATCTGAAATTCGAAATGCTCAAGAAATCTGAAACCTTTTGGTCACCAACATGACACTACACGTGGAAAATTCTACACCTGAACTCGTGATGGACTGCAGTCAAAACGTTGTTTCTTGTGGAAAATCATTTAAAATATTGCACAAAATTGCCTTCAGCCTACATCTATAAGGTGTACATGAAACATAAATGAATTTTATGTTTTGACTTGAATCCCTTCCCCAAGATATCTTCTTATGGATATGCAAATATTCTAAAATCCAAAAAAAAAAAAAAATCTGAAAGCCTAAACATTTCTGGTCCCAAGAGTTGTAGACAAGCGATACTCACCCTGTACTTAATTTTGACCTTTTTAAAGCATATATTTGATATACTACTTCTTTTTTCCAAAAAACACAAATTTTTAAAATCATCAAGAATGCACATGACAATATTTTGATACAAAATAGTCTTTATATAAATATGTGTATTTAATAACTTGATTACATATAATATGTACCCTGGTGTTCTGCTTTTTTCTTAATAAACAATCATTAATATTTCCTAAAACTTAAATTTTCCATATTAATTTTTTTTTTTTTTTTTGAGACAGAGTCTCACTTTGTCGTCCAGGCTGTAGTGCACTGGTACAATCTCGGCTCGCTGCAAACTCCACCTCCCGGGCTCAGGCCATACTCCTGCCTCAGCCTCCCGAGTAGCTGGGACTACAGGCACCCGCCACCACACCTGGGTGATTTTTGTATTTTTAATAGAGAGGGGCTTTCACCACATTGACCAGGATGATCTTGAACTCTTGGCCTCAAGTGATCCACTCACTTCGGCCTCCCAAAGTGCTGTGTATCAATTTTAATTGCTATCTTATTCAACATATGAATGCAATAATTTATTTAACCAATCCCTTCTTATTGAAAATGTAGGCTTTTTTCAGTTTTTGACAATATATGGATCTCTGACATGAAAACACATACATGCATCTTAATGAAAACAGATCTAATAATTTCTTTAGGAAAAATTCCTGAAGAGTTTTAATATTTTTAAAAGGCTTTCATGATGCAAAATTATTCTCCAAAAAAGTTGTCGTAATTATCATCACATTAAAAATATGTATGATTTCCCATTAACTCTACTCCATCATTACACTAGATATTTCCATTTTTGAGACTGCCAAATTGGTAAGAAAAAAGTTATTTCATGTTTGTTTCAATTTTGATTGCTAGAGGCTAGATATTTTTCTTGTTAATATTAAATATTTACCAATCTTTTAAAATTTTTTTTTACTCTACTATAGATAGCATTTAGTTTCCTAGTTATATGTAGCAAAACTAAAATCCTCATTCTATTGTATCCAAACTATAGCCCAGTTAAAAATTAAGCACTATGGGAATAATAGATACCACTTTGAGAACAACTTTTTCTCCATGAAATTTTTAAAACTTTGCCTTCTTCAGGAAGGTATTTGTCTGTGGTAGATCTCAGTTTCACGTTTCTTTTACCAATAGCTAATTTAACTTGTGACTGCAAAAGAGATTTGGAGAAAACACATACTATACTTGAATAACTGCCATATTGTTGACACCACAACTGACGTTGTTACATTAAGTACCAATAATTTTCTTTCCTTCCTGAATACATGGCTTTCTTTTGCAGGAGACAAAGAACTGGGCCTGGCATGGTGGCTCACACCTGCAATTCCAGCACTTTGGGAAGCAGAGCCAGGTAGATAACTTGAGCTGAGGAGTTCAAGATCAGCCTGGGCAACATGATGAAACCTTGTCTTTACCAAAGATATAAAACATTAGCTGGGCATGGTGGTGCATGCCTGTAGTCCCAGTTACTCGGGAGGCTGAGATGGGAGGATCACTTGAGCCTGGCAGGCAGAAGATGCAGTGAGCAGGAGTTAGGCCACTACTGCAGTGCAGCTTGGGTGACAGACCCAGACCCTGTCTCAAAAAAACAAGAAGAAGAACACATTTACTCTTTTCTATTCTCTAAAGAACTTGTAAAAGGAAAAATAAGACTTGGCATAGCCTGAGCCTAACATGATATGTGGATTTCCACCACACAACTGTGCAGGTTGTACAAATGCTCTGCACCACTCACATAACCCTGCGTTGTGATCTTGAACCACGCATTCTTTGAGCTTCTATGTGTAACTTAGCCAAAGAAGGAGAGTTGCATTCAACTTACTGAGGACTTTGCTTGCAGCAGCAACCAAATCATAAGTTTTGGAGTCATCATATATTATTCTGACAAGAAACTGTCCTTCTTCATCTAACTGTGCCTCTTTTCTGGAAAACAAAAACAAGAGAGAGAGAGAGAGAGAGACAGAAAAATTGAAGTTAAAAAAAAAAAGCTACTGTAGGTATAATAATTGTATAAACAATGGTTTTATCTCTGAAATAGAATTTTTTTTGAGCAAATTTGTTTAAACAGCATCATGTACCTAAAATTCTAGTGAGAGAGCAGAAATGATGTCATATCCCCCTCCCTAAATTAAAATGATATATTTAAGTATATTTTAGCAAGATTAACAATACATAGTACTCTACTGCTCAATACAATACCTGCCATTAAATATAATCAATTAAATAACTTTTGGGTTAATAAATGTTTAGCAAGTTTTTGTTGAGTCCCTATTATGTGCCAGACATTGTCCTGGGTACTAGGGGTACAATATTTAGTAAAACAGACAAAAATCTCTGACTTCTTGCAATACATATATTAAGGGAAGACAGACACAACATAAAATTAATAACTAACATATAATGGTAAGTATTATACTTTGGAGAAAAATAAAGCAGAGCAGAGCAGTGGAGAGCTCATGTACAACAGCCAGGAAGGCCTCACTGAGAAGCCGGCATTTGAGTAAAGTCTGAAGGAGCTCCGAGAGTGAGCCACGGGCAATTTAGAGAGCTTGTGCTCTGGGCAGAGGGAAAAACAAGTGCAAAGGGTGAGGCAGGAGCGTGCCTGGGGTGTCGTAGGACAGCAGAGGCCAATGTGGCTGGAACAGAGGAGGGGGAAAAGTAGCTATCAGGGAATGGGTGGGAGAGGTAACATGAGGCTACAGTGCTTGGCCTGGTTGGACATTGGGATAATTGCCATTTCCCTCAAAGAGGTGAAGGGCTTGAGCGCTTATGACATGAGTGGTGATATAAGCTGATCTAGGTTAAAGGGGTTCACCTGGCTGCTGCATTGAGAATAGACTAAAGGGGTACAAAACAGAGGAGGGAGACCATTTAGGAGGCTGCTGCCAACATTCAGGTAAGAAGTGTTGGTGGGCTGGGCGCGGTGGCTCTCGCCTGTAATCCCAGCACTTTGGGAGGCCAAGGCAGGCGGATCACTAGGTCAGGAGATCGAGACCATCCTGACTAACGTGGTGAAACGCCAACTTTACTAAAACTACAAAACATTAGCCAGGCATGGTGGCGGGCGCCGGTAGTCCCAGCTACTCGGGAGGCTGAGGCAGGAGAAAGACATGAACCCGTGGAGCTGGTAAGAAGTGCCTCAAACTCATATATATTCCAAAGGTAAATCCAGCATGATTTGCTATGGATTGGACGCAGGGTGTGAAAGGAGAGGACTCAAGGAGGACACTGAGGTTTTTGGTCTAAGCAACTAAAAGTGTGTTGTCACCAGTAGCAGAATTGGGAAAGACTTGTTGGAGGCAGATAGGGGGTCAAGGTCAAGAGCTATGTTTTCAACATACTAAGTTTGAGATGCCAAGTGGACTGATAAAATCTTCAAATACATCCTTAGCTTATTAAACCCAGTAGCTCAAAACATACACAGTACTAGTGAAAGAAAATTATAATTGTTTTTAATAGTTGTCATGATTATATAAATGTATTTATTTAGGTAGGATTTGAATTACTTTTCTCAAATAAGCATTCAAAGAAGAGGTGAAATCCATTGTTCAAAACATTGCCGCCTACTATGCATGCAACAAAATTGCACATGTACCTCATAAATGTATGTAAATTTAAAAAAACCCACATGGTCAACTGTACAAAAGAACTAAGTTCCAGATATCATTGCCAATGTTAACTTCACAAAAATACATGGAGCTTGGATGTGAACCTCTTACTCTCAATCTAATTCATCGGAATCCTTGTACGTTGCCAGGAGAATACAAAGGAAACTAGCCACTCTAATTAGGCGAGCTTGCAACACAACAGCTCAAATAACTCTTTAAATATTGTCAAGGAAGTCGTTAGTCGCTTTCTCTCTTTCAGAAGCTGTGCTATCACAGCTGCCACTCATGACTATATCTGTGTATGCTCAAGGGGAAAATTCCAAATGGTGGTATGTCTTATATCCATACCTTAGTATGCAGATAGTCTTAAAAACATCCTCTGTTCTTCAGAGCACATAATTTATTTGCCTGCATTTATTCATATTTTTTTAAACACGTTTTCAGTAAGCACACAGATCTGCATTTCAGAGCCCAGGATTTACCAGCTAAATGAACCTGAGCAAATCACATGAAGCACATAAGCATTAAAATCTCTCTTTTCTGGCCGGGCAGGTTGGCTCATGCCTATTATCCCAGCACTTTGGGAAGCCCAGGTGGAGGATCCCTTGAGCTCAGGAATTTGAGAACAGCCTGGCTGACATACTGAGACCTCTTCTCTTCTAGAAATTAAAAAAAAAAAAAAATCAGGCAGGCATGGTGGTGCAAGTCTGTAGTCTCAGTTACTTGGGAGGTTGATGTGGGAGAATCTTGCTTTAGCCTTGGGAGTTGAGGCCTCACTGAGGCGTGATCTTGCCACTGCATTTCAGCCTGGACAACAGAGCCAGATCCTGACTCAGGAAACAAACAAACAAACAAAACGTCTCTTTTCTGAAGTGGGAGCAACAGATAATTCACCTTTCACAACAGTAAAGAGATAAAGTGTACAAAAATATATTCTAAGCAGTTAAAGCACTATACATATTCCCAGTGAGTACAGTGCTCCCCATGTCTACTCAAACAATTATAGCACTGTACATAAAATATGAAATTCTTCTCCCTTTTTCCAAACATAAACAGCTGTTAAACAAGAGCGACACAACTCTTCAAAGACCTCAAGTCTTTTTAATACCAAAAGTCAGTGAGATATCAAAAAATATGAAAACGTAATATACAAACATTTTCTTATCCTCTGATAAACGCTACTATATATTTTCTGCATTCTAATTTCTAATTGTAAAAATATATATAAAGTACAGGAAAGGAAAAACTAAAAAAGAAAATAAGCCTCCACTATCCTGAGATAATCACTGCTAGTATAATTTTCAAGTTGTTCATGCTTTAATATACTTATATATAGAACATACTGCTTTAAAACCTCCTCATTTGAGTGCATATTTGATGGATGTCTTTTCATATCATAATTATACTTCTATACCATGGCTGCATAAAATTGCATTGTAGACATATTGAAGTCTTGGTAGGTAGTTAGATACTTTTATTTTTTCCACAAGTATAAAAAAAGTGACGAGCATCTTTGTAGCTTATTATACTTCTACGTACAAATAGA
The DNA here is from genome assembly GCF_008728515.1 of Papio anubis. NCBI lineage: Eukaryota > Metazoa > Chordata > Mammalia > Primates > Cercopithecidae > Papio > Papio anubis. The sequence goes on from NC_044978.1 coordinate 33,589,530, forward strand.
ACAAATTCCTAGGAATGGGATTAATGGTTTAAAGGATATGGATACCCTATGTTTTATCATTTTGCTATTAACATTTTATTATGAAACAACACTGATCTATAGATTAAAATTTTGGAGACTCTGACAGAACATTCTAATCAAAGATACAATAAAGTAGAAATTTATTCATGTTTTCACCATTCTGTTTCTTCCAATTGGAATAAGTCAAATCACCTATATTTCTGTAATAAATGCAGTTTATTTGAAAAACTCACCAATCTCTAGTAACATAAATAAACAAGGTACAAGCAGAATCCACAGTCCCTCTGTGTAAAATAGGGGAACAGCCATTTCCTCAGAAATCCCCTAACCATGGGTCAATGCATTCCTCCTTTCCTTTCTCTCTCTTTATTAAAATAAGCTCCCTTATTGTCGAAGCTTTACTTCCTGAAATGACCAGTGTCAATGCTCCCTGGTGGGGACTGAAATAGAAATTAAATAGTAATACATGGAAGGAAATAATAATCTTCTTTTAAAAATTTAACTCTGAATTCCTTTGAATTATTCAAAGTTCTTAGGACTCTATTTACATCTTTGGGAATGTGGGGCTACCCTTTTTCTTTTTCTATTTTTCTGGTGGAAGAGCTTTACCACAAATATTTGGATGCCTATTATCTCCCAGCACTTTTCTAAGCACTTTTAATATATCAACAACAAAAGAGATAAACATCCCTGCCCTTATAAAGCTTATATTTTAGCTGGCAGATACAAGTAATAAGCAATAAACATGATGTATAACAAAATGATATAATATGTTATAGGAATATCACATTATCTTATATCAAATATCTTATAATATGATATAAGATGCTATAGGAAGAGGTAGCTCAGGATAAAGACATGATAGTGGAAATGTAAGTGGAAGGGGCTGGATGCAATATACATATGAGGATAATATACATACATGCTCATGGTAGGCTTCATGGGGACAGCAACATCTGAGCAAGGACTTGAACAGGAAACCTCCGTCCTTACCACCTTACACCTAACCTTTCTGGGGCCACTTCCTTTCCTTCTCTAGCCTATTCTTCATCTTCTTTCCTTTCAGGGGAAAAGTTAATTGGAAATATTGCAAAAGTTAATTGGAGGTATCACAAACTCTTTAGTTTGAAGTAGTTTAATACACTAAACTGAGATGGAGAACTTAGTGGAAAAGGAATAATAACTAAGAGAATTAATTTCAGACAATATGGCCGTGGAAGCTAGTAGAAATTTTGAATCAACAAAGCCTTCTCTGTTGTCTCTCAATTCTCAACACAACTTTTCTTTTAACTTTTAGGTAAATTTATATATAAACAGACTTCATGCTGTCAAATGTTTTAGCCTCCAGAAAGCACTGAGATAAGATGATAACCATTTCCCAGAACTCTGCAAAATATAGCTGTCACTGTTCTTTGAGGAAAGGTTTAATAGCTTCCCTTTCCACATTGCACACTTCTTTCTCTCCTTAGCTTTAGAGCTGTTTTTTCATCTGCTACCTAAAGTCACAGAGGGCAACCAGTAAAAGTAAGAAAAGTCAGGAAGTAAGCTAATATGTAGATTACATAAACAATTTACATAATTCAAGTAATATTACCTCATTATTCTCCATCCCCCACTTTGCTATCCCATAACTTTTAAGTTCTTTCCTCAAAAGCAAAGGCAAGAATAACACTTCTAATAATTTAAAATTTATTTTTGTAATAAGTAGAATTTGTATGGACTTAAATTATCCAAATTCAGCCAAGTACATTAACCAAATTTTCTAGACTCAATCATTCTTTCAGAATTATTTTTTGAGCTCCAATTTTGTTTAAATTGTTGCATTATATATACATTGTTACATTATTATTGCGTAATTATATAATTACATCACAGGTCAATTATGCAATTTCCTTATTATTTAAATTATACTTATTTTACATGTGAGAAAACCCACAGGTTTCCCTGAGAACCACAGTTTAAGATTTGCCTGAAAATTTTGGACACACTGTCATTTTTTTCAATGCTTCTTAGATGACAAAAAATATTATATAAACTATAAGTAAATTGGATTAAACTGTGTTCAAGAGTGCTCATCTATCAAATAATAACCAACAGCACTACAATCCTCATGCGTCCTAGTTTGTGTTACATTCTGTTGTTACTTACTATTATTATTTTTATTTTTAAAAGCCCTACCAAATCCCAAGTGAACATAGTCTTTCACTATTTTCAAATACTATGACTTGCTGTATTTACATACCCAATGACTCTGCTTGGTTTAAGCATTAAAATTTTCTATTCAGTGGATTACTCAATGAAAGAGATCAGCAGACAATAATAAATATTTAGAGAGGTTGAAGTTTAAAAACACTTTCATTGGCTAACAAGCAAACCTAGATAAAGAGAAATTCCCTTGATTTCATCTATGTCATAAGTCATAGTCTTTCCTCACACAGTATGGAAAATAAACAACTAAGCCGATCCCATGTGCAGTTTGGGCAGATTCACCTCTTGGTGTTTCATTTCCTCATCTGTAAAACAGGCTAACAGCAGCAGTTACCTCCGGTCATTGTGTTGGTTAGCAGAATTAATCCATGCAAAAACCTCAGGATAGTACTTCTCGCACACTTAATGCCTGATATTTCCTCTAACTGGTATGTTGGAGAAGATGAAGAAAGGGAAAAAGGAGAAAGAGGAAATGGCAAGTGGAAGAAGAGAAGGGAGGAATGACAACAAAATCTTAGTCATTTTTATTCAGAATCAAATGATTAAACTAAATATGTGCACTTAGTATGCAGATTCGCTGATAGAATTTACTAACTAAAATAGCCAAGATAAAACAAGCTTTGTCTCCCCTAAGAGCTTTAAAAATAAAGATCAAATTCTCACCTGGGAGCAAAATCAGAAATAATCACATTCTTGGTATTTGTAGCCACAATAACTGTTTAGAAGTTGAATGCGTATAAGTGAAATAGTTTCCCAATAGCAGTCAACTTCCTACTTACTCTTATTTGCTGGAATTTAAGCAGATCCTTTATTTATACTAATTACCCTTCCACAAAAAGGTAGTTGGTATTTTTATAGTGGCGGTGTTTGGTAAGTTGGGATTTTTTTTTTTTTTAATGTAATTACTGGTGCCTAACCCAGGTGCCTGGAACTGCGCATATGCTTAATACAGGTATACATGTTTAAAAATTAGTGAATGAATGAATTAAATCGATTTCCCCATGTTTCTAAGCTCTCTACAAACAAACAAAACAAAACAAAACAAAAAAAAACAAGCAATCAAACATTATTGACAAAAGTCCATCATTTGCTTTCAAAATTAAGAATCTTTTTTAATTTATTTTTTAAAACTAGGTATACAATTTGTCCAAAATGTCCAGGTAACATTTCTTATAATTTCACATACAAGGAGATATTCCTTAACTACAATATGTGAACACAGAGAAACTGAATTCATATTCTGGCCTTGAGCTTCTGCTACTGTACATTTTTAGAGTAAGTTAAGAATATGATAAGACTGCTATATTTCAGTTAAAGAAGTTTTCCGTGGAGTATTTTGAAATGGGAGAGCCTGAACACAGGCATGTTGAAAACATAATCTCAACACAAGGTCTGCTCTTGGGCAGAAAAGGTCAATCAGGATCAAACGATCAAACTGACCAATGACAGCTCCAAGACACTATTGATCCCGTAAACAACACTATCAGAACACATGCTGTATCAAAAAGCAGTATGTAGATGTCGTCTTGATAATAAATCCTAGAACGGTCCATTGATGTGAGCTGAAATGGTACCACAATGTTGCATTGTCCCCAACCATTATTAAAACTAAAATCCCCCACTATAAACTGTGGATAGGAACTATATATAACATCTAAAAAAGTAAAACTTTATATTCTTTTTTTATAAGTGGCTGTGAAGCATGAATAGCCTCTGAGTTTTCAATAGCCTAATCTAATGATTCTCAGTAAGCCTGAACCCCAAAGGAGAGACTCTAGTTTGAGGGAGCTGTCAAGTGGAGAGCCAGGCCCTTTAAATCCAGTAACGGCTTCATGCCTGAACCCCCTTTTAGTTGGTAAAGGTCAGTCCTTTCATGTCAATGTGTTCACTCATCCAAGCACTGTAAACAGTAACAATAAATGCTCTCATGAGTAACACCCATACCTTAGTTTTAGGGGAAGCAACAACAGTCTTGATACATAATTGCAAGTTTCTTTCTGTGACCAGCCTGACACAAGAGACCCTTAATGGTAATTTCTCCAATTTTGAAAACATATCCACAAAACTTACAAACCTTCATTTGAGCTGCTGAGCCATTGTCAGCAGCTTTAACAGACAAATGAATTTACTTAGACACTTGTGTGTATGCTTTATGTCAATTCACCTTTAAAAATATTATTGTCAAAAATCTCCTGTACGCATGCTTGAACATTCCAAGAAAAAAGAAAAATCAGCAGGTAGCACTAATACACAGAAACATTGCCCATGTCCTTGCTAAATTGGTTGTCTATAGGTCTTTCTCTTTGGAAGAAAACATATAACATGATAATTATGACTTTATCTGTGTTCAAATCCCAGCTCTAATAATTAATAGCTGAGTGTTTGAGGCAAGCTTTTTTTAAGCCTCTATTCTCTTATTTGCAAAATGAGGATAATGAAGGAATCTATTTTCTGTGATGGTAATGAGGATTAACTGAGATAATGAGTATCAAGCATGTAGGACTGTGACTGCAGAAGCATATGGTATGTGTTTAATATACGTGACATATTACATTCAAAATAGCATGACGTGGTGAGAGCCCATCTGGTTTTCAAATTTAATTTCATTATTCTAAACATTGAGCTATGGTCTATGACACTGACTTTAAACAGCACCACACATCCCTGCCTTTTAGGCACTTGCTAAAGGATTTAGTCATGTCCTGAATTCAATCTAGCAATTGTCTTTTGACGTATGAAATCGTCATTCTAACAATAAAGTTCTTAGTCCTTCCAATATATCCACATATGACATGAGAAAACATAAAGGAACTCTGACGGTTCCAAAAGGAAGTGCTGTTATGTATTGCTACATTTCTGCACCTTCTGCCTTTGCTGATATAAGAAATGTTTATTTTGCACAGCAATGTCACTATTAACAATTACAATGAACAATTACAGTTAGCAATATTATAATGAATACTTGAAATGTGTTAAGAGGGTAGGCCTTAAGTGCTCTCACTACAAAAAAAAGAGGGTACCTATGTGAGGTGATGAATATGGCAATTGGCTTGATTACAGTGATTATTTCACAATGTATATGTACATCAAAACATGAAGTGCACCTTAAATATATACAACTTTTATTTGTCAATTATATCTCAATAAATCTGGGAGAAAAAGAAATGTCTATTTGAAAACAGCTTTTATTTAAATAGTAGTTGAAGATGTCACCATGCTGACATAAATTCTGGTTGCAGAAAAAAATCTTTGATAAAAATATGTATGTGCTCTATTCTTTGGAAATGAAAAATGTGAAAGATACATCATTCATGTATAAACATCCATATTTTTATTACAGAAAGAGAGCCTGATATTTTATTGAATATACAGAGAGAGGGAGAGAGAGAGCACTCTAGAAAGAGTTATGGAGGCTAGAGTCATGGAGGATAGACATTAATCAGCAGTACAAATACTTAAGTACAAGCTCTTGGATTATATCACTGTGACGGAAAAGGAAAAGTTTGGATGTGAGAGAAGGTTCCCTTAAGAAGTGACATTTGTTTTGACATCTCAAAGCTGAGAGGTGTTTACATTTACAGGAGGGTTGGGGAGGGTGAAGAAAAGGAGACCATACCAAGCACAGTTGTTAAATGGACACATTTAAGGCTCAGTGTGGCTGAGAAACTAAAAACAGGCCAATGGGGCTGGAATGCTAAGGGTATGTAGGACAAGTTGAGTGAAAGGTTTCCATGTTTGGGTTATCTGAAGATTGACCACAAAGAATTTCAATAAAGTTAACAATTTCATAATTCATGATTCAACAATGAAGGGGAAGTAGACCAGAATAAGCAACAGAACCAAAGCCATGGTAACAAGGAGGTCCAATAAATACTTCAGAATGTCTACTTTTAGCTGGAATAAAAACAACTTTAACTTCACTATTTTTGATATAGTTTGACACAGAAAAAGATGCTTCATTTTGCTAGACACAAACAATAAAGATTTTTTTTCCTCCCATCATTTCCTCTTTAATGAACAAGGAGGCAAAGGAGAGAATGAAAAACCTGCAAGTACTCACGTCTGCTGAGCTGTTACCCTTGGATCTAGCCAGTTAGATTTCTTTATAGCATTCATTTCCTTAAGTGTGTTTTCCTGTTGATGTCTGCACAGCATCAACCCATAACTATAGTTTTCCAACACATTAAAGAGAAACATTTGCTAGAGGCCCTTATTCTGGAGAAAGGCAAGAAAGTAGAAAGGACATTGTTCTTGCAAATCATAACAATGCTTAGTAAATGTTTGCCAAAACTACATCTGGGTATATTAAGGGTGAGAATACAGATTTTCTGATTTCTGAAGTTCACTGTAATGTGCAAAGATCCTTCTGACACACCAAATTAAATGATGTGCTCCTCTGATTTTTTTTAATTCTCTAAAATTGCAGAATGCAAGGAAAATAAAGACTCCAAGACCCAGTTTGACTTCTGGGGAATACCTCAGATCATCAGAACCAAAATAAAACTCAAAAGAAACACCCACAAACCCCCTGAGATCATGTGATGACCCGCCTTATCACCTAGGTGCCTGCCATGCTGCTCCCAGACATGGTCCAGGTTCTGGAAGAGTCCTGTGCAAAGAGCTCACTAGCAGGTATGTGATGGAGTATACACATGGGCATCCAGTTCCAGCCACAAAAGATAACTTCAAACATTACTGAGCTTGTCAGCCAACATACAATACAATGCAATGCTTTCCTCTGTATTTCAGGTTAACTGGCAGATCTTTCTACAGAAAAGGATCCTGATCCTAACAATGATCTGGTTTACTTATTTCCTTAGTCTGTATATTAATGTGTTTATTTGTACTGAGGAAGTTTCTGGGTAAGAAAATAAATGCGGTTTCATTTTTGTATGTATACTACATTAGTTCCTATTTCACAATTATATCTTAAAAGAAGCATTAAACCCGGCACCAGAAGAACAAGGGCTGAAGTTCTGACTTTTCAGCTTCCCATATATAATTCTCTGGGACAGGAAGTAATTACATATGGGAATTAACCTCTTGGAAAATCAACTTTGTTATTTAAAAAAAATTGAGCCATAAAGTCCTTTCCTCTTTCAAATGGATGTTGTAGCAGTCAATCAAAATTATAAAGAGAACAAAACTTTAGAAATTTGAAATTGCTTTATAATATAAAGTACACTTACTACTTTAAAACATACATAGGCTTATTCCTACTTAAGCAGGTCTACAGAAAGGTATATAAGTTTAAATCACACCTTCATACATATGAAAATCTGAATAAACATAGCAAAACATGGTGATGTGCTCTTTTGTTTGTTTTAATTTTGGATATTAAGAGCATATGTTGCATTTCAAAACAAAATAATGAAAAATGATGATGATGATGATTACTTATCCTAGAGTGCTAAAAAAATTTAGACTGATAGAATATAGACTGCAATAATATTTTTAAAGGAGGGCTTAATATCTTTCAAGTAAATTGGGGAAGTGGAAAGTTTAAAAACTCTGATTCTAGAGTAAAATAAAACATAATCGTCATTTATTAAGCTATTGTCAAGAACTATGTTAAGCATTTTGCAGACATTATTCAATGTATTACATCAACTCCATAAAGTATTATTCTTTTTCCTTTATGCAGTGGAGGCTTGGAAAGTTTAGGCAACTTGGAAAGTCCCATAACTAGTTTATAGCAAAGCTTTTGCTTATTTGAACCATAATGATTAATTTGTGATTAGCAAATTTAAAAAGACACATTAATTTCAAAACTGGAAGCATATGCTATCCAACAGACAAAAGGTTCCTATATTTGAGTTACAGGCAGGAAAATAAAAACAAATAATAAGACTAAAATATCATGAAATCTCTAGAATTTTGTTTGAAGGTAGGGATTACATCATTGCTTTTCTATCCTCAGTGCCTAAAACGCTCAGTGCCTATGCTCATTAAAGATAAACATTGAATCTGATTAAGCCAGGACAGCATACTTTTTTTTTACAGACTTTTAATCATTTGGGATTTTTCACTGTTTTGGATCTATCTTCATAATTTGTATGTTTCAGTGAGGTTAGAAAATCTAAAATTGGGCTGGGCGAGGTGGTGCATATAATCCAATACTTTAGGAGGCCGAGTCCAGAGGATCACTTGATGACAGGAGTTTGAGACCAGCTTGGGCACATAGCAAGACCTGTCTCTAACTGCTCTTCTCTGCTGCCACCCAGAAAAAAAGAAGGAAAGAAAGAACAAACGAAATCTAAAATTAAACCCAGTAATTTGACGCAATGATGAGTTTAGTCAGGGCTGATGGAAGGATAACAGAGATGGGAAATCAAGTATTCAGGTGTTTTTCTAGGGTATATCACTCCTAACTTTATTTATTTTCTACCCTGATAATTTATTTTTGTCACTACTTAGAAACCATAGCCTCTTAAAAGGACTGTCTGAATATTGAAAGGAAATCAACAAAACAAACTTTGAAATAGATTCAGAGGTCTCTTGCTTTTTCATATTTCTTATGGTCTAAATCAGAGGTCTGCAAACTATAGCCCATGGATCACATGTAGCCCACTTTGTCTGGTTTGGTTGGTTGGTTGTGTTATCCTGCTCCAAGAGCTCACAATGGTTTTAATATTTTTAAGTGGTTACATTTTAATAGTTATATTGATTCCTACATAATACCCTCAATTTTACCTTGGCCTGCAACACTTAAAACATTTACTATCTGGCCCTTTAAGAGAAAGTTTGCTGGCCCTTGGTCTAGACAATTTTTCTTCTTCTTAAGAGGAATTTAAAACTTTTGTGAAATGGTTATATTGTTGGTAAGAGTGTAAGTGGATACTGAGTTTACAATGAAGCATTTTTGGCCCTTATCCACTTAGAATTTTCTGTCTGCTGTCTGGAATCTGTTACTTAGGGTTTTATTTGTCATTAAATGTTTGGCATCTTTTTCCATCCTTTCTCATGAAGGATGGATGGCCATTTCCTAGTGAAGCAAAAAAGTATTATGTAAATTTGTATAAACATCATTTTAGATAGCTTCTCAAAGACCAAAAGAAAAAATAAGAGTTTGGTACTTACTGAGACAAAAACATTTTTTTTTCCTCCTATATTCAATTGCTTATAAAAAGTTAAAACTGAAAGCATCTTGGACCAATGACTGCTGTAATATTCCCTGAAGCAGAGGGTAGGGAGGGGAGGAGGAACCAGAATCACCCAAGGAGAATTTTTCAATTACACTCCTCCAGGTTCTCCTCCCCTCTCCCCAGGTAGCAAGATTCTTTTCTGTGGAAAGCAAATGCTCTTCCAGGAAGCATTTAGTAATTACTCAGGGGTATTGGATTGGAAACCAAGGAGCAGCTTTAATCCCCTCAGTGCAGAGAGTTCAACCATGTTCTCTAGCCCAGACACTAAACTACATCCAAGACCAGCTGGGGTCCACCCAAAGATGCTTAGACAAATAAAGAATCAACACTAACACCTGGATTACCAACTCCAGTGTGACTAACAGTTTTTCCCTTGCAGGGGCATAACCTTGAGGCAATTTTATTTAAGAAGAGACCCATATAACTTGTTTCATTTTTACCAGAAAAATTATGTTGTGGATGATTGGAATTTTTATTATTTAGACAAATTATGAATACTGTTGGAAGCTACTTAAAAATAAATTAGTAAGTTAATAAATAATTTTTTTAAGTAGAATGGAACAATATTCTCAGCTTGATTTTGCAGAGCTAAATTATCAGCAATTGAATCTTTACATATTTGGACTTTCTCTGGGAAAATATGAGCAATATAAACAAATCTCTTGATAATTTTAACTTTTTAAAATGTCTGATACATTTCCCTATAAAGTATTATTTTTCATCTCTGTATTTAACAGTGATCTAAACTGATAATGGCTAGGATATACAATCTAAATCTGGTTAAATTACATAATGACTGTTTAATCATAATAGCCATCTTTTATTCTGCTCTAAAAATTCTAAGCATATTCATTGTCATAGCATATCTACCAGCACATTTGGGAATTTCTATCTTACAGATGCAAAAGCATCATATGGAGGATATATATATATATAGCATTTATAAATTCACAAAGGAAGTGGCTTAAAAATAATTCGGTAGTTAAGTTATACTGTTAACAATCTTTTTTTGATGTCTGCCTTCTCAATATCTGTCTACTAAGCAAAATAAAAATTATAATGGTATTAAGATGGCCAGAAAATTCAAATCCCAAAGTAACTCTTGGTGCCTATGTTCTCATTGGATTCGACCACATAATTGCCAAATCTCTGCTTCTGTTTATAATATGTAGATAATATGCCCTGTGGATAACACAAATGGTTTCTGAAACATGAAAGAAATGCTCAGTGATACAGATCCTGGGGAAAGAAAAGTTAAATTTTAGTGCTTAATATATAACCCTGGTCATTTCTATGGAAACAGTCATGAGAAATCACCATCATGTAACTGCATAATAAGGCCTATTAGAATTGATTGCTAATAATTGTAATATGCTTAGGGAAAAAGAGCATGGAAGCCTCACCTACTTGAGACAACAAAATGAAATCAGTAAGTACAGGAAATCAGAGTCAATAATAACAGTGTATTCCCATCTACCCACCCAGGTAACCCTTCCTTCTAACTTTGTTACAAAGATAGTCTGACTGTTGTGCTAATATGAAAACCCATAAATATGGTTTTGGAGTAGCTAGTTGGTGGTGGTCGGCTATTCCGTAAGTTACATGCAAATTTTATGAGAGTGAGAAGGAAAAGGAGAGAGAACTTTATTAGAGTGAAATAGTCAACCTGCCTGCAGACATGCTGACCCGTGAGTCATTCCAACAGGTTTAAACCCTCAGGTGGGTGTGGTATTTCCATTCATACCCCCAGTACTGGGCTCAAAGCTCCAGGACTAAAATTAGAATGCCTCCTAGAACTGTAAGTCTTCAACACAGTAGAAAAAAAAAGGCGGGGGGGGGGGGAGGGGGCGGGCAGTGGGATTTGGGGAAAACGAAAAACTTCCAATTTTCACTTAATTTAAAAATGAATAAATGCGCTTAATTCACTGTTGCCCAAGAAATAATCTCCTGCGTGTTTTAGCATACCAAAAAGTCCTAACTTATGCCAGGTGTGTAAATCATAAAGAAGCCGAAGTCTCCCATTTGTTTCTAAGGCCTCCGGGCGCAGGAACCTCTCGGAGGCCCGTGTGCTCCCCCGGGGCTCTGTCCGCGTGGGAGCTGCCCGGCCCGCTGAGTCTGGGAGCGCCGGCAGCGCGTTCCCACGCTCAGGCCGGGTTGGGAAGCCGTGGTGACCCCTAGGGGCTCCTTTCCGCGGTTCTCGCCCTCGCAGCCCCGCCCCAGCCGCCCCTCCCCTCCTGGTTCCAGTCCCAGAGCGTGGGAGCGCAGCTGCAACGGGGAGCGCGCGGGGAGGCACCTCCAAGGATGCGCGAACGCGACCCGGCCAGCCGGCTGAGGACCAGGCGAAGGGCGGGGGGCCTCCCACACTGGGCGCCGACCTGGGCCACAGCCAGGGGAACCGGCCACTTACTTGATATCTTCCCACACCTCGGGGCCGTAATTGCGGATCACCAGCAGCTCCAGGGCGTGATTCACAAATCCGTACTGCGGGGACAGGGAGAGACTCGAGCGTCAGGGACCCAATGTAGCTGAGAAGCGGCTTGGGGGCGAGGCTGCTGCCTCTGCTCCCAAGGCGTTGGCTTAACCTTTCACCCCGCCCCTGACTCCTCTCCCTTAGGGGTACTATGTACCGAAGGGGTTGGATTGTGGGGGCGCAACCCCGCAATCCCTGGTGGATTCTCCCCGTCACCATCCGCCCCACCCCCACGCTACCTTCCCACCCTCCTCACCTGTCACCGCTCCGGGAGAGGCTGGGCATCGGGGGCAGGGCGGGGACGCGAACCCGGAGCCTTCCCTGCCGCCTGCGCTCAGCCTCCCACAGTGGTGGGGCCGGCCAGAGCTGGGAAGACCCCACGCCTCCGTCGCACCTCCCCTTCCCGAGCTCAGGAAGCTGCGGTGTGGAGCTGCGAACCCGCCTGGGAAGCAAAGGCACCGATCGCCCCCGCCACGACTCGCGGCGTTCCCACCTCCCCTGACTGGGCGCGGGCAAGGAGTGAGGCTGCTCCCGCTGCCGGCGGTGAGCTCCCAGGGCCCCCGAGCCAAGCTCCGGCTGCGCGGTCAGTTCCCTCGCTGCCAGGCCGGACGAGGAGGGATGAGGTTCCGGCCGCACCCGGCTGAGAGCACTTACCATGGTGTCTGCACCGGGAGCCGGGGAGGCAGCCCCCAAGCAGAGGCACGGCCGAAGGGACCCAGGCAGCGGCGGCAGCGGCTACAGCGCAACCGGGCCGGGGAGGCAGCATCGAGCTGGAGCAAGCACAGCCGCGTCGGCCCGCCCTGATTGCCACCTCTTCCCGGCCAATGGCGAGTCGAGCCGCAGGGGGCTGGTCGGTGCCCCCCTGTTCTTCAACCAATAAGGGACAGAGGAGGGAATTCGGATGCTCTCAATGCTGCTGCGCTACAGTGCCTTCCCGCCCCCGCCTGGTGACAAGGCCTTCATTTGAGGCCGTAACAATGACAGTGGAGAAGCCCCAGCAGTGCTCCTTGCATGAATTCTGGAGAGGAGGAAATGCAGCTCTTGTGGACCTACTAAATGTATTATTATTCAGAGATCTGCCCTCAGTGGTTAACACAAGCAAAAGGGGGCCGGGCGTGTTTATTGTGTGAGCGTGTATGCGTGTACTTTGCAATGGACAGACCTTAAAAGGAATATCCTCCGTTGTTGATATCCTCATGCTTATCTTTGTCTTGCGGATAAACATTTCCTCTGAGGCTTGGTCCCACAACAGTTTATGGCAAATTTAAAGCTAGTAATATTGAGAAAAACACATTTTTACTTCTAGTCAGTGAGACTAGTTGAGTGAACCACCAAAAATTTTCAGTAGCGTAGTTTGGTGGGCATCATGTTAAATCTAGTCCTGCCCTTTACTAAACTGTACAAGATCCAGCGATGTTCTAGGCTTGATCCCAATGGCACACCTTTCCCTACTCCATGTCCGGGAGCCATAATTCCGGGGAGTTTGTAATACTCTAGAGCGGGCCTCTGTTGCTGTTTCTCAGCAACAGAGGAACTGGAAAGGGACCAGTACAAAATGCACAGACTTTACCTACTCTACCTGCAGCTTACGTTCTACCAGGCCCTTAGGTTAGTTAACACTCTGAGTCCTGCCATAGAGAGAAGATTAGAGGAACAGGAAGTGGCAGCTTATTAAAGCTATTTGTACGTGAGGTATATAGATTCCAGTTGACTTTTAGGGCAAGGTCAGAAGTGAGGTCATCAGTCTAAAGTGGACCTGAGAAGCCAGATGGTATTCTAAGATGAGAATAGTTTGTTGTGAGAACAGTCTCAATATGGTTAGAGAAAAATGTCAGAACAACAAGATTGTGCTGACATCAGAACCCAGAGAGCTATGATGAAGGAAACTGATGAAGAAATAGCGGTATATAGCAAACAAGCAAAACAACAAATTACTTTTAAAATTTCCATCAATGGTGGAATGAGTAAATAGATTACAGCCTTTTGTACAATCTAACACCTTGTTTTAAACAACTATTAAAATATTAACCATTATTTAACAACCATTAACCACTAATTTTGAACCATTAAAATGGCACATTAAACAACCATGAAAAAGCAGGAGGGTGACTAGAACATGATGATGCAGAAAAGTATTGTCAGGTTTACAAAAAAACACATGAATGTAATAATTTTCCATTTTTTAGAGGTAGTGCACAGTAATGTGCTATGTGTGTAATAACACAGGCACATACATGTTGCTGTAAGAATAATTGTCTGGGAGGAAACACAGGAAGTGTTGATATGGCTACCGTCTGTAATTAGAACCAGTGACTGGAATGGCCATGACTCTTACTTTTTATAACTTTCTGTATCTTTTGATTGTTTTTCTACATAGATTAATTTTGTTTAGTGTTACATAACTGAATTTTTTTTTAACTTTTATTTTAGTTTCAGGGGTACCTATGCAGGTTTGTTACATAGGTAAATTACATGTCTTGGCGGTTTGGTGTGCAGATTACTTTGTCATCCAAGCACTAAGCATGGTACCCAATAAATAGTTTTTTGATCCTCACCCTCTTCCCACCTTCCATCCTCAAGTAGGCCCCAGTGGTTGTTGTTCCCTTCTTTGTGTTCATGTGTACTCCATGTTTTGCTCCCACTTGCAAGTGAGAACATGTGGTAGTTGGTTTTCTGTTTCTGTTAGTTCACATAGGATAATGGTCTGCAGCTCCATCCATGTTGCTGCAAAGGACATGATCTCACTCTTTTGAATGTCTGCATAGTATTCCATGGTGTATATGTACCACATTTATCCAGTCTACCATTAATGGGCATCTAGGTTGAGTCCATGTCTTTGCGTATAGTGAATTCACATATGAATTCACATATATTCACAACTATTCACTTTGTGAATTGTTTATTTCATTCCATGTGACTAGTGCTGCAATGAATGTATATGCATGAATGTGCCTTTATGGTAGAATGATTTATACTCCTTTGGGTATATGCTCAGTAATGAGATTGCGGGGTCAAATGGTATTACTGTTTTAAGTTCTTCGTGAAATCACCAAACTGCTTTCCACAATGGCTGAACTAATTTACATTCTCACCAGCACTATATAAGAGTTCCCTTTTCTCTATAACCTTGCCAGAATCTGTTGTTATTTGACTTTTTAATAATATAGATAAAATCATTTTTAACTTGTTAAAAAATTAAAAAAAAAAAAAAAAAAAAAAAAAAAACTATGTCTCTTATCTGTTCATCTTTGAGCAAGAAGCAATGAACCCATGCTCTCTCGTTTAGGGTATGTTGTGGTGTCCTCCACCTTAAACTTTACGTAGGCAAAAGATAAGGAGATTGAATTGTTCTCTGGGAATGAAAAATGAGGAAAGCTCACTTAGAGAAACATATGAGAGGAAATGAATAATTAGCATTTCTGCTGATGTTCCTTTCTCTCTCTTTCTGTTCTTCTACCCTCACTTTTCCTTTTGTCCAATGACTTTTTGCACTTATTGTCGTTTTTGTCCAACACATTTTTGCATTTGTAAATGTTTATACTGTTTTATTTCCAATTGTCTTACATTCATTCTGAATCTAAAAGAAGTTCTAGACACTAAACATTTGCTGACTTTTGCTTGGCCCACAAGATATTACACACGCTGTGATGTTCAGGGACAGAAGGATGCCTGCCAGCTATAGAGGATCTCAAAAGGGGGTCACCATGCTTCTATAAAAGCTCCCTACCTATTGTCACCACTGCTGGCCAAGTAGCATAGGAATCATATCAGGTAGTAAATTATGCTGTATTCTCTGAACAATGCATTGCATTCTTGTATGTATGCACCAAGCTGAGGAGAAGCAGTTAAAGATGAAAAGGAAGAGCTTAGGGAATGGCTTAGCCAGCTCTAAAATCAACATGAAGATCAGTCTAATGAAAGAACAATAAGTAAAAAGGCAATATGTGGTTTTCAGAAATGTCAGCTGAAGTGACTCACATTTTCAGCTAATAAAAATAAATTACTTTGGTAAGTTAAGTATTGTAATCATTGTTTTCAAGACTTTGCCAGTTAATGTGAAAATTAGAAACCTTTGATTAAGGACAAAGGAAGCACATGTTTGGGGGTGTTCCCAGGTCTGTGCGTGTGTTTCTCAAAGCTTTGGTGTTTTGACAGTTTTTTCTATCATGGAACCATGGCTTCCATTTTTGGATCATTTTATGGAGCAGTATGTTATTTAATTTCAACTATTTCTTATACAATGATTTGCTTTATGTTCATGTGCCTCTTTAATCTCTGTGGCTAAGAGTCCGATATTGATTTTTTGTGAAGCTTCTGCTGCTGATCTTGCTTAGTCACACAATAATCACATCTGTTGTCCTGATTTTTGCTAATATAGTCACTCAATACTTCAAGCAAGGAATTCAGAATACTTAGAAGCAAAGAGAAAAGCACATTCTAAATGACACATTCTGTGATGTGATTCTAGACCAATAGAACAAAGAGAGATCTAAGAACTCAGATTCCTAAAGAAGTGACATTCAGATTTATTGTTCACTTGCCAATGAACTGTAAGTTTTGTCATATGAAAAAGGTAGTATTGAATATTAAAAGAAGTACTTTTCAAAATTACTTTTTTCTACATCAAATTCTTTTAATATTTACCTTGCCATCAGAACTTATAAACAAAAAACATTAGTCATGCATACATATATATATATATATATCCATTTCTTTATAGGGTTTAAGTAATTATGTGTGAAAATTAAAAGAAATTAAAAGAGAATTAAAGATGATGCTTAGTATCGATGTTATAGTAATTAAAAGAATTAAGTTAAATAAACACATCACTATATCATACTGGGAGTATATGAAATTAAATAAAAATGTTTTATTTTTGAGAAAAGCTTTTGAATACCAGATTGAGCTCTAAAGTTATGCTTCTGAAGTCAACTTGATTAAAATAAAAACTGACTTGTTCTTATTTTGTTTATAGCCTAAGCTTGTACATGGCTGGGAGAGATTATCTTAACCTTTTTTTTTAGTTTAGTAAGGATAGATCTGCTATGATTATGTCAAAGATTGATCAACTTTGAGCATTGAAAGGTATTTTGGAGGTCATTTAGTCAAACTTTATTTTCCTATATCTGGAAACCTCGTTATGAACTTGTTGGGGAACAGTGAAAACTTAAAATCTTAGCCAAGAAGTATAATTAGTAATGAATTGATGTCCTCAGAAAGTTTGGAGGATATTAAGATGCCCATCGAACTAGAGCTAAATATATTTTCTTTCCCATAGTCTCACCCAGTGGAAGTTGGAATCTAGATTTCAAAAGCTGTCCATAACTCTCAAAAGCCTCTAGATACTATATTAAAATATTGTTCTTCTCTAGTCTATGTTCAAACTACTTATTATAAATATAAATAGAAAATAGCATGGAATAAGAGCCACTAATTCAAGTATTTGGTTGCTTCTTTTTGTAATTTTATTTTATTTTAAAAACAAAAATTAGCTATGGGGACAGCTTAGTGTAGGAGTTAATTGTACAGATTCTTTAGTCAGACTGCCTGTTTTTCACCATTGGACAAGTTACTTAATGTATTTGAACTACAGTTTCCTCACTTGTAAAATAGGAAAAATAACAGGTCAATATACTCCAGTGCTGAGAAGGTTAAAAATATTACCTGCCCCACAGGTTTGCAAGTTTAATGCTTAAAGCAATGATTGGCAAAGGACTTAACATTCCTGACAGACTGTTAGTTAATATTGTTTTTGAGGTGGTGGTTGGTATTGCTGTGTTGAAGTCAATGATTGATGAAACTAAACCCCTTTTGTCCATCTTATATAAATGTAATATATCCACTGACAGTGAATGCATAGTGAAAAGAGCTGAAACATGTCAAATTAAAAGATCTAGATCACCCTTGTCAGTTACTTGCTTGGCAAGTCAACCTGTCTGAGCCTGGAACTTCCCATTTTATAATGGTGATAGCATTGCCTGGCCCACCTTGCTCAACTAAGGTACTAAGAGGATCAAATGAGACATCTTTGAAAGCTTCTTATAAAATTTAAAGGACTACATAACTCTGTTACTGATCATTTGGAGTTAGTAACAATAAGTCAAAGACTCACGTATGAAGCATGGAGGGACAACTGACAATCTGCAAGAAAATCTCTTGCCTACATCGACTTTTCATGTTCAGATTACTGGTTTTGTTGTTGTTTTTGTTGAAAATAAAATACAAATCTAACTAGATTCATAACATACAAGTATATTATCAGTTTTCTAACAAATATAACATGAGTAAAACTAATGAAAAGGAGGTAAATTGCCCATTAATATGTTTATATAAAGCATGAACTTTTTTTTTTTCCAAATGGGTGCTTCATCAGCAACATAAAAAGTTAAAATTAGTTTGTGCCAATGTATTAAAATCTTACTGAGTTTTATTGACATTTGAAGAAAAATAATTGCATTGAGTGTGTTTACTGGTATACTTATAAAACGTACATCTGTAATAAAATGCCATTTAGAATATATTTTGAAGGATCTTTATGACTTACAGTGTCTCCATGTGATAGTTCCCCCATGTGACAAAGAACATCAAAATATCAACCTGAAAGGCAGAAACAAGAAGACTTAAACTGGGTTGGCCACATTTAAGGAACTATTAATGATGCTTCACTTGAGAAGCATCAATACCCTATTGAAAAAATTGGAAAGTAAAGCAATATTTGTTCCAGTGGAATGATTCTAATGCTCTGTAGTTAAAACAAAAATAAAAAAAACAGGAGACCTTACCTCTAAATAACGTTTGCAGGTTACAAAGCACGTTCGCAGGAGTTATCTCCTATGGTTTTCTATCAGGTAGATAGTGTTTTGCTATTTTTGCACATGAGGACCTGCAGCCCAGAGCAGTGAGGGGCTCACAGATTAATCGGGGTCTTCACTTGCCTCATTGACCCATTGCAGATCACCTAAGCCAAACCCATAACTCTTTCCTGAAGATATCATTTTTTTTTTTCCTTTACATGTCAGGAGAATCAACTGTTGGTGTTTTTTGTTATAACACCTAGTAGAGTGGAAAGAAATTAGAAGAGAAATATCTGCAACATTATAGATATGTAAATTGGGAGAATTCACATCATTTCCCTAAACTTTACTTTTCTTGTCTGTGAAAATGAGGTAATACAAATAGCAACTTATATAGGGTTTTGTAGGGTTTTTGGTAAGGATCAAAGGAATTAACACATATGAAAACATTTTATATATAGTAATATATAATGCACATTTAATTTTTATTATAAGGTTCTCTATTTGAATTATATGAGTTTTAAACATTCTTAATATGAGAAAATACCACAAAGGAGATAAGAGCATGAGTGGTACTCATAATGGTATTCTAGCCTTTGGCCCTGTTGTGGACAAATTGCTGAACCTCTCTAAACCTTAGTTTTCTCTCCTGAAAATAAAGCAATTACAGAGATTAAATGTGATGATATCTATAAAGGACATATTACAGTGATTGATACATAGTGATATGGTTTGACTGTGTCTCCACCTAAATCTCATCTTGAATTTTAGCTCCCATCATTCCCACGTATTGTGGGAGGGACCCTGTGGCAGAAAATTGAATCACGGGGGCAGTTTCCCCCATACTATTCTCATGGTAGTGAGTAATTTTCACAAGATCTGATGGTTTTATAAGGGGAAACCCCTCTGGCTTGGTTCTCATTCTTTCTTTTGTCTGCTGCCATGACAGATGTGCCTTTTGCCTTTTGCCATGATTGTGAGGCTCCCCCAGCCATGTGGAACTGTGAGTTCATTAAGCCTTCTCTCTCTTTAGAAATTACCCAGTCTTGAGTATGTCTTTATCAGCAGTGTAAAAACGGACGAATATATACCGTAAATGTAAATGTGACTTTTATCATTCATTTAAGCATCCTGTTTATAAAAATGTAAATAATCTATTTTCACATATGCTGTGTTTGCGATAAAATAACTTTGCTTAAATCCCATCTTGGCATTATAGAGAATTTAAGCCACGGTTTTCTGATCCCGTCCTCTTTTATTACTCCGGTCCCACAGACAGGAACCAAAGTCAGCAGAACAAAGCAGCCCCAGATGTGTTCTGTTCTATTATCTGAAGTGAATGAAAATCAGCCCTGAGGTATGTTTTTATATTCTGTCTACCAAAATAATGTGCATTCTGTTTATTGAACTGCTCTTATTTCTTCTTTGCAATCTGTTACTTTCATTTTCATTCCTGCCAAGAGACAAATAAAGAAGTTGCTCATAATTTCTAAGGCGATTTAGACCTACTTTTTTTGGCCTGTAATGGAAATCTGTGGTTTCTTCAGTCTGATCCTAGGTAAAGCTGATTTTAGTGAAGCCAGGAGTTTTTACACATTAAAAAAAAAAAAGTGGAGTGGTGGAATAAACTGAGTTAGGGAGTCCTGAGGTTTATGTGGATTTTCTTACCTATGTAACCATTAGGTATGCTGTGGTAGATAGAATAATTCCCACCCCCACATCCCTGCCCTGACAAGATGCCCATATCCTAATCCTCAGAGCCTGTGACTGTGTCACCTTACAAAGCAAAAGGTACTTTGCATATGTCATTAAGTCAAGGACATTGATATGCAAAGATTATTCTGATTCTGAGTGGGCCCAATTTAATCACAACAGTTCTTATAAGGGAGAGTCAGGAGTGACAAAGTAAGAGAAGCAGGTGTGATGATGGAAGCTGAGGTCGCAATGATGCCAGGAAGAGGCCATGAGCCAAGGAAGGCAGAGGACCTCTGGATGCTGCAAAAGGAAAGGAAATAGATTACCTCTTGGAACTTCTAGAAGGAAAGCAACCCTGCTGACACTTTGGTATTTGGACTTCTGATCTCTAGATCTATAAGCTAAAAAAATTCTGGTTTTTTTTAAGTCACTAAGATTATAACAATTTGTCACAGCAGCAGTAGGATGCTAATACAGTATGTCAAGTATCTTTCCTGACCCAAATTCTGAGATATCTCAGAGACCTGGGTATGAACTGAATGTTTGTGTCTTTCTAAAATTCATGTGTTGAAGCTCTAACCTCCACTGTGATGGTGTTTAGGGCCTTCGGGAGGTAATTCTATTTAGATGAAGACATGAGATGGGCCCTCCAAGGTGGGATTAGTATCCTTATAAGAAGAGAAAGAGACCAGAGCTTCCTCTCTACCATGTGAGGATACATCAAAAAGATAACCGTCTGCAAGTCAGGAAGAGGGACTTCACCAAGAACTAGATCTGCCTGTATCTTGATCTTGGACTTCTCCGTTTCCAGAAGTGTAAGAAATTGATTTGTGTTGTTTAAGCCAACCAGTCTATGGTATTTTGTTATAGCAATCTGAGTTGACAAAGCAGACCTAGAAGTTACTTTTCTATATTAATCTTTCAGAAATGTCAATAATAGTAGAAAGTCTCCCACTCTACTTCTACATATATCCTAGTACTGTGTGTGTCAATCTCATCTTCTCCTGTTGGTCATGCTGTGTTTCACTGAGAAAATGGCAATACCGGTGCTGTTTATATATAAGGTAGGATTCCCCTCTCACAGATAGCCACAGCTTTCTTTGAAAGAAGGTACGTTTCCTGAGGATTAGTTGTTAGGGAAATTGTTGGTTTCTCCATCCGCCAAAGTTGTGCATAGCCAGCAACAGAAACCAGCTATAGCTAACTTAAGGAAAAGAAACATAAATATTGGGTAGCTCACAATATCATAAGGAAGTCTGAAAAGATGGTGAGGGAAACAAACTATGTATAAATTCTACTCATTTCCTTCATAAAAGGGAAAGCAAAACATCATTGATTGGGGTTAGTTGTGCTTCATATGTTACATAAGTATGAAGATTTGGGGTGACTTTTTACAAGAAGATAGCATTATTTAATCGTTTTTGATTTGGGGAGTTAAAAAAGTATCTTTGCTTTTTTGCTGGTAGGTACATTATAGGGTCTAAAGTTTTTTTCCTACCTTCGTTCTCACAGCTAGAGAACCTCCTTCTACTACCATCAATGTCCTTGATCTGTTTCCCAACATGAATTAACCTTTCCATGTTTTCATTACATTCGAATATCAGGAATGTGTAGATGGAAGTAGTTCATCCTGAGAGGTGAGAATGAGCGTTGAAAGAGCCATCAGTGAAGCCGTAAGGCTGGGAAAGAGAAGTGAAGGGGCACATGGAAGTGTTCATCTCTGGGGCAGGGAAAAACAGTCCAGAGAAGATGAGTCACACCTCATTTATAACCCATGAATGAAAATCAATACTGTTACTTACCATAAATTTTACTGAACATACTACTTACACTTGAGTATAAATGCCGTAAAATCACTATGAGCCAACTGATTGACTTTTCTAGATCCCAATTTTATCATTCATCTTCTGGTATTCATCTTCTGGCTTAGCTACTATTTCCTGGCACAGATTCTTAGTAAAGATCCTTTCTCCTTGGTCCCAGATGTAACCCTACGGTGTATGGTCTGGCATTTTAGGGGATATCTGTCTCTTCTGTTCTTACCTCAGTGTCCTGAACCATGCATATCATCACTCTAACCTACTGAGGCTAGGAAAGACAGGAACCAACAAAATAGAAGGGGTTCTAGGAAGCTTGGTGTTTCTCTGTCTCCCTAAATATGTCCATGGTCCAGGAAGTAGGGAAACTATGGATTGGCATGCTTATCTAACAATCCACAGAGTTATGGAAATGTTAGCTGTTAGTAGAGCTTGCCATCCGGTGGGCAAATACTAACAGAGTTACCTCAACCCTTAGGGAAGGACTGCAATAGGCTCCTGGAATTGAAAATGCTGATAAATATCTCTTGGGGTATTTCTTTAAAATGCAGATCTCTGGAACCCAACCCTGCTGTTTTAATTGGTAAATAAGTTGTTGTTTCTTGGAGTCTGCACTTTAACAAGCACTCCCTCCCTCCAATGACTCTCAAGCAGGTGGGCCACATTTAGAGGCCCACTGTCTGGTTTCCAAGTGAAGTCTCATTCATAGTACTCTGATTTTCTCTCACCTGATCTCAAAGTTGAAAAGTAAATGGCACCCAATGTGCAGGGAACTCCCTGTAAAAAACTATAAGAGATTCCTAAGCAGGTTGCATCAAATATAAGGAAATTACCTACAGATTATTTCCAGCTGTGACAGTAATGAGCTTCTTTTAGCAACTGCGTGGCCAAACTCCTGCTCTTAGTGCAAAACTCCTCCTGGGAAGAAGCTACCCTTGGTATGGAATTGGCTGGGTGGGAGGCAACCAGACTGCAGGAACTGATAGTCCAGAACTCGGTTTCTTCTCCCTTTAACTAAAGACGGGAGACAGGAGGGAACTCGGAAGTCTCTTCTCATCCCACACTGCAGCCAAAGAGAAGTGGCACCCTGTATCTACATTTTTTTTTTTTAACCTATCAGTAAGAGATACATACCCGCCTTTGCCAGGTGATAGAAGTCCTCTTTATTTTGGTATGTCCTTTGGCGGGGGGGGGGGGCCCTACCTCTCCCATCTGAAACCACTCAGGTTTATAATAGGTAGGGCAGGTATTTTCTCAACTCAGGTGCATTTCATCTTTACCTGTAGCTAAAGGATTCTGGCTCAGATTCACCAGGCTCAGTAATTGATGGGCACAATCTATGGAGCACTATCAGGGTTTTCTTGATTTGGGAGCAGGAAGAGGTGACTTCAGACTCACTTCATGCAGGATCAGATGGCTTGCCACATTGATTCTTCATTTATTGTCACTTACACTCAGGATTACATTGCTCCCAGGATTCAAGATGGGCCTGGTCTAGACAAAAACATTCAGTCTCATTATTACGTGAACCTCTCAAAGAATGTGTACCATGAAGTGTAGAACATTGCCTGACACTGAGTTAACCCTCAGTAAATCACTTGTAGCAGGAATTGTACTGATAATGCAAATCATTCCAGTCTTCTTTTAGCCTTTCTTGCAGTGAGGTTGGCTGTGTCACTTGTTCAAGGAAACAGAATGTGAACAGAAGGGATATGTGTCTCCTCCAGGACTGAACTTAACAATTTGCCACACATACTCCCTGAGATTCCTTCTCCAACTGCCCAGTAGATATCTATACTCAAGGTGACATTGAAGATGAGAGCAATCTGTTGGTCCAGATCATGAGTGGCTGGCGAAACTTCAGCCCTCATCACCCCTATCCTTAGACAATATGTGAGAAAGGAACTGCTCCTGTGAGTCACTCAAATTTTGGGTTTGTTTATTGCAAGATTAGGCTACTTTCAAAGACACAGTACCAGCTGAGGACCTTGCAGCCTGAAGATTGTTTACTGTGATGATAACTCTGCTCCCTGTACCATGAACATCCTTCTTGGGGCAAGAAGCTGAGTAAATTATTTATCCCACACTCTATCCATCCAAACAGGTGAGGGGCTGTGCCTTGCCCTTGTGTGAAGAAACCAGGTTCCATTCAAGGGTGTTACTCTTTCTGTGAACAGGAGCAAAGGTGTGAGCTGAGACTCTACCTACTCTCAAAGTCATCAGAAAGAGGGCTCAGGAGTCACAATTACCAAACTGTTGACTGAAAGACTCTCTGGGGACTCAACCCATAGTATGTCATTGTCACTGGGCCAGCTCAGATGCAAACCCACCACTACTGTGTCATCCACAAAATACATACAGCTATCTCATATCAGCATTGTGGGAGAACCGTATTAAAGTGAACCTCACTTTATAGAAACTATATTCCTGACAGCCACATACAGTTCTTATGACCATGAATCAAATCACATTTATATGAACCAATGCAAGTAATTTAACAGAACTGTATTGTAGAATATAGGATTCTATACAGGAAAGACTTTACACAGTGAACATTCACACTTAGTTTTATCATTAATTTTCATAGGGCAGGTTTGCTGTACTAGCTAGGTATGCAAAGACCATGGGGTTCAGCAGGTAATATAAAGTGACGAGGCAGGTTGGGTTGGTTTGAGGTAAAAGTGAGCATTGGGGAATGCAGTAAATCATGAATATTTACCCCACCCAAATGAGGCAGCTCTCACTCAGGGAAAACGATTCATTGGTGAGACGTTGTGGGTCCAGTGATGCCAAATACAATGAGTGATCTCGATTTCTTTGCGAAATCATTTGATTTAAAAATGCTAGCATGATACCCTAACCTGATCCTACTTGGAAGTTAATAAGTTAGCCTGCTGCATTTTGTAAATGCTGGCAAAAACCACAAGATTTCTGGGTCAGTGAGCAAAGAATGTATTACAGCAATAGCGATAGCCAGAGTAACCAGTTTCTTGAGTCCCAATTCTACAGGGTGATGGAAAGAGGTCCAGGTAATACCTGTCCAGGCAGTAGGCTACATTACAAGAGAGGAATCCTGAACGTAGGGAACATGAATGTTTTATATTGAATGGTAAGCATGCCTGCCGCTTGCTCCAGAGAGAAATACTATTTCTATCTTCCAAGACAATTTGCTGTACAAACACTTTGCTGTACAAACAATTTGCTGTACAAAGCTAGCGTACAACAAAGACACTCAGAACTTTTGCTCATAAGACATGTATAAATATGAGAGACCACCTCCCAACAATATTCTCCCCTAGTTTCTACACCATCTTGTCTTCTGGATAATTTTCCCATGGATACATCATTCCATCAGCACTCTGATTAATCTGATAGAAAGAGCTGGGCCTAAATCTGTTCAATTTGGCTGATATAGCATTTAACTGCAGTTACTATCAACAGGACTCCTAGCAGTAGAATGAAGCCAACCTGCAAAATTGACCTGTCATGCCCTGCCTCACCACCTTATCCAGTCCTGGACTCAACCCGCTGAACAAATCCCTAAACCACCAAGTCTACCTTAGAAAAACAGGTATGTTTTTCCCCAAGTTTCTCTAGTGATCTTTCCCCTTAGCCAAAAGCATTATTCCAGATACTGCAGGGTGTATCTGCAATTACACAGACTCTACCTTGGCCTGCAAGGGGAAAGTCTAGGATGGTTTTATGATTCATAAGGACCCTGGCCAGAAAGTTGTGTATTGACTGAATGCCTTTGGCGGACAAGGTGGTATATTTAATCCCTTCAGCTAAAAGGAAAATTTTAACTGTGTGATTCCCATCACAGGGATAATTGCATGCATTGTATGCATAAATAATTAATTAGTTATTCCTCAAGAAAGCTTCCTTACAAATTAAGGATGGCTTCCCTTTGGAAACGTCTCATAGTCTCATGCAGGTATCATGATCTACTCCTGGGATTTCCTTGAAGACACTTGAAGATCTCTTGTCCTTCCTATGGTGGTTAATTTTATGTGTCGACTGGCATCAGGGTGCCCAGATTAAACATTATTTCTGGGTGTGTTTATGAGGGTGTTTCTGAATGAGATTAGTAGTAAATTGATGGACTCAGTGGAGTGATTGCCCTCCACAGTGTTGGTAGGCATCACCTGATCCATTTGAAAGCCTGAATAGAACAAAAGGTAAAGGAAAGAAGAATTCAGTCTTTTTTTTTCCTCCCTCGTTGCTAAGCTCGACCATCTGTACTAGTCTGTTCTCACATTGCTATGAAGAAATACCTGAGACTGGGTAATTTATGAAGAAAAGAGTTTTAATTGACTCACAGTTCCACAGGACTGGGGAGGCCTTGGGAAACTCACAATTGTGGTGGAAGGCACCTCTTCACAGGGCAGCAGTAGAGAGAATGAATGCCCAGTAAAGAGGGAAGAGCCCCTTATAAAACCATCAGATCTCATGAGAACTCACTCACTATCATGAGAACAGCATGAGGTAATCAGCCCCCATGATTTAATTATCTCCTCCTGATCCTACCCTTGACATGTGGGAATTATTAAAATTCAAGGTGAGATTTTGGTAGGGACACAGAGCCAAACCATGTTACCATCTCATCTCATTGTTTCCTGCCCTTGAACTGGGATTTAGATAAACTCCCCGCATTCTTAGTTCTTCAGTTTTTGATTGAATTATACCGCCAGCTATTTTGGGTCTCTGGCTTGCCGGCAGACAGCAGATTGTGGGACTTTTCAGTTTCCATAATTACCTGAGCCAGTTTCTCATAATAATATGTATTTTTGGAGAACTCTAATACAGATTTTAGTACTGAGACTGGCTCTAAAAGAACATATTAAGGATGAGTTTTCTGAATTCATTCCAAAGTTTATGGAATTGGCTCTCTAATCTGATTAGATTTAAATATACAAAGGACTCTATTTCCAGTAGTAAAGAGTGCAGGGATAATCACTGGCATGATATGGCAATGGGGATATGCAAAATACCTGCACTGTACACTTCCAGTGAGCCACTAATAATAAGTAAGGAGTTGGGAGACTTTGTATATGATATTTTTGAACGTTTCTGGAAAACTAATGCATATAACAACATAGACTGGTTGGTCCTAATGTCATTGGAAAAGTTGCACAAGAAAAGAATGAGTACAAAATTTCAAATTCCCAGCCATATAAATAATCAAAGAGCTTCTATGTGTACCCTGAAAAAGACCTTTATCTCCTGTAGCCACAGGACTGAAACTGCTAAAAATTAAACACAAAACCTCATTCTGCAACTGGCTAAATTACAGCGAAGTTGACTTTCCACCTTTGCAGGATTTCTATGTTAAAGTGAGGACATCAATTAGAAAGAATGGGTTTCTTTAAATTAAAGATAAAGACATATGCAAAGATCCTGATGAAGCCAGAGACATTGAGTCCCTAAATTCTGATGAGTCTCCTTTGCCAGTGGAAGAAGTCTCCCAACCCCCACTGAAAGTGGCCTCCCCAGCCCCAGTGGAACTAATTCCCCAACCCCTGGCAAAGGGGCCTCCCAACCCTTCATGACAGTGGCATCCCCACCCCCAGTTGTATTGGGCTTTCCATCCTCATCTGAGGGGTTAACCCTGCATTACCTGACAAAATGGTAATAGTCTCTCTGAGGCATTGCTATGCAAGACAATGCTGTTTCTTCTCAGGGCCTACCCTGACCATCCCTCTTTCCTTTTAGCCCTATAACTAGACTCTAGTTTTAGTAGGCCCCTGAAAGTGAGGTACAGTGTATGACCCAGAGGAGGTGCATCACACTCCAAAAGAACCACTTTTGTTTTCTAATTTACGCAAACAAAAACCCAAGGAATATGTTGAGAATGGATACAAAGCATGTGGAATAATGGTGGAAGCAGTATACAGTTGGATCAGGCTGAATTTATTGACATGGGCTCACTGTGCTGAGATTCTGCATTTAGTGTCGCAGCTTAGGGAGTTAGAAAGGGCTCTAAAAGTTTCTTTGGTTGGTTGACTGAATCATGGACCACAAGATGGCCCACAGAGAGTGAACTGGAAATGTCAGACATTCCTTGGATTAATGTAGATGAAGGGATTCAAAAACTTAGGAGACTGAAATGTTAGAATGGATTTGTCATGTAAGACTTACTCACTCACACTGGCAGTGACCAGAAGACATACCTTTTGCCAATACTGTGAGAAATAAATTTGTGAGAGGAGCACTGGCATCCTTGAAGGCTCTATAATTTCTTTTCTGTAGGCCAGACCTTACTTTGGAATCTGCAGTCACTGAATTAAGAAGCCTACAGACAATAAGGGTAATAAAATCTGGGGTGGCAGGGGCCAAGTGGCAGTACTCAACCACCAAGAGCAAAGTGGATGTGGTAACCTTGATAGGGAGCAGAGTCAATGCATCTATCAGAATAGTGTGACTCCTGTAGATATATATAACATTGGCTAGTTAATCATTATATTCTTATAAATGAAATAGATAGGAATCCTACTAAATTCTTACCTGACATATGTAAGCAAAAATTTTCAGGTTAAGCAAACAAAAGTTTAACTTGAATCTTAAAAAGAGAAAATCATGGCCCTCAATCAATTCCCAGATTTGAGTCAGTTTACAAAGGCAGAGCCCCTTGAATGAAGGGAACACTTGGCCCCTTTGAGGATGCACTCAGTATACCACCAAAAATATACACTGTTAATGTTTCTCTCATTCTTCCCCAAAGGATCCTCCAGCCTTTTACCAGGGTAATTGTGCAATGGGGGAAAGGAAATAATCAGACCTTTGGGGGAAGGAGTTATTAATATTGATTTGAGAGCCTTGAAGGGTCACTGTGGTCCTTTATTTAGAGTATGTCCTAATGGAGGTCAGGTGTTCAATGGAGTTTTAGCTCAGGCTTAAATCACAATGGGTCCATTTTGTCACTGAACCCATCCTGTGGTTATTTCCCCAGTTCCAGAATGCATAATTGGCATATACATAATGAACAGCTGGAAGGAGCTCCACATTGGTTCCCTGACCTGTGGAATGAAGACCTGGTGAGAAAGGCCATTGGAACTTCCTCTACCTAGAAAAATACTAAACCAAAAGTAATACCGCATACCTGGAGGGAGAGTAGAAAAATCAGTGCCAATATAAAGAAGAAAGATACAGTGGTTGGTGTTTCTCACCACATACCCATTCAACTCTCCTATTTGACCTGTGCAGAAGACAGATGGCTCTTGGAGAATGATGGTGGATTATCTTAACCTTAATTAGGTGGTTACTTCAATTCCACTGCTGTACCAAATGTGGTTTGGTTGCCTGAGCAAATTAACACATCTCCTGGTAACTGGTATGCAGTTATTAATCTGACAAATGCCTTTTTCTCCATACCTGCCTATAAGGCCCACCAGAAGCAGTTTGTTTTCAGCTGGCAAGGACAGCAATACACTTTCACTGTCCTACCTCAGGGGTATATCAGCTCTCCAGTTGTGTGTCATAATCTAGTTTCCAGAAATCTTGATCACCTTTCCCTTCCACAAAATGTCACACTGGTCCATTACATTAATAACATTATATTGATTGAACATAATGAGCAAAAAGTAGCAATTACTCTCAACTTATTGATAAGATATTTGTGTATCAGTGTGTGGGAAATAAATTGGACTAAAATTCAGAGGGCTTCTATCTCAGTAAGCTTTCTAGGGGTCCAGTAGAGTGGAGCATGTCAAGATATTCCTTCCAAGGTGAAGGATAAATTATTGCATTTGGCCCCTTCTACAACCAAGAAAGAGGCACAAGGCCTAGTGGGTCTATTTGGATTCTGGAGACAACATATTTGGGTATGTTGCTCTAGCCCATTTATCCAGCAACCCAAAAAGCTTCTAGTTTTGAGTGGGGCCTAGAACAAGAAAAGACACTGAAACAGGACCAGGCTGCTGTTCAAGCTGTACTATCACTTGGGCAGCATGATCCAGCCAGTGTCCTTACAGAACAGGTCCTTGCCATTGTTAATTTACATGAATAATACAGACATAATCGATTGCAATTTGTTTCCAGCATTCAGGATCCCCAAAATGGGTGCCTTCAATCTGCCAATATGTAGTATTGCAAATAGCAGACCAAACAGCTAGGACATTAGCAACAAACTAAGAATAGGTAAAAATAGGACACAATTGGGTTTCAGGTTAGCTGAACCATCAGGGAAAGAGGCACAGACACACAGGAAAAATCTGTGACTTGAAGGTCCCATTGAGCCAGCAGCTTTGCTGTAAATGGCAAAGTGACAAATAAAGGTTTCCCCAGAGTGATAGCTGCTACTTGTTATGTTAAGACAAGGTGCTGCTGGCAGTGGGATAGCTGCTTTCTTGAATATGCCATTTCCACTTACCAAGTAGGGATTGTCAGGCCCTCTCCATCTTATTAATCATTGAGCCTGAGTCAACCCACCCAAAATGAAAATATCAGGCTGGAGAGCCACAAGACTTTCATGGGTCAGGTATTTAGTTTTGAAGGAGCATAGTAGCAAGCCAAAAAGGCTTTAAATCAAAGTGATTTAAAAGCTGTGTCAAGGAGGTGATGGCTCCAGACCTCAACAAAGACTTCTGGGTAAAGGCTGGCCCCCTTTATCATAACAGGCTCCAATCACCAAGACTATCAGACATGGAGACTTATGGCTCAGAGAGGCCATAAGGGTTGTGGGGCCCCTTTGGTACTTGCAGTTACCTACTTACTGCTGTTACTGATCAGGAGGATTTTCCACCACTTCCTGGACAAGGCAGTATGAGCATTTCAATTTCTAATGTATATTCAGACATAGATATAACAAAAAATAATACACTGTATTGGCCAAAAAGACCACAAACACAAGGTCACAGTTGCCTCCTTTCCCTACTCTAATTCCTGTCCAAACTCTATTAATGGAGGGTTTGCATGTCCCATTCTGACAAGGGCCCTGCGTGTCAGTATACAACAGAGGCATGAAATTATGCTTCCCTCCCCTCCCCAAAGTCTCTGCCCGCGGCTATACTTGGGCAGTTGCTTGTGGCCTTTGATTCCACTTGTAGGCAGGGAAAGCTTGACTTCATCTCTAATCATTTATCTCCTTAAAATAGCTGAGATCAGAGTAGAGAGAGAGGGATGGGTTAGGTATAAGATATAGAGAGTAGCTTGTAGCTTTCCACCAGTAAGGGAGGAGCACTTACTTTTAGTTATGAGCAACAGAGGCAGCTCAACCAAATGAATTTGCAGTGTATTCGACCTGGCCAACACTCTAATAGGTGGCAGAGTCCTCATAACTGACACTACCTGTTTCAGCTTTGGGGGTCCCTTGACCAGGCAGCCATAGCAGCATTGTATTCCGACTGTGGGCATGGATTTGTACTCATCACCTGACATGGGATTGACTGGCACAGGGACAATTTTTTAAAAAGGGATGCACCTTAATCTGAGACATTTGGTGTCCCATTATCAAGCAAATATACTTAAGTTCTTGCCCAATTTAAATGCAAGTGCTATAGGAATTTTCCAAGGCTCCAAGTCTGACCTCAACAATTTATCTACAATGTCAGTCTCTCATTCTCCAGTGAGTCACTTTTATCAGCATTGCAAACCCAATTCAGGGGCATTAAAAGCCCAAAGATTAGTCAATGCCTGTATTAGTTTCTTAGGGTTTCCTTGATAAAGAACCATAATGCTTGGGTGACTTAAACAACAGAAATTATTGCTTCTTAGTTCTGGAGGCTGGAAGTCCAAGATCAAGGTGTCCGCATCACTGGTTGCTTCTGGGAGCTGTTGAGAAAGAACATGTTCCATGCCTCCCACTTAGCATCTAAAGGTTTGCTGAACATCTTTAGTGTTTCTTGATATATCCAGGTAACACTGACTCTCTGCCTTCATCCTCACATGATGTTTTTCCTGTGCGTCTCTATGTTCACATTTCTCCTTTGTATAAGAACACCAGGCATATTGCATTAGTGGCCCACCCTGCTCTAGTATGACCTCATCTTAACTTACCTCATCATATTTGTCATGACCCTATTCCAAATAGAGACACACTCTAGGGTACTTGAGGCTATCACTTCTGTGGGGACACAGTTTAACACATAACAATGCCTTATGTATGCTTTCCTGTGGAAGTTCGTCAGCTCCAGAGAAATCTCTCCAGAAGCAACAAAGCTCCCATCGGAGCCAGGACCTGCTGGAAAACACTCTGAGACTTTTGACTGTCATCTCTGAAAGAATCCAAGGTTGGCATGAAAGACTGCAGGAAGGACTCTGTCTTAAGACTTCCCAGCTGTTGCCATTCTTCCTCAACAAGCATTATGCGTCTACTGCCCTTATCTCTCAAATGAACTAGCCAAGTTCTAATAACTTACTCAGTTTCTGCTCATAGGGGCCATATATTTTCTAATTTGTGGTCAGTGTAAATGTACACTGTGTTGCTCAAAGGATACAAAATTTCACTTAGGAGAAATAAATTTGGGAGATCTATTGTGCAATATGGTGACTATGGTTAATAAATATGTACTGCATATTGGAAAATTCTACAAGAGCAGATTTTAAATGTTCTCTCCAAAACAAAAGTGTGTGAGGAGATGTAAATTAGCTTGACTTAGGCTTTCCACAATGTATACATATATCAACAGATCATGTTGTACATCAAAAATATGTACCATTTTTATTTGTCTATTTAAAATAATTACTTGGCTATTTTTGTTTATAAAATGAATATATCTGTAACTCTTGTCTGAAGAAGGTCAGAACCTTCCTCTAACCTGTCATGCACGTCCGTGTGAAGAGACCACCAAACAGACTTTGTGTGAGCAATAAAGCTTTTTAATCCCCTGGGTGCAGGCGGGCTGAGTCAGAAAAGAGAGTCAGCAAAGGGATATAAGGGTGGGGCTGTTTTATAGGATTGGGGTAGGTAAAGGAAAATTACAGTCAAAGGGGGTTTGTTCTCTGGCGGGCAGGAGTGGGGGTCAGAAGGTGCTCAGTGGGGGAGCTTTTTGAGTCAGGATGAGCCAGGAAAAGGACTTTCACAAGGTAATATCATCACTTAAGGCAAGGAACGGCCATTTTCACTTCTTTTGTGGTGGAATGTCATCGGTTAAGGCGAGGCAGGGCATTTTCACTTCTTTTGTGATTCTTCAGTTACTTCAGGCCATCTGGGCGTATACGTGCAAGTCACAGGGGATGAGATGGCTTAGCTTGGGCTCAGAGGCCTGACATAACCCAGGATGGTTATATGTTAAGACCTATGAGAGTTTTCCAGGGCTACAGGTCTAACCTCTCCAATTTATGTTGTTGACTTGAGGCTTGAGGAGTAGACTTGAGGCTGACAGCCCAGTGGAGAGAGAATCTGCTCACCCAGTGACAGTTAACAACAACCAAGCCACTGTTTAGGCCACTGCTTTTGAACCCACTTTCTGATGCTTGACATGCAATGTTTTCTGAATTCACTCTCAATAGCAGGTGATAAAATCGGGGACCATTTCTCACTCTGCTGATTTGTAATTTGGTTACCATATTTGCCATCGATTCCCATGAACTTTTCCCTCCAATCCCATTAATCAGCTCACAATACCCTTACTCTTTCTCTTCCAGGAAGCCAAGTTTCTGTCAGCATCCCATCCTCATTTCCAAACTGTGAATAATTGTGAAGGGCCTGAGATTTTACTCTACCTGCAAGTTAACCAGCTAGGCTGCCACAGTTTCATGGATGCTGGCAGAAGACGTGAGACTCCTGGGTCAGAGAAAGAGAACTTCACTGACTCACACAACTATAGCACCTGACCAAGAGTATCAGCATTATCTTGCACTGGTTCACTGGGTCACACACAGCAACATGAAAATAAATAAACTACACTTGCACACAGTGAGTTGCACGGCAGAAGATAAATCCTGAGTTTAGGAACACAAATCTTTTATAATGGGCAGTAAGCCTGCCGGCTCTTTGTTCTTGGGAGAGACATTATCTCTGTCTTCTAAGGCTGCTTGCTATACAAACATCTTTGAGAAGATAATATAAAACAAAGGTAGTAGGTAACCCCACCCTCTGTAAAAGTCAAGAAACATAGCAAACTCTCTCCCAACAGGGTGCAATGGAGACAAATTTATCCCCCAGTTTCTGCTACAAACCACTACACTTGGATAAGCCAAGCACAGTTTTGTTTCTAAAGTTGGTGTTTTTTAAAAAAGTTTTAACTTTATATATGATTTGAAAAACCGAGATTTTTAAATTTTGTTTTTTATAAATAGAAAACAATTTTTATTTTTAAATTTAGGTTTTAAAACAGTTGTGATTTTATGTATGATATGAGTTTTGTTGGAAATAGGCGCTTTAGAAATAAATGTATTTTGATTATTTTAGTACATTATTTAACAATAACTTTTTGAAAAGGGATTTAAATACATTGATTTGTACAGAGCAAATGCCTGACATAATAGTTGTTAATCTGGTTTTCCACACTGTTATGTTGGAAGTTTCCTCTCTCTTCAGTAGCAAGACCTACATCAAAGCAAATACATTTGTATAACTTGGGACAATGGTGTTTTTTTCTTGATACAAAGTTCATTTTTCTTTTTAAACATAACTCATTTTAAATTTTAAGAAGATTTTTATTTAAACACTTTTATTACAATATTTAGGTGGCAGCAATATCTAACAAGCTTCTGAGACAGGAGGTAACATTCTCATAGACTTTGCAACTCTGCCAGAAGTAGAACTCAAAATCAATGTGTCATTTAAAGCAACTATGAAGGTAATAATAAAAGGAGTGTTGTTAGTACTAAGAAGGTTTTCAATGCAGGGTCCAATAGCTATACTTATATATACAGAAAACATGAAATTAGTTACTAAACATAACAAAAACTTGGTATACCTACAGCAATGTGTATTTACCAAAAACTGGTGAAAGTATGTTGAGAGATATGTTAAATATTTGCTGAAAAGAAAACTAATTGTCTGTATGTGAAACCCCATGAATCATTTTATGTATCAGGACCAAAAAACTAACTTCTTTTATTCCTCAAAAATCAAAAGTGGTCTCATCTAAACCAAAAGTCACAGACTTGTCAGTTATTTATTGTCTTCTCATTTTGAACGTTATTTACTATTTTCTCTCTCTAAACAGTAAGTTCTTAGTCCAAATTTATTATTTTGTCCCATCTAGACAATATGGTCTATGGTACTTCACTAGGGTTGTCTGAGTAGATTCTAGGGAGTTCTCCAAGCTCTGGCAGTATATGTGTCTCGTATGGGGCCATATGCACATTTTTGGAGGGGTGATAGTCTATGTCTTTTATCCAGTTCTCAAAGTGATAAAAGTAAAGACCCACTGGCCAACTGTAGCAGTTTCCCAAGTAAAATATAAAGATGATTCACTGAGTTAGGTGAAGAAAATATGATAATTTCTATTTATATTCATGCTCATTTAGAAAAGAAGAGCTGTACTAATATTGTAGTATATGGATTGAGAGCAGCATGTATCAGTCTATAGAATTGTTGTGCTACAATATTTTATCAATAGATTGCAGGAATCTAAAAGGTTGGAGAATAGTGCTCTAGGGAAGTGAATATCAAGTTCTCGTATTTTCCAAAACATCTTTAATTTACACGTGCAAGGAGGTGAAGGAATAGTAAATTCTCAAATACTAACACATTTTCATTCACTTCAATGTTATAAGATACAATTTATTCAGGGAAGATGGCAGCTCACTGTGATTAAGCAGTGTCTGGATGCTGCACATCCCTGTATCACTGGGAATCACTATTTCTAAAGGCCCAGAATACCTAGACCACTGTTGCCATAACTTTCCAAAGAGCTTCAGTTTTGCTGCTCTTATTCCAGGTGTATAATACTTAACACATTGGGCTGTCCAACTTCTGTAATAGCCTTTTTGTTTTGCTTTGTTTTGTTTTCACTTTCTCTGAAACTAACTCATAGTTCTTTCCTCAGTACAGATGGATTTGGCAGCATTTCAGATGGAACAAACATCTGAGCAGATACTTTAAGATTTGGGCATTATGCAAAGTCATTTTTGGCCAAGTAATTTTCCTCACAATCTGGAAGACTCATCTGTGATTTAATTTTCTGATATTATGTAATTAAAAAAATTAAAAAACTTGACAGGCAGCCACCACCTTATCTAAATATCTTCTACCAGAACATCTGAGATTAAGTCCTGGATATGCCATTTAAATTTTGTCCAGATTTCTACTCCAATGTTGAAATCCAAGATATTAACATTTTCATAAAACTAAGTTTATGATGATGGAAAAAACTGCACTGGTGATAAAAGAAGAGTGGCTTTTAGAATATCACTTTTTTTTTTCCTTTTGCTTAGGTTTTTCTGACTGAAATCTATACATTGATAAAGCTTTTGCTACTATTTTGGCAGACACTATATAGGAAAACAAATGGATATAAATAAGAAGGTAATGGGATAGTTTTGGTTGAAAAAAGTGTGGGCTCTGTGGGCTAGTCAAAACAGATGCAGGTGTGGCTGTTATCGGCAAAGCCATTTTGAGGGAAATATAGATAGCAATAAAATGTACAGTGATTAATGCAGCTTAAAATGAGAATACTGAATGAGTCCACATCATCAATATAATAAAAGAAACATTTAAAGAGGAGCAACAGTTCATCCAAGATCTAGTAGCTGATGTGCTAAGAACAGAAGAAAACAACTCAACAAAGATGACAAAGGACTAATTGTCTCCGTTGCTGTAAGCTTAAGCTTTCAGTAATTGATTCCTCCTCTTTTCACTAAAGGATACAAATATTTCCCAGGTCTTGAAAAGTATCATAACAAAGACCATAAACTCTAACACTCAATTTTGGTTGAAAATGACATTTTGCTTTTCTCTGCTTAGTAAGTTAAGCAGTCCCTGCTTTTAGCCTGTGTTTTAACAAGAGAACTGCACTTTGCTACCGTCTCAGTAGCACTGAATTTCTGTTTTGGAGGAGATGGTTAAGTCCCTCCTCACAGGAATTGCAAGGCATCTTGCCCTCCCGCCTCTCACATATGCTTTGTTCTCCATCCCTTTACCCTTAAAGTCAGCCTTAATTTAACTGTCCAAGTACAACCACCTAAAGAGTGAAATTGCATCGAAGTGCAA
The DNA here is from genome assembly GCF_008728515.1 of Papio anubis. NCBI lineage: Eukaryota > Metazoa > Chordata > Mammalia > Primates > Cercopithecidae > Papio > Papio anubis. The sequence goes on from NC_044978.1 coordinate 33,626,780, forward strand.
AATGAGGTGAAATAAATGATCCATGTTTTAGTGTTCAGTGAAAAGTAGTGATCTAACAAGCTCCTCAACAAATATGTATCAAAGATTCAATTTTACTTTTTAAAATGATTTATGTGGGTGTAACCCATGCACCTAAAACCATTGCAGTAATTCATTGACCCATTCTGTTTTGGGCTACTAACATTTGCATCAACAAGGGCTTGATGGTGGATTTAAAGCATTATATAGCACTAGACTTCACTGGAGTTTTGCATTAAAGCTCCATCTGGGCAGTTTTCCAGCTGGTAATCTCAGAGGACTGATGTCTATTCCTCAGGCACTACTTAGACCAGACACTCTTGTTTATTCATCTCTTTGATTTGCTGGGTCTAGCACAGACCACCCTTTTCCATCCTATGCCTTCTTTAAACCTAACTGGGACAGGGCTGGGAAGTCTTTGCCTTGGTGTGGCTGGAAATATCAGGGAAGAAATTTGGAAGAAACGTTAAAATGCTGAAGCAACTCTTCTTTCCTCCCTACCAAAGGATCTGAAAGACTAATAGCCTTGAGAGTGATATAAAATTCCAATGCCAGACATCCCAGCTTTATGCTTATACTTATGGTAAAATATCCAGTATATAAAATGAATCATTTTCCCTTGAGGTAAAAACAGATGTTCATTCAGTCACCTGTGCAAGTAAATATCCACCCTATCTATCCTTATCTATGCTGTTTCTGATAGTCTTTGGAAAACACACATCTGATCATACCATTCTCTTCCTTTAAGACTTGATGTCTCTCTTATCTAGTAGCTTTAAAACTGTTGGAGAGGGAGACAGAAGCCAATGGATCTAATTTTACTCCTGTTGCTGTTTCTTTTATTTTTTCTTTTGTAAGATCTATTTTGAACAAGTGCCTCAAGTGAATAATAATAACTCTTATTATAGTTATTAATATTACTATTATGGTAATGTTGATAACTAAGGTCATGTAAAGCTGTGTCATATGTAGTTATTAATTACTATATATTAATATTACAATAGCAATACTAACAACTATCATGGCACACCTTTACATGACACACATACCCCTTGGTGATTTTTGCGCAAATGGTCTTTTGTCCTTATTCTCCTCCCTCCCAACTCATCCCAGGCAACTGGCTCTCCAGAATGTACTATGCACCCCCAATACTCCATCTCTTTGTGTCTGCTAATTTATTTTCCCGGATGATGTCCTTCCCCTTCTCTGCTTGATGAACTCTAAGACCAAAGGACTTTTCTAAGAACGAAGTCTCCTACTTTGTGCTCCCACAGAATGTTGTAATTATGTCTTACATTTGTCTCTCACTTTCCGTTCTTGATAGATTGGGCCATGCTCAGCACTTTGGGAGGCCGAGATGGGCGGATCACGAGGTCAGGAGATCGAGACCATCCTGGCTAACACAGTGAAACCCCGTCTCTACTAAAAAATACAAAAAACAAAAACTAGCCGCCCGGCGCGGTGGCGGGCGCCTGTAGTCCCAGCTACTCGGGAGGCTGAGGCAGGAGAATGACGTAAACCCAGGAGGCGGAGCTTGCAGTGAGCCGAGATCCTGGCATACAATAGCCATTCAATAAATTCTTGATGAATGAATAAATGAAAATGAGTAAATGAATCTATTCTTATTTATGTTTTATTAAAAATACACTTTGCATTTTCTTACAAAGTCTAGATAGATATAGAAAGACAAAGCAAAATGGGAAGAAACATTTTAATTCTGTATTTCCCTTTGCTTCTTGATGCAAAGCATCTTTAGGAAACTTGAGTATAACTCTGTGCTTGCCTGAGAAAAATGGGTAAGGAGCTAATTTATATAGTGTACTTAACACAAAAAATAGGACAAGAAGCCATGAATGGAAACTATATAACCAGAACAGAAGGATTTTCAGCCCCTGGATTTTCAGGAGAAACTGTTACGGAAGCAGTCTTGAGACCCAGTCTTATTTTTTAGGATAGTTAAATGGCAATATAATTCAGTACCAGTAGTCCCCAACCTGATTACAGGCTGTTTGTCCACTACTTTTCTATCCCCAATACATCAAAGCTCTGACTTGGGCCCCTTACTTATTTTAAGAATCTATTCTCCAGGGTCTCTACTCTGGCTACCATCAGTGGTCTGGATCTGAAAAGTTTCTCCCTAATCTCTATGCTTCAAAGCAGATAAGATAGAGAAAAAAGGAAATTCCTTAAATTTTTTAGCATCTGAATTGTGAATTTCGTATGGACTCTGTCATGGAAATGTATGTTCATCCTCTTTAAGATCTACAAATTATTCTGTGTTTAGTGGGTCTTTGTAGGCTGGTCTGGGGAACCTATCACAGATGATTTAAGTTCTCTGTGAAAATATATTTTTTGGTAATTTTTTATGTAGATAAAAATGCCAAATTCATAGAAAAGTTGCAGGAATGGTACAAGAAACTCTCATACAACTTTTCACCAAGAGTATATACATTCCCCTCATTTGTTTTGTGTATATGCTAATACATCACAAACACACAAAATACTTTTTGAATTCTGATTGAATTATAAACTTTTTGAGTGCAAATTGAGGTCTGCTGAAATGTTTGATCAAGACTACATTCCATTTCATGCTTTTATATTTTCTTTATTTCTATTATTTCCCCACGATAAGAGATCTGTTCCAGAAAGAAACATGTATTTACATTTTTGTTTTCCTTGTAAGTAGTGACTTAACTTCACATATTTGTGAAGATGTAACTATACTTCCTCAAGGCCTCTGGTACTTTCCAATAATAGGGTGAGTGTTTACTGAGTCAGAGTCAGTCCTGTAAGACATTGGGTTATCACTTAGTAAACAGCATCATTGTAATATCTATAGTAGTACCCTTGGAATACTAGAGGCCAATCAGTAATGAATATTCCTGATGTCACCATGGGCTAGCCTGGGTACTAATGGAGGCAGTTAAAGAACTTTTAAACTGAATTATTTCTCAGAACCCCAAATAAGAGTTCCGCCTATCTATGGCTCTGCTAATATTGATTTTAAAGCTACAATGTTCATTTTATTTTTGCTTTAAATTCGAGCTCTTTTTAAAATCAAATCCTTATCCCCAGCCAAAAAGTATATTTTTTTAGTTCACCAGAGAACTTCAACTGACCTAATTAAAAATAAAAGTTCCTAACTGCTTAAAGGTTTATGTAAAAAAAAAAAAAGAAAAGAAAAAAGTTGAAGCTCCGGAAAAAATACTTAGACATTTCCATAATGTAGTCACTGCCTCATTTGCTTCATCAATACTAACAATCTTTTTTTTTTTTAATCAGGATATTTCAAGTAGAATAAAAACACTTCATATATGTATATTTAATGAGACAAAAACTTGATTCTTAGTTCATAGACATGCACCAAAATGTTCAGCACAAATACTCAAGAAAAATGAGATATCCACCGAACGAACAAGTCTTATTTTCTACTTCTGTACTTAGATTTTCTTCTTAAAACTTTAAATGGCTCAGCATGGCAATAGAAGATGTCTGCTGAAGTAGGTCCATGTTGTTCCAAGTGTGCCTGCATGTGTGTGTACATGTGTAAATGTTTTACCAATGTCCTTTATGGTGAGTCCTCTGTATGATTACTTTACTCCCATGTTGCTTCCAGCTCAATTAGATTTGAATAGTATTACTGCATTTTAATAGAAGATAGAAACCTCTTTTATTTGGAATACTTTGCTATTATGATAGTAAAATGAATTAATAGGAATTACATTGCTAACATGGATTAAAATAGCTTTTGCTATTGTAGAATTTTTAAACATGTCAAACAGAAGAAATACTTATTGTTATAACACACATTACTATGGAGAGTATTTTTAACTTCAAGAACTAAAAATAATATTTGATATTTACAGAACTATTTTATAATTGTATTGCATCTAATCCCTAATTGCTTATTTTCTAAAAAGAAAAAAAGGGGAAAGTGCAATAGAGAAAAAAATGTCAGCCTATATTCAAACATATACTACCAGTTAAATGAGAAAATGCAATACAATGCAGAGTTGAAAGTTTGAAAGAACTGAGGGCGTCAAAGAATGTAATTTCTATTTAGAAACCTTTTTTAAGACAACACTATCACAAACACAACTTTCATAACCATGGTATTCCACCAGGATATGAGATTGCAGGTGATTCTGCCAGTTTGTACAGTTGACTACAATTATCTGATATATGTACAAGGTGCTGAATTTTGAGTACAGGTAGTAAGTGATGGTTATATAACAGAAATACTCCCCCAAAAGTAACTTTTTAAGTTTTTTTTTTGTGTGTGTGTGTGTGTGTTTTTTTTCTCCAGAAGCGCTGAAGTACTGAAGTGAGTACATTTTGTCATGTTAAATGGGAGAAAGAGTAGACTGTGACTTGGCTCCTGAAATTTTAATTCTGCTCATTAGCCGTCTACAAACCTAAAGTGCTTTCAGAGGCTCTACACATCTTCAATGAGTCAAACCCCAAAGACTTATAAATAGGTATATAGGTTGCTAATCTATTCCTGATGCTTTGCCTAAAAAATTGGCATTGCCATCTTCCACATCTTTCTTTTGGAAGCATGGTTTTGAGTTTGTTCCTTGTTGGTAAGCATCCAGAAAATGGCAGATTCCGGGGATTTCACTAGGGAAGTTCGGTGGAAGTTCTTCCCTTGATCGAGGGGTAAACACGAAACCAGGACAGTCTTTGAGTAATCTGAAATATTAAAATAAAAATATTAAAATATAATACTGACATAAATGTTTATCCGCTCATAAAAAGAAGGCAATATAACTAACTGAATGTTACTGAGAATATTAATAAACCAGTGATTTTAGGTGTGACTGACAGAAAAAGTCTAATGAGGTTAACAGACATCTTCACAAAAGTACAGTGAAGAATCAATTCACAATAAGAAAATTGTGTCAACTAACGTATTTCACTTACATTGGAAAAAATTATAAAACATTTTTGCAAAAATAATATCCACACAACAGTGCAATTTGCAGTAGTGAAAAAATAATCCAAAGATTTAATAATAGCAAAGTATCCACACATAACCATGACAGTACTAAGATTTCCTGAGTTGATAAGAGGTAAGATGTCCATTTATTAATTCATTAATTTTGTAAATATTACCGTAATCACGGGCAAAGAAAGTAATCATGGGCAAGAAATTGTGAATCAAAATTACAATGACAAAAATGATGTGACAGCAACTTTTGAATCTTTCAATAGAATTTTTATGAATTCTAGATTAGCAGGACTCAAGTGAGATTTAATTGTACATATCACCACTCTACTTACTAATGATTATTAGCAATATTTTTTCTCCGGAAATTCATCTGTTTACCAAATTATATTGTTTGCTACTTTACTACTTGTTCATTATGCTAAACCCATTTTAAATTCTAATCTTACTGATTAAGCTATTGGTACCTCGTCCCATGTGCTTCCTTAGCTTTCCATCAAATGAGAACTTAATAAGACTTCTCTCTAACCTAATATTCAGACCATGGACGAAAAAATGTTGCATAGTTGTGGGCTCTCAACCAACTTCTACAGAAAAGCATTTATTATATTTACCCAAACAGACCATGGTCTTCTATTCACCAGTCTGTAATGTCATGTCTAAATTAAATAGAATGATGATGCTGAATTAGATTTTGGCACTGTGACATCATCTATGTACTGAAGAAACCAACCGAACAGAAATCTGTCTCAAGAAAGACAGTTTAATTTTCATCAGTACATCAATAAATCTGTAATCTGCTAAACAATAAAACTAATGAAAATGATGTCTTAGTCATGAATTTATAAATATTTTTGAGTGACTGTTATTTGAAAATATATAATGAAAAGTTATAGAATTACACAGTATTAAAAGTATAAGCTTCAAAGTCTGATAGCTCTAGCAGCAAAGATGTCCATTGTCCAGGCTTTAAAATGGGGATAATAATAGTACATATTCCTTAGGACAGTTGTGAAAATTAAATAAATTAATTTTTAAAAACTGACTAAGCATCAATTAGAAATCACGCCACACCTATCATATTGGTAACAGTAAGTCTGACAATATCAGGCCTTGGGGAATAGCACCCTTCCTACACTGTTGGTGGAGTGTAGATTGGTAAAATCAGTCTGAACAGCTAATTAATGCCTAGTAACGTTGAAACTGGGTATAGTCTATGGTCTAGGAATACCATTTTTAGTTATATTATCTAAAGACGTACATATTAAGATATCTATTGAATCACTTTTTGTAATAATGAAAAATTGGATACACTCTAATTAAACATGGGTAGAAGATAGAGTTTGGCTCATGCATACTCTAGAATACATATTATATCACATGCACATATAGTAACATGCTAGATCTGGTTTATACTGGCTTGTGAGAACCAGTTGCTAAACACTGAGGAACTTTGTAAGACAGTTAAGCTATCCATAGCCTGAAACCTGCCAGAGTGGACATAGTAACACCAAGGATATTGGCAAATGCTAGAATCGTGGATTCTCTACCTCATCCTGTAAAGCTGGTTTACCAGCAAACTACTCCATTAGCAATAGTTAAAATGAATGATCTAGATTTATGACTAGGTATACATTTTATCAAGGAAACTATCCCAGAAACATAATACTGAGTGGATTCAAGGCAAGTCATAAAAGGATATGGACATGTTGATTGGGAATCTGTTTTCCTCTGGCTTTATTTTTCTACCTGACAGGACCTAAATGAAAGTGATATTCCTGCCTCTCTCTACCCATTTTCCTTCCTGGAAAGCAGAAGTGACATCTTATTAATGAGTTGTGGAGAAGCTGCTGAACATGCGTCTGTATTTGGGAGACTGTCTGCACAGAGTACATATTCTCAGCTCCTACAAGCTATAAATCACATAGGATCCACTGTGTCAGAGTGTGTGACAGGGACCATGTAATAGTTGATATTTATATTTCATTATATTAATATCTATTTACATTTTATTGTTTTTATAAAACAGAAACCTGAAATAAATATGGCAAAATGTTGATGCTGAAATATTAGTATTGGCTACATGAGTGTCATCTTCTTTGCTTTTTTCTATATGTTTAAAAATGAAATATAAAAATGTATAAAACTATAAGTCTAATAAATAAAAATGTATAAAACTATAGGTGATTGATAAAAATCTATTATTTTTTCTATCTACAGCAACCCAATATTCCCTACTAAATATGGTAATGACAATTATAATCTCATATTTAAATGTATTATATAAAAATATTCAGCCTTTACAAGTGGCTTTAAAGTGCATCGTTTGAATTTATTAAGGGGCCTTGCTCTGGATCGCACGTCTGGTAAGTGCTGTGTGTGGGACTCTAAGGCATGTCTTCTGAATACAACTTCTATGCTTTTTAAAGACACTTAGCAGACAAACATAATTAGAATGTTATGGAGTTAGAAATATTCATTATATTGTCTTTTTAAAAATCAGAATAGACAAGAAAAACCATTTAGAAAAACAAACCATTTAGGTGAAAGTTTGAGGACAGCAACACCCAAAAAAGGCAGCAACAGCCCAAATGTCCTCCTAGAGCGGACATTTTTCTCTACACCTTCTTCACCAGACACGATTTTCCCCAAATTACTGCATCAACGCTCCAATTCTCTGTTATCTTTCCTATATTCCTTTATTCACTTCATTCTTTCTTCTTACAGAATTAATTCTTGCTTCTCTGGCACAATGTGCTCAGACTTCTCCTACAAATAAGAGATCCTAGGCCTGTTTACGCCACACACTGGACAGCATCCATGCATCCTCCCCACTTGCCATTTTTGTTTCTAATGATCCCTGGATCACCACATAAACCTCTAACATTGACCCACTGACCTGGATCTAATGTAGTAGACATGGATCCACTGACCCACTGATCTGATGTAGTCTCTATTAGTCTGTAATAGTTTTCCTTACTTCAAAAAAGCAAACAAAATGCAGAATATTATCCCCTAAAATTAAAGTAAAACTCCTGACAATGTTTAAAAGACAGTAATGTATAATTGTCACTACCCTGCTACATTTTGAATCACTGGTTAGAATTTGGAAGTGGAAATTTGAAGATACAGGGTTTTTTTTTTTTTGGTATAGGTATGTATTCTGTGTCCTAAATTTACCTGTATTTCAGAAATATATCATGGAAGCTACATTCAATATTAAACAGATTATTGTATTATTAAAGAAATATCATTCCAGAATTTAATGTATCATCAATAAAGTTCTCCAAAGAAAATTGCGTTTTGTATTTGTACACCTTCTTTAGCATCTGCTTCTTGTACTATACTTTGAGTAAAACTAAAATTATGCCCCTACTGTTGACTAAATTTCCCAAAGCATTGGATGTTGAACTGAAATTTAAATTATTTATATTATTTTACGTTTTCCTAGTATATGGAAGAAAAGTGAAGTATCTCTCAAAGAAAGGAATTTAAAAAGCTGTTAAAAGTATTTCACATTAAGTATTTATATTTTGCCTAAATAAGACAGTATTAACTACTGCTTTCCCTTAGGCAAGACATAAATACCTCATGTATGAGAATAAAAGGAAAGTAAATTATTATTGAAATCAATACAAAAGGAAAAAAGATATATCATATTTGTCTATAAAATGTAGAAATGACTTCAGCAAATGAGCTGAAGTTCAACATAAATTAAATTAAAATTTCGGTGTCATCCATGTATGTGCATATAAACATAACTGAAACAAAGAAAGAGAAATGTTAATAGTTACTATCTCTGGGTAGTGAGATTATGACTTATTCCTATTATTTACTTTATAATTTACTAATTTTGTAAATTTTCTGAAATGGGCATGTGTTACTACAGTAATAAAAAATTTATTTAAAAGATAACACCATCTATGCTATAAAAACCTGTACGTGCATTTCTAGTAACATTGCCAATATAGTGAATCTAAGATTTAAGTCATGAGCATTGTCCTGTTGCCAAAAATATATGCCAACGTGTTGTGGTCCTCTGCTGAAATACATGACATCCTGAATTATATTTTGAAGAAAAATGAGTAGTTAACATCAGTGCCTCCTAACATGACTCAAGACCACCAGACTTTGAGATACAAAATGCCAGATTTCTAAAGAGTTTAGTTTTATACTGTTAAAAACAATCAATATAGAAGAAAAAGGAAAATATGCTTTTTATGTGTAGAAGTTTTGTTGTAAGGTAGGATTCCTCAGCATGCACATACACACACAACACATCTTTGCACACTGAAAGAGAAACACAGATATCAGTGAAAAGACAGGCAACTGACTCCTACTTAATAGGATGATTCCTCTTAACGCTTACAGAGAGAGTAGAATCATATTATCTCAGGGTATGGAATCTTATCCCTACCTATTATACCCAGTAGGACCATAGGCCAATTACCATTACAATGAAACTCAGGGAATTTTCCAATTCTCAGGTTATACTGAGTTGTTTTCATATCCAGGAGTCAACAGTCAACCAGTAAATACTTCTTGCTTTCCTTCTGTGTTCCAGGCGCTTATCTAGGAGCTGGGGATATAGCATGTGTACCACAGGAAGCTAACATTCTGCAAAGGGAGGCAGGCACTCAACGCATAAATAAATACTGCATAAGACAATTTCAGATACAGGTGTGAACTGAGAAGATGAAATAGGATAATGAGAGTGTATGTGAGGAGAAGGTTGTTGCTATAGTTATGATAGTTAAGGAGTGTCTCTTTAAAGAGAGGAGAAGAAATGATCACTGTAAGGTCGATGGTCTGAGTAACTAGGTGGATGGTGATATCATTTTAAGGTGATTGGTAAGCTTGCCTGGGTGGGAAGGAAGTGGATTTCATCAGTCTGTGTGGGAAATGACTCATTCTAATTCGGTCCAGTTCATTTTAATATGTCAATTAGTCATCCAAGTGGAAATACGTAATAGGATATATGTGTCTGTAGCTCCGCAGAGAATCATAGGATGGGCTAAAGATTTTTTAAAAAATGGTTAGAGTCATAAAAGTTCAGACACAGAAGAGAACAGGAACAGAGGCTCTGGGCAATGCAATAAAGGTTTGGTAGGGAAGGAGTTCCAACAGGAGACACTGAGAAGGTGTAGACATGGGGTAGTGAGAAAACTAGGTGAGTGGGGTGCCAAAAATTTAAAGAAGAACATGTATAAATGAGGCAGTTCTTAGCCTATTCAAATGCTTCTGAGATGATAAGGAGAGAAAACTGACAGAGTTTTTTGAGATGGAGTCTTGCTCTGTTGCCCAGGCTGGAGTGCCATGGCACAATCTCTCCTCACTGCAAGCTCCGCCTCCCGGGTTCCCACCATTCTCCTGCCTCAGCCTCCTGAGTAACTGGGACTACAGGAGCCCGCCACCACACCCGGCTAATTTTTTGTATTTTTAGTAGAGACGGGGTTTCACCATGTTAGCTAGGATGGTCTTGATCTCCTGACCTCGTGATCCATCCCCCTCGGCCTCCCAGAGTGCTGGGATTGCAAGCGTGAGCCACCGCGCCCAGCCAACTGACAATGATTTTAGCAGGGCACACTGATGACCTTGATAAGAACCGTTTGAGTGGAGTCAACACTGACTGGAGTGAGTTAAAGAGAAAATAAGAGGTGGAAAAAATACAGATAGTAAGTATAGACAACTTCTTTCAGTTTTGCTATAAAAGAGAGCAGAAATTTAAAATTGTAGCAGAAGCTGGACTTAGAAACAAGGAAGTTTTTATTTTTCAAGAGTTTTAATAGATATGGTTGCATTCTGTTGGGAATAATCATTTCATCAGAGAGAAATTGATCATAGAGAGAAAGAGTTAATTTCCACAGAAAAGTTAATGAGAAGGTGAGAGGAAACAGCACTCACAGTAAAGCTGTATCAATCAGGGGCAGGAGGGGAGCTGGCCCAATGTAACGGGAACAAAGAAGGAGGAGATGGGTACTGGGGTAGATCTGCTGAGAGAACCTACAGCACGAAGATGGCAAAGTTCCTATCTGACTTCTATTCTGGTAGTGAAATATGAGGCAAGATTATCAACTGAGAGTCTGGGCTGGAAAGGAAAGGATGCTGGTGCTTTAAGAAGGGAGAAGGCCAGGTGCAGTGGTTCACTCCTGTAATCCCAGCACTTTGGGAGGCCAAGGCGGGCAGATCACTTGAAGTCAGGAGTTCGAGACCAGCCTGGCCAGCACGGCAAAACCCAGTATCTACTAAAAATACAAAAATTAGCCAGACGTGGAGGTGGGCGCCTATAATCACAGTTACTTGGGAGGATGAGGCAGGAGAATCACTTGAAACTGGAAAGCAGAGGTTGCAGTGAGGCGAGACTGCACCATTGTACTCCAAACTGGGCCATAGAGCAAGACTTGGTCTCAAAAACTAAATAAATAAATAAATGCAGAAGAAGAAGGGAGAAGACGCTATTAAAGAGTTATCTCTGAGAATAGGAAAGTTAACTTGCTTGGTGTAATTTAGCTACTGTATAGATCTGAAAAACTTCTTTGTTACTTAAGAGTTTCCAGTATAGTGAGACAAAATGTACATGATAGATATATTTCTACTTACCACAGATTGGTTTAATTTCTGGTTAAAGGGATAAGTGATACCAAAATGGCAGATTTTTTGACGCAGGCTGTACACTACATGTTGTCAAGGAGACAGTGAAGATAGAGGTTCTTCTGACGCTAGATGACACATGGCTCCTCTGACTGTGTTAACACGTGCTGCCAGTCCATAAAATTGCCATCTTTGAAAAATCCTTGATGACCAGCTAGTTTTCCTCTGGTAAATTCTTCCCTGTATGATAGGGCATTTGACTGGCTTTTGTCCTTCATTGCAGGGAGGGAGCTTCTAAAACTCTTGGAATTTTTTGAGTTATAGGAGTATCTGTTTTCCATGAGGCCCTTGGATCACATTTGAGTTTATATTAATGAGATGACTCAGAATGGGGACAGGGCCCCAGAAAAATCAGTCTTGTGGATAGATGGTTGGGGTTTTGTGCTAGCCTAACCTCTGGGGAGGAGAGTGGGGGTGGTGTCTGAGTTCAGTCACATGGCAGTGATTCAACCAATCATGCTTACATAATGAAAACAATGATTGCATACATCAAACTCAAAGCTCAGTGCGGTGGAACTTCCTGGTTTGTAAACCCATTGATGTGGTCGGAGGGAGATAGGTTCTGATTCTATGGAAGCTCTGCATCTGGGACTCTCCCAAACCTTACCCAATCTGTTTCCTCATTTGGTTGGTTCTGATTTGTATCCTCCAGAATAAAACTGTAATAGTAAGTATAGCAATTCCCTAAGTATTTTTGAGTCATTTTAGCTAATCATCTAACTTGAGAGGTTCATGGGAACCCCCAAAATTGTAGCTCAGTCAGTCTAAATGCACACTTAGGTCCCGAAGGGTGGCTAGCATCTGAATTAAGGGCAGGCTTGTTGTGCCCTCTAACTTGTGGTTATGACTGTGCTCAGTCTGGGTGGTTACTGCCAGAACTTCACTGTAGTGTACTAGCTGATGTTAGAACACCTATCAACATACTGAGAGTGTTAATATAGGCTTCTAAAAGAAGAATGATGGAAGAATAGGTAATATCTGTCATGGATTTATGGCTGGGCCACAAACACCTCAGGCGAGTCATTCTTAGGCTAATAAGCAGTGTAAAAAAGTTAAAGTGAGGATGATAAAAGTTATCATGTTTCTTTTTTCTTTATGATTAAGGAAGAAAAAAGTTAACAGTGAATCAAATCAATGGGGAAAATGACAATTGCATATAAACAAAAACAAGAGATTTTAGGTATTTAACATAATTACTACCTGTAAGTTGTGGGGCTGACATTGATTTTTCGTGGTACACTGCAGGACTCAAATTTGTTAGCCAGAGTGACATTGTTTCCAAAAAGACAGTAACGGGGCATTTTGACTCCAACAACGCCAGCAAAAACTGATCCAGAATGCAGTCCAATTCGCATCTGAAAGCAAAAAATAACATGATATTCCCAGTCACTGGTAAAACACTTCTTACTTGTCAGCATCGTTTGAATACCCTGTCTAAATTATTTTACCATTCACCCTCAGCACACCACCCCTTTCCTCAAAACCTCCAGCCAACTTCCCTCTACTGCTCATATGCAATTCAAAGTGACTAGTGCAGAATCAATAGTCACATTTCTTAACTCTTTTCCATTTAGGTTTATTATACAAACCATCTTAATTGTGTCTGTCTTCAACATCTGAAACAAGTTTCCATGCACAGGGATCATAGTTACCACAGCAGCATAGCAAGGGGGATATGAGCTGTTTATGTGAACCTGCCACCTCTCCATCAAGTGAGACAGACATAATTTCTGGACTCCTGGAGTTGTTTTCCCAAACACTGACAAAGAAGGGCAAATGAAGCTAGCTCCAAGGATATTAAATATATTTTTTAGACATTTTACCTTAAAATAGCTTTATACCAAACACTATCCCACTGTTCTAATGACTTACAACTGAGGAAATGAAATTGTAATATTTAAGCAGAAAATGACAGAGGAAGCAGAAAGTGGAAGTTACTTGAGTCCGATGACGATGTCTATATACATGAAACTAAAAATCCAGACTGATGAAAGATCAGATTTGTGCCGCGCCTAGATATAAGGGGCAGTCTGGGATATGTTGTGGCAAAATTTTATTTTTTTTTAATTTTTTTATTTTTTATTTTTTGAGACGGAGTCTCGCTCTGTCGCCCAGGCTGGAGTGCAGTGGCCAGATCTCAGCTCACTGCAAGCTCCGCCTCCTGGGTTCACGCCATTCTACTGCCTCAGCCTCCTGAGTAGCTGGGACTATAGGCGCCCGCCACCTCGCCCGGCTACTTTTTTGTATTTTTTAGTAGAGACGGGGTTTCACCATGTTAGTCAGGATGGTCTCGATCTCCTGACCTCATGATCCGCCCGTCTCGGCCTCCCAAAGTGCTGGGATTACAGGCTTGAGCCACCGCGCCCGGCCGTTGTGGCAAAATTTTAGGAATTCTGGAAGTCTCCAATGATTTGGAAACCCACTGAGACAGAATGTTTTATTTTATTTATTTTTCAGAGATAGAGTCTTGCTCTGTCACTCAGGCTGTAGTGCAGTGGCACCATCATAGTTCACTGTAACCTCAAAACCCTGGGCTCAAATGATCCTCCCATCTCAGCCTCCTGAGTAGCTGGAACTACAGGCATGCACCACCACACCTGGTTAAATTTTAAATTGTTTGTAGAGACAGGGTCTTGCTATGTTGCCCAGTTGATTCTCAAACTATTGGGCTCAAGTGATCCTCCTGCCTCAACCTCCCAAAGTGCTAAGATTACAAATATAAGTCACCTTGCCTAGCCAAAGCAGGATATTTAACAATGGAATCTTCAAAGGTCTGATTACTTGATGATCTTAAAGAATTCACAAATACTGAAATTACTGCTACTACAAAGCAAGCTAAAGTGGGGATATTTTAAATGACAATGATGATACCATGTTCATTATTTTCAAACTCTATGTTTACTCAAACATTTTAAAAAGTTGTATTAGATACATGCATTTTGAATGAAGACCAAGAACTCAGTAACTTAGATATAATTTAGAAATCAGAAAAATTCAGTTCTGTCTAGTTTTAATAAGTAATTTCAAGTATCTGCTGGAAACTTCCCAGACTCATTTACTTTTAAGATGTCATATGAATTCTACAAAATTTTCAAACAAAAGCACTAGATTGTGAATTAGGAACTTTGTATTCTAGCAAACTCTACTAGTAACTGGTAGTCTGGGTTCCTTAAGTCTCTTTACTTCCCTCTGATCATATTTTCACCTATAAAATGCAGGGTTTGATTATTTTTAAAGAACTTCCTTCATCAAAGTTTTACATTAACAAGCAAAACTTAGATGTCTGTTATATATCTGGCTTTGTCTCTTTTAGGAAAATATGAATTTACACATATAACAAGTGATAGATAGTTAGAGAGATAGACAGATAGATAGATAGAATAAAGACTCTTTTGCCCATAAATATCAACCACGACTTTAGCATATTTAGATTGAGGAATTATTGCTTTCTGTGAGCATTCTTCTGGTTAAACCAGTTTTTCTTCCTATCGTTACTCCAGCTTATTATATGTTAAATTTACCATAGCATTTTTATCTTATTTCATAATTAAAATGTAAATATATTCTGTTCGTAAAAACCAAAGTCATGCAGACAAGGCAAGTGTCCCTCCTACTCCTTCCATGCCATGCTGCCTTCTTCCCCTTCTCCAGTTTTGAATCTCTCAACCCCAACATTTCCTTAGAGAGCTTTTCAAATTAATCAGCAAGATTTAAATCACAATGTGTTTAAGACACACATTGTGCCCCGAGCATATCTCTTTTCACTGGTAACAGACTTCCGTGTGAAATAATGAAAGGCAAAGGCAGAATTCTGACTCCCGGGAAAAATTTGAATGGGAACCTACTAAAGGCGTCTTTTATTTGGGACCACTTGTGGTATAGCCCATTTCTCATCATAGGCTTCTAGGCTTAGGAAAGGAGGGGTACTAGAAGTTTGCTTCCATGTTCACTTGTCACCTACCGACTTTCACGGTTACACTCAGCCCACTGGTCTCTGTCACCAACCCACCTGCTGCTTTCTAAGCCTGACTGGATGGATGTTAGTGAGGAAAACAATAGGAATAAGTGAATAGATGAATGATTTGCACAAGTGACGTGCTAGAGGAAAGTACAGAGTTTGAAAAATAAAAAAAGAAAATATTTTCTATTCTTTCACTTCAATTCTATACCAAGAGGTAGCAGGGCAAAAAGCAGAAAAAGCCTGGGCTTTGAAGCCACATGGACTGCTCGTGTCTGCTGGTGAATTGTAGATTCCTCTTTAAAGTGTTATTATAAGGATTAAATGAGACGATGTTTAAGTCACAATATGCTCCTTTCTGATACATATTTAAAGTTTCCCTACTAAAAATACTCTCCACTCTGCCTCTGTGATGTTTCACAGGTATCTCTTAAGGATGTCAGATATTTCCCAGGACTGCAGGTTAGTACACATAAAAAGGTATGATTAATGACTCCCTTTATAGGTCTTTTAAACTAGCCTATCGTTACCCAGGGTAACTATCTTTGAAACTAACTATAAATAATTCTTCCAACTTACAGAAATCTAAAAATACATCTATACAAATAACAAAAATGCCATAAAATTCCTCCACACCAAACATACACATCTTAATTATAAAATGCATTTGTGTGAAAATCACTGAAAATGTTGTTAATAGTCTCTATTTTTTAACATTTACTTTGATGCTATAAGCCCCCTCAAACAGATTAGAAAGAGAAAGAAATATATAGTCCTCCTCTAAGAAAATGCAATTACAGAAACTAAATCTGAAAAAAGGTATTGTGATGCTTCTAAAACATACTTGCAAATTATTTTACACTCCTTCTATTGATTCATGGGCCCTAAGCCCTCTCTCTTCTGGGCAGAGTTATGATTGCTCTGACAGATAGAATACAGCGGAAGTGTCGCTGTGTGTCTTCCAAGACTAAGTCGCGGAGCTTCCACCAGTCTTGTTCAGTGGGAAATGAACCACCTCATAAGAAATACATACTAGCGCGCCACATGTAACACTAACAATCCCAGCTGAACCCAGCCTTTCAGCCATCCCCACCAACGAATCTGACATGTAAGTGAAGCAGCAGTCTTGGAATGAATCTTCCAGCTCCAGTCGTTGCAATCCCAGCTATTCCAGGCACCTTCACCCATTTCAGTATTCCCAGCCGAGGGCCCATAGATTATAGAGCACAGACGAGGTATTCCTGGTATGCCTTATCCAAATTTTTGATGCGCAGAATCCATGCATAATAAAAGGTTGTGATTTTATACCATTACATTTAGAAAAGTGTGTTGCACAGAAACATATAAATGGGATGACAATAGACTTAGAAAATAGTTATGGAGGCTTAAACATATGGCTCCTATTAAGGTTAAAGAGAGTTAAGGATAAACCTCTAAATACATAGTTTTGTTTTTAAATTTCTTCTTTCTTCTCTATATGTTTTATAGCATACCAGATAAGATTTTACAATACCTCAAAGGCTGGGGACTGTCCTATAAAAATTAAGGGACAGATTCACTGTGAGACAAATAAAGGTAATGTGCCTATATTCTATCTATTAAACCAATGCCTACCATGCTAACTTTATTTCCTCATGTGTGGTGAGATATTAGTCTGGAATCTGGCTCATCTAGAAATTAACTTTATTTCCCCATGTGTGGTGAGATATTATTCTGGAATCTGGCTCATCTAGAAATTTTTAAATGTCATGTGCCTTGGAAAATATTGGTGGATTAGCAGTCAACATCCATTCAAATGTAATATTCTCTCCTCCAGGGGTTGGAAAACCAAAACTACATTTTCTAAACTAACTTGCAGCTTCTAAATGCAGTTAGGCTTGGTAAATCAGAGGCACAGTTGCATGGGATTTGGCAGGCACCATCTCCACTATAACTGAAGCACAATTGTGGAAGCCTTCGTGTTTTCTTTAGCATGCTTAGTAAAGAGTCCATTTTCCTGTCACTCACTTTGTAACAGTCATGAGGCAGGATTGACATCGTGCTGATTATTACAGTAGATATGGTTTTGGAGAGGCAGCAGCTTTCTGAACATGGCAGTTTCCTGACTGTGGCTTTGGTGGGATAGTTTTGGAATCAGCTTCCAGATTTTTGAAAATGCAGTTGTTCTGAAGTTTGCCTTTAGGAGCTATTTTATTTTGACAATGGAAGATCCCCATACTATGGGAGACATTTTTTTGAAAGTCCAACTTATAGATGTGTTCTTCTGTCCTCTCAGTGATTCTGTAAGCCTATACCCTATAATATATTTCTTCCAATGTAAACAAGTTAGAGAAGATTGTGTTCTCTATAGATTTTGCTTTCTCTCTCTCTCTCAACTAAACCCCAGCTGATACACTATGGTTTTGATAATCAACTAATATGCATTTGCTCTTGTGACATCTCCTAGACAATATATCATCTGCCTTACCTTGATAGGTTCTCCATGGGGAGACATAACTTCATCAGAGAGCTCCATCATCTTCAGGGCCATCAGCGCTATCTGAACAGCATGAGTATCACTCTCTTTGTGTAATCCCCCAGCTACACAATAGGCATCGCCAATGGTCTCCACCTAGACATAATATATTTTCCATACTATAAATAAATGCTCAGGAAGAATCACAGGCTACGTCATATAGAAGAAATTAAGTCATACAGCATAAATCTCATTGCTCAGGCCTTCTGGGGGATCAGGGTTAATCAGATACTCCCAGAAATGGCTTTCTCTTTCAGGAAATGCACAAGGTTTAGGCCCATTACATTCAGTCACTGCACTGAGAGGCAGTACAGTCCTGTGAACACAATAACAGTTGGCTTCTACTCCCAGATTTGTCACTGACTCATCATATCATTTCATCTCTTTTTTTTTTTCACCATATAAGATAGTTTTTGTAGAAACAATACATTTTTGAATTATAATACATTGTTTAAAGATGTTGGGATCATTTAACATTGTTTAAAGATGTTGGGATCATTTACTCGTTTTATATCCTCCTCATCATAAAATAGTATTTTGCCTCAAGTCACTACCCAATAAATGTCATATGAATGTAGTAAAATTGTGCAATGTAAAACCAAGATATTAATAGTCATAAAAGTAAAAAGAAATGGTTTTTCTAAAGGACCCTTGGGGTCCTCATAGAAATTACTTGTTTAATGGATACTAATCACAGTTATAGAAACCAAGATGTTGAACCAGTAGGTAAAAACAATGGTGATGCTTGAAGGACCACTGGAAATCAAGCTATTATCTAAAATCTAAGTATTAACCTTGTCATTATCATCATCATTGTTGTTGATGTTACAGGCAATTTTTATCTGTCTGTGATACTGGCTGCAGAAAGCAAATAGTTAATTTAAATCCACAAATAACTCCCTAATTCTAAGAGCGGCATTTTTCTTCTCCTCCAAATATTTACTGTAACTATAAGACCCTATTCTGATCCAAAGCCTCAATTGTGAAAGGATGAGGGTGAGAAAGGAAAAAAGAAAGAAGGCGCAAATCTTCAGAAATTCCCCACTCAGAGTGAATGCTGATACCCTTATTATGGCTCCAGATTTCTTCTTGACCTGTCTTTCTCCTAGTCTCTGACTTTATCTTCTTATTCTCCATATTTCTCATTTAGTTCCAATGTCACTGCCTTCCATTATCCCTTAAGCATATCAAACATGCTCCCACTTGCTATTCCTTTCTCCTGGAGCAATCTCTCTGCAGATAACCACTTGGTTGTCCCTCCTTTCCTTCAGGCCCTACAAAAACCTCACCTTATTAGAAAAGCCGATTGCTACCACCCTCTAAGAAACAGCAATCACCCCTTACCCACTGCCCTTCTTTTTCCCCTTAACCTACTTTATTTTTCTTTCATATTATTATACTAACTGAAAGACTATAAATTTACTCATTCGTTTACTGTCTTTCTTTCCCCTAATCATATGTAAGCCCTCTGAGTTTGTCTAGTTTATTCACTCCTATATTACCTGTGCCCGGTAATAATGAGCCAGGTGGCAATGTCACCCATGAGCTTTTTCTCAGCAATGAGCACATAAGAAATGCTCATCATGATGGCTATCACAGGTGCTCAATAAATATGCTAATCAGAAGAAGTTCTACCCCCATCCCTACCTGATGTTAGGGGCCTACCATATCTGCTTTTGCAGCCCCTTGTACATACTGCATCCCTTCGTCACGTCATATGGAAATCTAGCGTTGGTCCATTCTGCCCTCTTCTCCTTCTCCATATGTGAACTTTCCTCACAGGGACTGTACGCTCTAGCTCTGTAGCCATTGCCCACCCATGCTGGCAAATGCTGGATAACCAGTATATACATGCTGAAACAATTGGTAAATGAACACAGAGAGAAACAGAAAAATGGCCAAAACCCCCAGAAAGACAGAAGAGAGAAAATGAAATTAAATAAAGCCATAGTATAATCAAGTCCTGGAATAAATAAGGTTGACTATTCTTTTGAAGCCATTGGCACCCATAGGGTAGGCCCATGATTATACATTGTGTATATCTGAAACCCTTCTATATTTATTTTCAGCTGTCTCCAACTAATCTCAAGCAAAATCAGAAGTGAAGAAAAAGTAGAGATGAGGACTGGCATAGAAGGTAATTTACTATCTAGCTATGGCTCTAGTTAGATTCATCAGGGAACTCTGTGGCTGTTGTCCTTATACCTTACAGTGAGGAGCATAGTTTCAAAATGCTTGTTAGGATATTTAAAAACCATACCCTATATCCTTGATAGAAATAACCAAAAGTAGAAGACGGCTACTTCTGTTAGCAATTACAGCAGTTTGCAAGGAAGAAAGACTTCCTTCTCACAATTCTAAGAGAGGAGACAGTCTCAAGATAGAAAATGTCTACAAATAAATACAGTAAACTCCACAAGAGGCCATCAAACTTAACCTAACTGAAGCCAATTATTTTTTCTGTAATTATACATGGGCCTCTTTTTCCCCAAGGGAATCATGGCTCTGTTTGGAATTTCCTGTTAGGAATTTTTTAAAGTAAGGTTTTACTTCTAGCATCTAGAACAAAACAAGACAAGAGCTTATGTATTATCATGAATAATATTTGTTTCTTCCTCAATAATTTATTTATTTCCTGTTGGGTTCAGCTCTGAAACGTCAGAATGTTATGTGGCAAGTTAAGAAGATGATTCAAGCCATACAAATGAGAAGTATGCTTTATTCCTAGTGCCAATGTCTAAAAGAAAGCAAATAATTTAAATCAGTAAAAACTTTTAATTCTAAAGAAGTAGACAGAACTTGAAATCTCTTCATTAGCTCTCTTACTAATAGTAGTTACATTTTTAAAAAAATTGGTATCAGGGATGGTCACTGCTATATCTCCAGTGCCTACAATGATGCCTGGCTCATCCTGTATGTCTGATGAATATCATGTATTATCTAACATAATCTTTATAACAATCCTGTTCATGAAGATTATGGGACATAATGTGTGTTATTCATATGTATAGACTCTGTGAGTGAGCATTATTTTCTCTTAGAAGTGATGATAAATTTTTTTTTAACTTAGTTTACAAAGCGAGTAAGGCAGAGAACAAGATTTGAAGACAGGTCTTTGTTTTTCAAATGTCTCCGCCCTTGGCCAAGCTGCAAAAGTGCCTTAAGTAGGTGATTTTGATTTCTGTTAACTGTCTATGAAAAGTATCATGTTAACTCTGTACTGAAGTAATCTATTTAAAGGCAATTTTTATAATCCTCATGTGTCTTTACTCTTACAGATACAAAGGATAATGTTTCCTTGTATAAGCCATACTTCGAATTATCTCACACTTAATAATTCAACTCGGTTTCCACAGTGAAGTGGCAGGTTCACTGACTATTAAACTTCTCCTATTCACAGGTCCTACACCCCATCCTCCATTCTTTGAGCACCTTATCCTCCCTCCATTCTCTGCTCATTCTTTGAGAAGAGAATGTGGCAGTCCTCTCACAGAATAGTTACCTCTGTTTCTGGGCAGATCCAGAGCTATTTCTGGCTGGAAAACACCCACATAATGAATGCACCATACCTGTTCCCAGGACTGGGCTTGCAAGACCGTGCAGAGGTGGCCTTCCAGTTGCATTATAGTTCAGGTCCTAGGCACAGTGCTTGTACCCCAGTGAGTTTGCTGGTAAAATGATCATTGCCCTGTTCCACCCCTACCTTGTAGACATCCAGCTCTCCACACTGCTGGTCGAAGCGAGTGTAGAGTGCGTTGAGCATGGTGATGACCTGCAGCGGTGAGCACTGGGAGCAGATGGCAGTGAACCCAACGATGTCTGAAAAGAGCATGGTGACATTACTGAACTTCTTGGCTTGCACAACTTGCCCTTGCCACAGCTGCTGAGCAACCTCACAGGGAAATATGGAGCACAGAAGATCTACTGTCTTTTTCTTCTCCTCCTCTAGGGCTTGGTGGGCTTGCTCAAGAGTGGCCTTCAGCTTCCCTAGCCTCTTCTTCAGGCCATCTTGAGCTCGGGCTTGCTCCCCTATCAAGACCACATCCCTCAGTGCATTGTGAATTGGGATGTCTGAGAGGTAGAGCCCTCGTCCTGTAAAATCTTCTAATCTGTCCACACAGGGTGACCCCAAAAACAAGATTGCACTGGATTCAACAATGTAGATCATTTGGCCTTTGAGGTCCATAACCTATGAAGGAAAGGAGAACCAACTGTGGTTTATTCAAGTTTCCAAAATCTTTCTGAGACAAAAGAAGGGGAAGTAGATACAGTAATAATCCCTTTGTGTTCAAACCTGCTGAAGAGGAACAGTTTGCTTTCTTATAGTTCCAATTTGCTATGAGTTCTAAAATGCATGCAGACATTTGAAGAGTATATTGGAGTATACTCTACACATAAATCAAGATTTACAGTGAACAATGCAAAACGCTGTTGCTTCAACGCTCCAGCGTGCTGAGGCTTTTGCCACGATATTCTTGTTAATAGTCTCACTTGGTTAACCTGAAGTTCTATTTTTTGTATAATATGGTACTTATGAAAATGTATTCTTCCTTCCTTTCTTCCTTCTTCCCTCCCTCCCTTTTACTTTTTTCTTCGTTCTATTTTTTTTGTTGTTTCCTTCTCGTTTAGCATGTTTCTCTTCTCTTCCCCACTTCTCCCGTAGTACTTGCTCCATCTGGTAGGTATGGAAATTAAAAAGCCTCCAAAGGTAAGATTTTTATCTGAATTTTTTTTTCAGTCATGAGTAGCTCCCCAGAACTACCTTTTGGAAGTCATTATTTTTCCAGAGACTTCAGCATGAGGTATCTGAATCTTATAGGAGAAGCTACTTCCCCATTTCAACTTTGCCTCCAGCACATAAGGCACCCTGCCCTCCACCACACAAATAAAAGAGCAAACCATACAGTAGAAAGGACTGTACCAAGGAGGATGTGAGAGACAGGGGGCTTCAAGTGATCATCCTGAACCACAAGAAGGTTTACTTGCGTACGTGTGGACAAAGATGTGCATGTGTGTTCTTGCAGCAAAAAGCCAAAAGCAACCCAAATATCCTTCAATAGGATACTAGTTAAATAAAGTAGAGCTTGGGAGACCAAGGTGAACGGATCACCTGAGGTCAGGAGTTCAAGACCAGCCTGACCAACATGGCAAAACTCTATCTGTTAAAAAATACAAAAATTAGCTGGGTGTGGTGGTGCATGCCTGTAATCCCAGCTACTCAGGAGGCTGAGGCAGGGAGAATTGCTTGAACCTTGGAGTTGGAGGTGGCAGTGAGCTGAGAACACGCCACTGCACTCCAGCCTGGGCGACAGAGCAAGACCCCATCTAAATAAATGAATAAATAAATAAAGTAGAACACAACCATATAATGGGATACCACTAAGACTCCAAGAAAGCCAAATAGACCTATATCTAATGACATGGGAGGATGCACAAAATATATTGTTTCATGATAAAAGAAGTTGTAAAATAGCATTTTTTTTGTTTTAAACAAAAATGTGTATAATTAGTTTTTCATTTTTTTGCTACAATAAACACCTTTCAATATTACTCATTTTTAAACATCTCAATATATTATTTTATGATAGAAAACAATAATAAAGCTATTTTCCTTTTGGGGAAAAAATAGTGCTTCTGCTAAAGTTATACATGTGTGAAATCTCTCTTAGCTTTGCTTGTATCATCAACGATGAGTTAGCAAACTTTCTTTCCTGAGACTAAATAATTACCGAAGTTCTCTACCATGAGATGACATATTTTAACCTCCACATTTGGTAACAAATAATCAAATAAATTATTTTTTATGTCTATTAAATGTTGATTAAAAATCCATTTAGTTGCCTCCTACAAGAAACAAGTGACTTTTGTTTGTTGTAAAACAACACCTCTTATTATTCAACCTAAGTCAGCTAGATAATTGAAAACATATTTTTATATAAACATTTATCAAATTTCATTATAAAACATTCCAAAAAGATATTAAAAGGCAGACTGCATTCAATAAATATTTTTGGAGTAATGAATCGAGTAAGCAAACAAATGCAGAAAGAATTTTGTTTAAGTTTATTACAGCTTTGCAATTCTTTTACCATTGTTTTAAATATGTTTTATCAAAACATTTGAAGTGATGCATATATTTTTACGCTTTCGTTTCTTGCTCTTAAATATGAAATAGCTTTCTTATTCAAGATAATATTACATTTTCCTTACCCTTGAAGATTTCTTCACAGAGTTGTCCCATCTCCTCACCCGTACAACAAACTGCATATTCAACATAGTCATGATCCCGCTAAATGTCTGGTTGATTTTTGGAGTCAGAATTTCAAAGTATTCTTCAAAATTAGGCTTTCCTTGAAAGTCTCTCCTGTTCATCAGCCTTCTGATGCCATTGCCAAATTGCAGAATTGTCATATCTTTGTCAAACATGAAATGGAATGGAAATGTCTTGCAGAAGAGCGATGTGGGAATCACCAGCGAGGACTGGGGTTTGCTGGGGGACAGGGATGGCCTGGTGCTTTTCACGTGAACGGAGTACAACAAATAGGGCTGATTCACAAACTCGCTGCAATCGTTATGGAAGCAGGGAGGCATTAACGACACTTCCACTTCGGTTTCATATAATACGTGAGCAGCTGCCTTTATGATGCCAGGAAGAATCAGGGAGGTGGTTCTCTTAGGGAAGAAGTAGTAAACATGTAGAAAATCATCCTCCTTATCCAGGCATAGAATGGAGGCGTCCTCAAGTCTGCCCCTTTTTCCTGCTTCATGGCAATGGCTGCTCTGTTTCAGAAGGGTACTGAAGCTGTTTAAAAAATCTTTAAGAGTGCCTCCAACCACCCCGAGGATGTTTTCATCTTCCTCGTAACATATTTTAAAAAGCTCTTCACCAAGAGATTCTTTGATAACTTCCACTGGAACTCCTGAAATCACATAATACATGTTCTGCCATATCAAATACGCCACCTTGGTAAAGCTGTGCCATTATTCCTATTTTCAACTTGTGCTATTTGCTGATTAAAATGAAACCCCTATATCCAAATTATCTACCTAGGTTAGCTTCTAAAATTCTAGTAACTGAAGAAATATCCCAAATTAATTCATTAAAAAAGAATGACCACTTGAATATAATACACAACTTTTTATCTCTCTGAAACCTAACTATAAAAGATCAATTTGAATTCCAGTATTAAGTACATTTTGGCAAAATTCCTCCAATCTTTCTGTTAAAAACAAAAGCAATTCATCCTCATGAAGA
Organism: Papio anubis; assembly: GCF_008728515.1. NCBI lineage: Eukaryota > Metazoa > Chordata > Mammalia > Primates > Cercopithecidae > Papio > Papio anubis. The sequence continues at coordinate 33,652,125 of NC_044978.1, forward strand.
GGGTCTTCCTCTCTGAGGGTTTCCAGCAGCGAAAGGGTCAGACACTGAAGTTAATTTAAAATCACTGGTCATGAAACTCAATTTTGTCTAGAAATGATTACAAAGCATTTTTTTTCCTGAGTAAAATAGCATTCTTGTTTTTTAGTGTTAGCAGAAAGAGTATCTGCTTGGAATATGTAATTTACTTTCTATTGCATTTTCACGAGTGCTATGAAGTTAGAAGTAAGCCTCTGTATGTCTGTGTCTTTTTACAATGTTAGGCTTTTATTAATATTACTTTTTATCATAAAAGCCATGAGATATATGAAGTTATTAAGGAGGCATTTTTTTTTTTTTTTTTTGGAGACAGAGTCTTGCTGTGTTGCCCAGGCTGGAGTGCAGTGATGCAATCTCAGCTCACTGCAACCTCCGCCTCCCAGGTTTAGGTGATTCTTATGCCTCAGCTTCCAGAGTAGCTGAGACTACAGATGCACACGACCATGCCTGGCTAATTTTTGTATTTTTAGTAGAGATGGGTTTTTGCCGTGTTGGCCAGATTGGTCTCGAACTCCTGACCTCGGGTGATCTGCCCACCTCAGCCTCCTAAATTGTGGGGATTGCAGGCGTCAACCACCACGCCTTGCCAAGTGGCAATTTTTTTGGGACTTTTTGTTTACTCATTTCTTAGAGCTACAGGCACACAGGCTCAAGTCACTCCACAAGTCAGTATTTTAAGTGATACATAATAGTATGCTTAATTAACATAGAAAATAGAAATGTTATAGGTTAAATATTTTGTAACAAAGTAACATTTACCATCCAAAGGAAAAAGAGATAGGAGAAAGAATTAACAAACGAGGGTGGGTATAGTGAAGAAGACAAAAGGAGTCTTGGTTTCAGTCAGGCCATCTGTTGGTCTTATAAGAAAGACTCTGAGGTGGCAGAGCCCTTGGTGGCAGATGTCAAATTTTTATCATGAGTTAATGTAAGAAGGTGTCAGTTAGGACGACCGTTTTGAGTTGTTGAAGGTTTAATTTTTTATAGTTGCAGAGTCCTCTGGTGAGAACTGATAGTGAAAAAGTGTTTTTATCTGGTTGCATGTAGTTTTCACTATTTAAAATTTGCTTATTAAATAAAACATGTTATTTTTGTTGGCAAAATGCCCTAGGAAATACAAAATGGAGTCTTTTTTAAAGATAAGAGTTAGTTATGTCAAGGGTGCTCTGTACGATCTTCCCTTTCTATAATCTCCTTTAATCTTTACACTCTTTGAGTACCACATTTTTTCTTATCTGTAATGTGGGAAAAAGAATAGTGCCCTCTTCATAGCACTGTTGTGAAGTGTGGGGCTTATGTTCAGAATAGGAGGGACTCGATATAAGTTAGTCATTATTATTATTATCAATATCATACTTTTAGAAAGATGCAACCTCATGGTTCATATACTGAAACTTTGGAAAGGACAGCAAGACAAAGTCACACATCAAATTTTTCTCTCAAACTAATGATTAATGTGAGAACACTGTTAACTTTTTTCCCGTGACTGCTCCTAACCTTTAAAAGCATTCTTTATTTTACTTTGTTGAGTAGAATTTTTCATGCATAAATGAAGAACATGTAGTTAGATTCAAGATCAAAGCCTGTGAATGTTTGTGAGTTAGCTTCCCATCTAGCCTTATCTACTCTTCAGCAAGTAAACATAAACAGAGAAAATGTTTTAGGTCAAACAAAAACATATAGTATCAAAAATTGTTATTCTTTACATTAACAGAATACATAATATTGAACACTTCATACTGGGAGTCACCAACAAATAAATATGAATATTTCTAGAGAAAATGTGAGTTCTACAGGTATATGGCATACTTTCTAATTATATAAACAATTCTATTACCTGCTGCAACTGCTTGCTCTGCAATTATTTTTTCAAAGTCTTCTCTTTCCAAAGATTTCCTGGAAATATTTCAATATTTTAAGTTATAAACTCATAAATACATGCTAAAAGTTCAGATTATAATATACAAAAATAATGATAGAAAATAGTTTAAATTGGGCCGGGCACGGTGGCTCATGCTTGTAATCCCAGCACTTTGGGAGGCCGAGTTGGGTGGATCACAAGGTCTGGAGTTCAAGACCAGCCTGGCCAACATGGTGAAACCCCATCTCTGCTGAAAATACAAAAATTAGCTGGGCATGGTGGCGTGTGCCTGTAATCCCAGTTACTCGGGAGGCTGAGGCAGGAGAATTGCTTGAACCGGGACCCAGGAGGGAGAGGTAGCAGTGAGCCGAGATCAGCCAGCCACTGCACTCCAGCCTGGGCAACACAGAGAGACTGTCTCCAAAAAAAAAAAAAAAGAAAGAAAATAGTTTAAATTCCCTTGTCTGTAGAAGCAAATATTGACTATCAATTTTTTTTTAAAATTTATTTATTATTATTATACTTTAAGTTGTAGGGTACATGTGCATAACGTGCAGGTTTGTTACATATGTATACTTGTGCCATGTTGGTGTGCTGCACCCATCAACTCGTCATTTACATCAGGTATAACTCCCAATGCAATCCCTCCCCCCTCCCCCCTCCCCATGATAGGCCCCGGTGTGTGATGTTCCCCTTCCTGAGTCCAAGTGATCTCATTGTTCAGTTCCCACCTGAATGAGAACATGTGGTGTTTGGTTTTCTGTTCTTGTGATAGTTTGCTAAGAATGATGGTTTCCAGCTGCATCCATGTCCCTACAAAGGACACAAACTCATCCTTTTTTATGGCTGCATAGTATTCCATGGTGTATATGTACAGGAAAGCAGCAATGACATGTACTATCCAGAACAATGTTGGAAAAACCCCAAAATATATATGATAGAATGTTTTGTTATTCTTCATCATAAGGAATATTTATCTTTTAAGTGAACTTTACATACACTAATACAGACAGTCTCAGACTTAGCTTTTTTTTTTTTTTTTTAAACACCTTTATATAGGTGCAAAAGCTGTAAGTATTCAGTGGAAATTGTACTTCAAAGTTTGAATTTTGATTTTTTCCCATGCTACAGGTATGGAGTACAATGCTCTCGTGTGATGCTGGGCAGTGGCGGTGAACCCAGCTCTCATGTGGCCATGAAATTTTGAGGGTAAACAACCGGTACTCTACAGTGCACTGTGTTACCACATGATTTTGCCCAACTGCATGCTACTTTAAGTTGCTGAGCACGTGTAAGGTAGGCAAGGCTAAGCTATTCAGTAGGTTAAGCATGTTAAATGCATTTTCGACTTAGGGTGTTTTCAAGTTATGATGGGTTTATCTGTATGTAACTCCACTGTAAGTCAAGGAGCCTCTATACTAAAGAGAACCTTCCCTGGCTAGCAACCTCAAATGTGAAGTGGCCAAGAAGAGGATGGTAATTCTGATAACCAAGAAAAACCTACATACAGATAGAATTCACTTTTAAGTAACATTATATGTTTTCCTAAAGCAAATATATAGAATCTTTTGCTTCTTAGTTTAAGGCTCTATTTTTCTCTCAGATATCATTATATTAAACTTTTATCCTTGATTTTGTGTAAAAAAATTATTAATGAAAGAAACCTATTCTTCATTCAATTATTGCACTCATTGTACAGCATAGAAATTGAGACTATAATAGCATACTTTTTTACTGATAAGAGTTTTTTGCAGTTTTAACTGCACAACTTGTTGATTCATATTTGCCTAATTGTTTGTGATGATTTCTGATAGTGATGAGTGATTATGATAAAATTTGTGATCGAAACTTGTTAGTTCAAACAGCACATTGTGCAATTCAAACTACGATTCCTACCCTCACCTTCAAAAAATACAAGTGGGTATAAGAATTGCACATGCACCGGCCCAGCGTGGTGGCTCTTCCCAAGCCTAATCCCAGCATCTTTGGGAGGCCGAGACGGGCTTGATCATGAGGTCAGGAGATCGAGACTATCCTGGCACACATGGTGAAACTCCTGTCTCTATTTAAAAATACAAAAACTAGCCGGGCGGTGTATGGCCTGTAGTCCCAGCTACTTGGGGAGGCTGAGGTGAGAATGAAGTGAACTCCGGAGGCAGAGCCTGCAGTGAGCTGAGATCCGCCACTGTACTCCAGACTGGGTGATAGGAGGGAGACTCATTCTCAAAAAAAAATTGCACATGCACCAGCAAACACCTGTGTGCCTCATACAACTACACACCCCCCAGTATGAGTTCCTACATATAATGATGTGATCAAAAGACCCCAGAAAAAGAAACTAAGCAAGAACTCTCTGGGCAACCAATCCTGAGGGACCAGATGGCTGTACTAAAACTCATTCACTGAAGAAAAAAAAAAAAAAAGAGGAGGGGGGCAGCTCTCGTACTTCATTCAAGGACAGTTCATTGGTTGATATATTGGACTTATTGTTTGTCAATTCATAGAAGAGAATAAGCAGCACAAAAAAGTGTTAAGGGGTGTTCAGCAGTTGGCAAACTGACAGCAATAAAAGCGGCAGTGGCTTACCAACAAGAAAGTGAAGTAAAAAAGCATAAACAAGAGGATACCCCAAAACTAAAAAAAGCACAGAGGAGCCACTTAACATATCAGCAGGCAGGCTTCTGAGCAAAAATCTTCTTTCAACAACTGAATAGTTCTCATCAAGACACTTTAAAAGTATAATCAGATTTCTTTTTTTTTTTTTAAGGAAATCAGAGAAGTGGTAAACAAAAATTTCAAAATTTCAAAAAAATAATTATTGTTTACTTAAGTTTTGAGATTATTTTAAGAGATATACTGCTGGAAACACATCACAACTGAATATTGCAAGAAGCTGTAGGAACAATTCAGAACACAAAGCCCTGAGAATAAATTTTGAGTAAACTGGCTGCCAAGGACTTAAGCAGACAGACACAGTAGCACAGTGAGAGACTTGAGGCTATCTTATCAGCTTGACTGGGAATTAAGGTCAGAGGCATTCTGGAATGCTTTTCATATTACTCGTGTAAACAAAGCTTCTGTCAGACACATAGATTCACACTCTCTCCTTCTGGACCTGTCCATGACCCCTTCTTGGCTTGGTCCTGCTGCCTGCAGTCTGGGACCAGCTAGTCAGCAAGGAGAATTAGGCACATATGATCCACAGAGCAGATGATCACTCATGAGTAGGAGACAGATGAATGAATTGTTAAAACATTCCTGACAATAGTATTGTTTTGTAAAACTTCAATGTTCAGTTCTGCAAATTTGAACACCAGTATTTATTCGATTATTTATAAACTAAACCATCCTTGAAATTTCAGGGAATCAAAAACAGGGCCTATTACTTTTTGTTGTTGTTGTTTGTTTGTTTTTTTTGAGACGGAGTCTCGCTCTATCGTCCAGGCTGGAGTGTAGTGGCGCAATCTCGGCTCACAGCAACCTCTGTCTCCCGGGTTCCGGCGATTCTCCTGCCTCAGTCTCCCAAATAGCTGGGATTACATGCATCTGCCACCATGCCTGGCTAATTTTTGTGTTTTTAGTAGAGACAGGGTTTTGCCATGTTGGCCAGTCTGGTCTCGAACTCCTGACTGCAGGTGATCCGTCCACCTTGACCTCCCAAAGGGCCGGGATTACAGGTGTGAGCCACTGTGCCTGGCCCCTATTACATTTTCTCTCAGTAGTAAATGTGCTAAATTGTGTTTGATTCACTAAATAAATCAGATTTTAAAAATGTAACTTTAGTGATGAGGTGCAGAAGCGCATGCCTGTAATCCTAGCAGTTTTGGAGGCCAGCGTGGGTGAATGTTTGAGCTCATGAGTTTGAGACCAGTCTGAGCAACATGGTGAAATCTTGTCTCTACAAAAAAAAAAAAAAAAAAAAAAATTGGCTGGGCATGGTGGCACATGCCTGTAGTCCCAGCTACTCGAGAGGTTGATGTGGGAAAATGGCTTGAGCCAGGGAGGCAGAGGTTGTAGTGAGCCAAGATCATACTACTGCCCTCTAGCCTGGGCGAAAGAGCAAGACCCTGTCTCAAAAAAATAAAAATAAAATTTTAAAAAGTAACTTTAGGCCCCTGCCCATAATCTCAGCTTTTTGGGAGGCTGAGGTAGAAGCATGGCTTGAGCCCAGGATTTCTGGGCAGCAGTGAGCTATGATCACACCACTGCATTCAGCCTGGATGACAGAGTGAGACCCTGTTTCTAAAAAAAAAAAAAAAAAAAAAAAAGTAACTTTATATTAAACCTCTTCAGAAACCCTTTAAAAGAATACTAGAAAAAAAGTATAAATCAAACTAGTGTTCTGCAGTGCAACCAAACTAGTTAGGAGAATACAGAAACACTTCCCTAAGAATTAATAAACAGCTGCTACCCCCAGAACCCTGAGTCTCCTTCCTCTTAAGCCCTTGATCCTTCTACCTCCTCCTGATGCAGATACTAAAGTGTTAACATGTTGTTGAGGTATCTATCGGGGATGGGGTATCTGCTGGGACCCTGCTCAAAACTTTGGCAGCATCCTTCAAGCAAGAAGATTGTTTGGGATCCATGACTTACCTGTTGTTAAATATTTTAGAAGTTACTAATTAGTATGAAAGAATTGGCCTTGCAGGAGCTTGTTAAAGCAGCAGTATATAACCACATGCTTAAAATAATGGGCTCTGAAAAACCCGGGCTTGAACCCCAGCTCTGTCTTTTCCTTAACCAGCTATAAAATTCTAAACACTTCATATAAACTTCAGTTTAATCATTTATCAAATGTGAAAAATAGATGCACTTAATTTCAAATTAGTATCAGCGAAAGCGCTAAGTCCAGTTTCTGACATATTACAATGATTCAATAAAGGGTTGACACATTCAGTAAGTGCTGACCTTTAGCAGCAGTATTAGTCATTGAAACAAGAGGTTCATATAACTAAAGTGGTTTGACTTACCTGCTTTCTTTTATTTTGTGCTTTGCCAATGTTCTCTGAAGTGCAAGGTTCAGCCGTTCAAACTGAAAGTTCAAAAGAAATATTTTAAACATTCCCTTAAATAATAATTTGTTTGAAATTATATATTTACAAATGCATCCTGAAGATTTATTTTAGAGAAGCAAAAACATTATACAATTGCTTGAATGATAAATGTTGTGAATTTTCACTTTGGAAACGGGAACTGATTTTCTATGTGTTTTTCAAACTGGAGAAGAAGCAATGTACTGAGACTAATCTGAGACTGGATATGTGTTATGGACCACAGGTTTAGCATTTGGTGGTGGTCTCACTGACAGCCACGGAATAGTTGAGCTGATCGTGAATCCAAACAGAAGATTTCAGTTTGGCAGTGTTAGGTCTTCTGCAATATAGGATTCCATGGGTATCACTTCCTCTGAGTCAGGAAATCCCTCTGGATGGGCAACCAATACTTCAGTCTCAGCAAGGACCAAGCCAAGCAAATTTCTGTTCCCTTTACGAACTCCACACTCAGCTGCCCCAGTGACTCTCTGCCCTTAACTACACATTCATATCATCTTGTCTAGCGAACTCTGGAGTTATCTCTGTCTCTTCCTTTTTTGATCTCTTAAATCTGATCTGTCACCAAAGTTAGTTGATCATTTATTTGAAATAAGCTTTGGGTTTACCTTGGCTTATACTGATTTCCTTTCTTTGAACCAATAATCCTCATCAAATACTTACGGTTTTATTTTCTTTTATTGATTTCTGAGAACTTCATGAGTTTTCCTATTTTGCAAGACATTTGTATGTAAGCTTTTATATTTAATAAATACATGTTGAGTAGCTATTAATTTCTCTTAACAGCTGATTGTCTCTAATAAATAAGTGGAAAACAGAGCAATGATAAGCAGTGGTGTCCATTTTTATGCATTCCATGTAAAAATCATATGTGTTTATGTATGTACCTCTCTCTATATATATGTGTATATGTATAGATATATATAAAACCATATATTATATATATAGAACCATTGATTCTTTCTATAGTTTCCCCAGAGGAAAGTGAAACATTTTTTGCTGTTCCAAGCTGAGAAATTCCTTTTTCCTTAAGAACTATTTATATCTCTTGTAGAGTTTCCACCAGTCAAGTGGGGTACTGGAGTAAACCAAAATAGAGCAAGGTTCTGTTTTAATGAAATGAGTTACGAAAAGGGCTTTTAGTTTTAAATATACACTAAAGCTTAGAAAGAAAATTTTAAAATGTATTGAAAGAAAGCACAATTGCTGAAAAAAAATTAAAGAGAATTTAAATTTACAATGTGGAACAATTTTTCAGACTGTTCAGATACAGAGAGAAAGTATAACATCTGCCACAGGATGAAAGAAAAGCTGGTGGAAGACACACCCAGAGGGCACATTCTGAGCAGGGCCTGGTGATCTATGTAAAGGCAAAGAGCAGTTGAGAAACATGTTCAAGAAAGAAACTATGGGCGTATTTCCCAGACATCTTTCTCATCAAGGAAAAAGGAAGGTAACATTAAATTAGTGATGCTGTATGTGAAGTAAATCAGCCAGGGTGCTTGAAATGTTTAAATATCTGAAGAACCATCTACTTGGTAGAGTAGAAAGTTACTCCAGTAACAGAGTATTAATGTGGATACAAATCCATGAAAGCATGAGTGGCTATGAATTCTTTCTTCCTGCAAAATGTATTCATATGAAAAAAGAAGTCTTTAATAAAATAAGGGTTGCTACCTTTGTGCTTGAGCTCTCAGTTTTCCTTCACAGCATTTGCTCTCCACCTTTGTAAATTTTTCATAATCTGTCTCTTCCATTACAATAGAAGCTCCAAAAGGGCAGACAGTGTCTGTTTTGCTTACCCCTCTATGTCCAAAACCTACAATAGTACCTATCCATAGGAGATGTTCAATACATATTTATTGAATGAATGAATGAATGATGTCCACCTGCCAGCTACTCAAAGTCTTGAAGGCTTAATCTATAAAATTTTATCTGTGAAGTGATAAAGCCAAATATAGAGGTGTTACTCTCTTAGCTAGTTTACAAACAAATTTAGGTTGTTTGCAATTTAAACTATTTCAATTATATTTGTGTGTGTGTATATATACATACATATATATATATGGCTTCTTGGACCAGGAACTTTTTTTTTTGGATATAGAGTTTTGCTCTGTCATCCAGGCTGGAGTGCAGTGGTGATCACAGTTCACTACAGCCAAGAACTCCTGAGCTCCAGTGATTCTCTTGCCTCAGCCTCCCAAGTAGCTGGGACTACAGGTATGAGCCACCATGCTCGCCCTGACCAGGAACATTTTATGGGCCAGGGAGAAAGAAAATCCAACCAATTCTGCCACTGAAGATTGCTTTCTTCTTCCTCTTCAACGCTACTGGAGACACTCTACTCCTCTTTATGTCTCTGATTAAGCCAAGGGGGATACTCTTTTACCCTTTTAGTCAAAATCCTTATTTGTCTTTCATTTTCTTCCTACTGCCACTAGAAATGTCTTTTTCTGGTCTTTTCCTCCTAACGTATACACTATCATCATAACAGGGGAGGAGAAATGGTCACCTTCCAATTGCTAGGGTTGGTGGAGCAAATGTATTTTTGGCTTTCCATTTTGAATCAAAACTTATTTTCCCAAAGAAAAAAGGAATAAAGTCTGTGCAAAGCATTACTAGCATACTTGACTGAAATTATGAGTGAATAGGCTTTGATGGAAATCTACATTCATCTTATACCATTACTCCTCTGGAAAAGTTTTGTAAATTCAAAGCAAAACCCGTAAGAGACAGAACTCACATGTTTTCCAGGCAGAATATTTATTGGTAGAGGCTGTTGTTGCATCGAGTTTCCTACCTTGGTGCTGTACTTCCTGTGATATATACTGACCCTGAGATGACATGAGTCCACAATAAAATTATAAGCAGGATTCAACTATAAGTGAGATCTGTCAAACACAGCCAACCTCAGGGCCTCATGACATAAAATCAACCATTTCAGGACTGCTCCAAACCCCAACAATTCTATATATTAATTTTTGGTTTCAGATTTTAGAACTAAATCCAATATTTCCTTCCAAATTCATTCCTTACAGTTCAATATATGTAAATATTGTGTAGCAGTCTTTTGTAGATCTTTTAGTTGTCTATCACTAAAATACCCTACTATTTGGGAAAGCCTTCATTTTGAATTTGGAGGAACAAGTTCTCTTATTTGTACAATCACCAGAACCTGAAGTATTGTAGATTGTGGACCTTCTGATTTAGAGAGGGGACACTTGTCCCCCAGTGCAAATAGTTTGTAGTGCTCTCAAGTTTGTTTTTCTTGACTAAACAATTATCTTTTGGCTTCAGAAAGAATAGATCTGATTAAAGTGTTAAAACAAGTGCTTTTGCCACAAATATACCATATATGAATACTTCAGGAATAACTGCCATTTGATGCAACATTGCTGTCAATGATGTGAATTTTAATAAAATCTCATTGGTGTGGTTTATGAATAAGTCACTATTTTCATTGGCTTTTTAATTTTTCTACAGTTTTTAATGTTTTTCTAGACCAAGGATATTTTAATTCATAAGATAAGTTGTAACAGTGTTTCTTTTTTTCTTCTTTCAACCTAATATTCTAGAACACATCTACAGACCTCATGATTCTCTTCAAATGCTCCTACTTTTGCTAGGTACTTGATTTGGGATCTTATCATTTATGCAAGCATATCCAATTCAATTGATTCAGTTCAGTAAGTGGTTTCTGATTTGCTGTGACTGTGGCTCCATTAAAAGCTCCTTCAAGACAGTATGCCTGAAGGAGCTTACAGAATTATTGGGAAACAATACCCATGAAAAAAGAGCAAACAATATTATGTTATATTATATTAGGAAGAGCAATGGATCATGAATGAAATGCAGAGAGTTTTCCATTTCTCCAGTTATCTTTTGTTTTAAGAAAGAGATCTAAATTTATGCGCTTCCATTTCTTAAAATAGAAATGATAAGTTTGCATTAGATGATCAAGAAGACTTTTTAAAGCTCTAGTATTCCATTACTTGGGAACAACCTCTCACATGTTGCATTTGCTAAGGATAATACATTTTTACACTTGCCCATTCACTAATAAAAATATAACCAGGAAGTTGATTCTGATGATCTAAAACAAAAATTGTTATGTCAAATGCTATTTTAAGTATCTTCTTTTGGATTATTAATATAACTGAAACTAAATAGTAGTCTAAGCATTAAATCTATAAACTTAACAGATAATCAGTAGAAAAAAAACTGTAACAAGAATTTATCAAAGATAAGTAGATGTTTGAAGTCATCTAGATTGAGTACTATACAGCTCAAATGTATTCAACACTGGAACATTTGCTGCCATAAGGATAATGTCTCAGTTGGAGAGGAGTTGTAGTCACTAATGCCAAGCATACCTCTTCCATTTCCTATACTACAGTCAAATCTTAATGCTTTATTCTTATAAACTAATGAACAAACAACATAGACTACTAAATTTTAAATATATATATATACACTTTTTAAAATATATATATATATATATACACAATTTTAATTTGGTATTGCATCCTAGTCTTTCAGTACATTTTCCTAGGAAAAAGAGAAGGGAAGTTTATAGCAGCCTGTATGGCTCTTCAGGATCAGGAGAAGACACACCACCCAGAAACTTCTCCCTCATCAGGAAAAGAGAGGAATGGAACATGCACATCCATGGAAAATGTTTGAGAGGCTCTCAAAATCTCTAGTTGAGCCAACTGGTGAATATCTTTTCCTGTCAAAACCAGTCTGAAAAGAAGCAAAGAGGTGACTGCATACTGAAGTGTGCAGGCTCCAATGCAAAGCTACAAGGAACAGGAAAAATTGGGGAAATATGACACACCAAATAAATAAATAAATAAATCTACAGTAACCGGCCCTAAATAAATGAAGAACAATGATTTACCTGACAAAAAATTCAACACAATGAAATTTAGTGAGTTCTAAGAAAACACAGGCCGTCAACTAAATAAAATAAGAAAACTATATGTGAGCAAAATGTAAATATCAACAAAGAGATAACCACAAATATAGAACCAAGCAAAAATTCTGGAATGAAAGAATAACTAACTGAAAAAAACTCAATGGAAACAATCAACATCAGACTTAAGCAGAAGAATCAGCAAATTCAAGAGAGGTCATCTGAAGTTATTCAGTCAGAAGGGCGAAAATAAAAATGAATGAAAAAGACTGAAGGAAGCCTGTGGAACTTTTGGGGCCACCATCAAGTGAACCAGAATGTTTTTCAAAAAAGAGTCCAATATGTGTATGACTTCCACTGTAGAAATTCAAAATTTACTAAACAAAATAATAAAGCCAACATAGTAAGGACAGGATTCAGGGAAAACATAGAAGCTATCTAGCTTCCTCATCATCACCATCTGTTCATGTCTGTTCATTTCACTCTGTCCTTGGAAATGAGAGCACCGATTGTTTCCCAGAGTGTGCCACAAACCAACTCCCTGAGGAGGACTGTATCCCTTTTCCTAGCCAATGCTGGCTATCTAGCAACTAGAGTGGGGTAAGAATAATTAAACATTTCCATTTCAAAGGTTATCTGCCAAAGTACTATTGTGTTAATATCATATCTGAAATAAACTCCCTCAACTTACTGCTAAGTCCAATTTATCCATCCTTCAAACTTCAATTTCTTCTTTCTCAGTCATTCCAGCCTGGATTGTTTACAGCAGTAATTAATTGCTCTACCCTTTGAAAGCTGTGTAATTTTGGTCAAGTCACTGAACTTCCCTAGCACTTCCTGGGAGTAAAACAAGATTATCTGTGAAATTCCTTTCAGTTCTGAAAATTAGCCAGTCTGTGTTTCTTTGGTGCTTTGCACACAATAGAAGGTTGGTATTGCGTCAATTAAAAATTATCAATGTATTATGTTAGCCAGTGTCTGATTGAGTCAATGTCCAGCCAAATTCATAGGTTAAGCAAATCTATATAAAACTATGAAGACTGACAGAGGGAGGAAGACATCATGAAGACCTTCAACTGCTCTTCTATTTATCCTACAAAGGGAGAGGAGCTTTCTACATGTCCCCTCTATTCCTAAGATATTTGACCTGTTTAGGTCTGTGTCCTGTTCCCAGAAATTTCCTTAAAGGTGGATTGACAGAAGGTGCTCTAGATCTCAACATGACACTATGCTATGCAGCTTGCAGGGCTATATGAAGAGGTGTCAGAGCTAATAACACACAGGTATAGGCAATCACAGGCTCATGACTCCGACCCAAGGGAGAAGGTCAAGACTGATTGAGCAGAAACTTCAGAATCAGAGCAAACAGTCAAGGGAGATTTTCACAACTCTGAAAATTGGCAGGGGACGTATGATGCTCTTTAAAATTAGGAGAGAAAACCCCAGCAGAAAATACGCTATTCTTTGAAGAATTTAATTTTAAGATAATAGCTAACAACTACTGACTGCTTATGGTATGGCAAGAGCTATGGATGGTTTCACTTAAAACTCAATAAAACTCTAGAAGATGAGTACTATTACTATTTTCACTTTACAGACAAGGATGCTGAGGTAAAGAGGCATTAAGCCTGTTGCCCAAAATCATAAAGTTTGTCAGAGTGCAATGTTCTTTTGAAAAGAATTCAAGATCATAAACATCTTAAGATAAAACACAACTTAAGAACATAATTGCTTTAAAAGAATATTTTTATGTGTTCCAAGAAAATATTCTACATTTATGGTAGCCTTGAAAGTGAGAAAGGAAGTGTTTAAATTTTCCTTAGAAAAACATTCTACAATTTCAAAATCTAAAGAGCAAGCACTCACCTCTGGGAAAATCAGTTTGCAAATACTCTCTGCCAAAGTGTGAAGATAGACTCGGCTCCGACTCGTTTTTCTTCGAGGAAGACTTTCTTGTGTGTTCTTCTCAGGAATGTCTTGACAGATGGGCACAGTTGCTTTGCAGCTCTCTGAGCTTCCTGCTGCCTCCTCTGCAGACTCATTAGGAACTTGACCTGGTGCCAGTAGGGAGAAAGGACACTCTCCTGTGATCTTGAGATCCTTGAGCTTCGTGCAGAACATGGTGTTGGTGTCTCTTACCCTGCTGTGATCTCCTCCTGATGAGCTGTAGTTCTTATATGAGACTGACAAACAGAAGCCACTATCAATTCAAGGACACTGGTAACTGGGATGTCTACGGGCAGCAAAAGGTCAGAACAGAAAGAGGAGTGACTTTATGCACTGACGAAAACAGAAAAAGACAGGTGAGAAAAAGCAATAGTCACATCATTTCAAGTTAAAAAAAAAATTCTGCTGGAAATGCCAGTTATAAAATGAGCAGGACATTTGGCAAAGAACTTTACTTGATGTGTGTGAATTTCACTATATTAGCAAAATACTTGCTCTTACTATTTTAACTCTTAAAATAAAATATATTTTTCCAAAATATTCTTAGCATCAACTACTGATTTCCATTTTTTATACTTATCTGGACTCATCTGATCCAGTTTGATTTCACAAGAGTGGAACACCACGGTTTTATGACAAAAGCCACATCTAAGTCTATATTTTATTAATGCTGTACTACTACATTCTCATTATGCTCTCCTTTCTGATAAGTCAGAACAGTAAAAACCAATGGCTTCCAAAAATACCTAAGGGAAAATAATATGCATAATGATCCCCAAGTATATGTTTTCAGATTTGAAACACCAACTTAGAAAAAAAAAGTTCAATGAAAAAAAAGTTCAATGAAGATGATTACGGCGAAAGAAAATTTTTATCACTTTAAATAGTAAAGCAATTTAAAAATATTATCTAAATGAAAAAACATTAGAACTCCTGATCTCCAAGAACATACCATGGGATTTGCAGGGGTCTCTGGATCCAAATCTAGTTAGCACTGCAGTGAGTCAGAGACTACCCCACTTCCCACTGAAATCATAAGCATCGTCATTCCGGCATATTTTCCCCTGTACTTTTGTTTTTGTTGATGTTGTGGTTGTAAATTATCTCACAATTCACAACCCATTTATCATTAGCTATTTGTTACTGGAACTGTCAAGGTGTGAATTCAGTTCATCAACAGTACTAATTATCTTGATTAACTGGGCCTACCAGCTATTTCCTACTCTTGGGGAAGAAAAACAAAGAGTGGAAAAGAACCCATATTTGCTAATCCCCACATGTACTAAGTACTATGTGCCTCACACAGTGCTGGGAACTCTATGTTTATAATTAGTCCCCACAGCAACCATGTAACACAGGTATTATTATCCCCAGTGGGTGAGAAGCTCAAAATTTCAGGTACTTTTCTCTCATTTGAAATGCTAGAGAATGACTGAACTAGGATTCAAATGCAGATTCAGCTGACTCCGGAGCCTGTGTTTTCTATAACTCCAAACTAATATTACTAAGATAGAGCAGTTTCTATCATAATCAGGCTTAGTTTATTAACTAAGAATAGATTTTTATCTTGAAAATATGCTTTACAAATTTATATTAAAATTCAGTGAGGAACATAATTCTTCTGCTCATTGGCTGGTGGTATCTGAAACATCCAAGATACAGCCTTATATTTGAATCTTTAGAGTTGGAGTTCAATTTTTTTTTTTAAATTTTCTATGCTCCTCAATGCCGTTAATATGTTTCCAGTATGTATAAGCAACAGCCTGTAAATTGTCACATGTAAGTCATCTAATAAGTTTAGAACAATGAACAACTCATTTTCTGAACTGGGACAAACAAGGAAGCTAAATTCAGTATCTGATCCCCATGGGATGTCATGGGACATTAGGTATAGAGGAAGATTATGGATGCTGGCAGGCCAGAAGAAGCTGCCAGGGCTCTGTTACCTAAAGTTATGACCAAAATCTATGCTCATATATAATTTATGAATCTTCAAGAGGGGACAAAAGAAAATCCTATGCATTTATGAGTAGAAAATTTATTCTGCCAGAATAGAATGGGAGTGGTCTATCTCAGTAGACTACTGAAGTGGTCCAAAGGCAATATGGCTATAGGGGGAATGATTACTTAGATTCTACAAAACCTAAAAATCTAATAATTTTACCCACATTTGTTTTGGGACTTAATGTAATAAATATTTGTTTCTTAGTCTTTACTACATCTCAACATAATTCTATTATTGTTTAATAACTTCTCTTCTGATTTAAGCTTCAAATCAGTGATCAGCTTTAATCTTCAAAAGTGCTTTAACCTTTTCTGTAAAGGTCCTGAGAATAGATACTGTCAGTTTTGCAGGTTACATGGTCTTTATTGCAAGTATTCAACCCTACCATTGCAGTGTGAAGTCAGCCAGCGATGATATACAAATGAATGGGCACAGATGTGTTCCAATATAACCTTGTTTGTAAAAGCAGACTGTGAACATAGCCAGTAGTTTGCTGACCCCTGGTTGTAGAAAGCTGAGTATATTAACTTAAGCATTTTAATTAAAATATAATTTTGACTATAGGAGCAAAGTTATTTCCTCATCTCCTCTAGTCACTCCTCTCCAAAAATAACAGCCTACGCAGGTCCAGTTTTGATTGGGGTGGGGGAACTTGGAGAGTTTTTTTCATTATTATTTGTAGAGAAAAAGTCTCACTATGTTGCCCAGGCTGGTCTCTTAACTCCTGGGCTCAAGCAATCCTCCTGCCCTGGCTTCACAAAGTGCTGGAATTACAAGCATGAGCCACTGTGCCTGGCTGGGATCCAGTTTTTAAACAACCTCAAAGTAATCAAAGAGAGTGTAATAGATAATACTAAACATCTATTTATACAAATAACAGTAGCATTATTTTATATTAATTTTCAGGGAAAAGAGCTGTATTATCTGAATGCCACTATTTCAGTTATGTCAATATCTAACTACAATAACTAGCAGAAAAGGGTACACAAAAACAAAAGGAAGACAATAAGAAATGGAAGAGTATAGGTTAGGTCTGAGGATGGCATAGAATTATTACTAAAATAAGTTATTTTGGTATACATTAGAATTTTAGTATTGGACTTAGAAGTTTGCCATAATATAGTTTATAATAGATCTTTCCATTAAACTTTACTCTCTCATTCACATTGGATTTCAATGTTGGTACCCAAGCCCAATATTTTAATTCTTATCTTCCTACTGAATCCAGCTGCAGCAGAATACATTTGACCAGTCAACTTTCCTGGAAATAATTTCTTTTCCTGTACTGCACAGTACTATAATTTCCAGGAAATGTGCCGAACAGTGTTTTTTATTAAAGCAAAAACAGCCAACAGGAAACAAGTTGTGCTTACTTTAAGATAGTTAAGTATTTAGTCTCGTTAAATTACATATGTATAAACAAACTAATTAGCATTCTTCATCTGCTCAACTGATGAAATTACACTATGAAGCAGATGCACACAGTGTTGATACCTTGGAAATCTGTTTGTCTTGCTTTTGCCTGCCAGGAATAGAGAATATTTCTGGCAGGCAAAAGATTGTTCCTCAACTAAACTAGTGATGATTTTTATGGGTAACATTAGCTGTAACTTCAGAAATGGTTTGGTCAGTTGAATTCAGTATCCAGTTGGTTGTAGAAATGGTAATAACATGGTAAGGGAAAAAAAAAATAAATTAAAATAATACATTTGGCAACAGGCCTTGGCAAGAAGTGGAATAATATGTTCTCAGAAACTTGAAGAGGCACTTCTCATTCCAAAAGTTGATAATTAAACAGCCTCCGAATAAACTGAATGCTCTCTCTCTTTTTACTAGTGAGTGATTAACTTTGCTGTGGTGAGAATAATGACCCAGCTACTGGTCTAGTATTAATAACAGGGACAGATTATTGTTCAAGTAAGG
Source organism: Papio anubis (assembly GCF_008728515.1). NCBI lineage: Eukaryota > Metazoa > Chordata > Mammalia > Primates > Cercopithecidae > Papio > Papio anubis. The sequence continues at coordinate 33,669,863 of NC_044978.1, forward strand.
CAATCCTCAATCATTTAAACTCTAGAATTTAAAATTTAATTAAGCATGAACTTTTTTTTCTTCTCTTTTTTTTTTTTTTTGAGACAGATTCTCACTCTGTCGCCCAGCCTGGAGTGCAGTGGCACGATCTTGGATCACTGAAACCTCCGCCTTCCGGGTTCAAGCAATTCTCCTGTCTCAGCCTCTCAAGTAGCTGGGATTACAGGTGGCAGCCACCATACCTGGCTAATTTTTGTATTTTTAGTAGAGATGGGTTTTTGCCATGTTGGCCAGGCTGGTCTCGAACTCCTGACCTCAGGTGATCCACCTGCCTCAGCCTCCCAAAGCACTGGGATTACAGACGTGAGCCACTGCATCCATCCTAGAATTTAATTAAGCATGAACATCTTGTTTACTACATGAAACAAGGTCATGTAGACCTAAGGAAAACACCCCTTTCCATACTCTCTGATACTGATATACTTTTCTCCAAAAGCAGGTCCTAAGGAGCAGATGAAAAGTTAGAAAAAGACACTTTTCAAAAGAAGGCATGCATGTGACCAACAATCACATGAAAAGAAGGACAGCATCACTGCTCATTAGAGAAATGCAAATCAAAACCACAATGAGATACCACCTCACACCAGTCAGAATGGCTGTTCTTACAAAGTCAAAAAATAACACATGCTGAGAAGGTTGTGGAGAAAAGAGGAATGCTTGTTAATTTACACTCTTCATGGGAGTGTAAATTACTTCAGCCATTGTGGAAGAGAGTGTGACAACTCCTCAAAGACCTAAAGACAGAAATACCATCTGACCCAGCAATCCTACTACTGGGTATATAGCAAAAGAATATAAATCATTCTATTATAAAGACACAGGCACACGTATGTTTGTTGGAACACTATTCACAAGAGTAAAACATGGAATCAACCTAATTGCCCATCAATGGTAAACTGATAAACTGATGATAAAGAAAGTGTGGTACATACACACCATGGAACTCTATGCAGTCATAAAAAAGAATGAGATCATGTCCTTTGCAGGGCGATGGATGGAGCTGGAGGCCATTATCCTGAGCAAACTAACACAGGAACAGAAAACCAAACACCGCATGTTCTCACTTGTAAGTGGGAGCTAAACAAAGAGAACACATGGACACATAGAGGGGAACAACACTCACTGGGGCCTTTTGGAGCATAAAGGGTGAAAGGAGGGAGAGGATCAAGAATAATAACTAATGGGTACTAGGCTTAAAATCTGGCTGATGAAATAATCTGTGCAACAAACTCCCATGACACAAGTTTACTTATGTAACAAACTGCACTTGTACCCCTAAACTTAAAAGTTAAAATAAATAAATAATAAAATAAATAAAGTATCGAAAAAAGTTAGAGGGAAGAGGCAAGTCTAAAAATTATGTATCCATCACAAAAGCAATTAGCTGTATCAAATGTCTACCATCAGACCTGGCACCTGGACATGCCAATATCTGTGATAAAAAAGATATGAGCTTTTTAAGTTTAAATTTTAAAGTCCAGATTTTTAAGAGTTGCCAAAAGGAGGAGAAAACCTAAAAAGAAAATTGCCTTAGTAAGGATAAAGTTTGTATACTTCAGTACAAATTATAGCAACTATTTTCATAAATAAGGAAAAGGCTTAATTTTCAGGTGGACTAAAAACTTATAAAGTTTTCCTCTCTCAAAAATTGAAAAATATTACATAAAATCCCATAAATCTGTCTTTTAAAATAGATTTATTTTCACTTTGTAGTAGAAAATGTTTATAGAACTTTCCCTGTGATGTATCAGGAAATCAGGACAAAGTAGTAGAAAAATTGGTGAGCATGTCCAATTCTCTCCACCAGAAAGTTAAAAACAGGCAAACAAATCTCAGACTCCTTCATCCCATCATTCCTCTCTAGCACTACCATTCTCTTTATTGTTACTCTTCCTGAAAGGTTGGCTTTATGGGCTGTGTTCATTTCCTTACATCATATTTATTCTTAAGTTTAAAACTATCTGGCTTTTGCTTTAGTATGTTACTGATATCTCTTTATTAAATTTGATGATGCCTAAAAGTCAAAGTTCAAGACTTTTTTTGGCTTTTAACATAAATTCTCCATTCATCTGCATTTTCTTTTTAATAATTTCGATTCCAATAGATTCTTTGGTATCACTGAATTGTCTTCTACATCATAATCATGCATTCATGCACTTGCTCATTTTTCCTCCTATTCAACAAATATTTATGGATGTCCTGCTCTGTGCCAGGCATTCTTCTAGACACAAGGGCAGAGCGATGTGCAAAGAACACCCCTTGCTCTCAAGGAACTTACAATCCAGGAGGAAAACTATTTCTGAGGTATCAGTTCCAAGCATGGCCTGTGCTGTAAAAAGGAGAGAGATATAGTGCTCTGGGAATGTAAATCAGAGATCTGAACCTAATCCTCTCGGAAACATCTGAGCTGGGCCAGGCCAAGAGAGTTCCAGAAAGAACAGCATGCTTGGGAGCCAACGTTCTAGGAAAGGAAATAATTCCCGTGTAGCAAAGGCATGAATGAGGTAAGAGAGAGCAAGGTAATGATAGTAAGAGACAAAATAGGCAGAGGTCAGGAGTTTGCAGAGTTCTACAAACCACATTAAACAAGATAATACTCTATTGTAAGGGCAATCAACTAAATAACTAAGAAGCAAGAGAGTAAGTGAATTAGATTGCATTTTTAAAAGATTATTTGGAATGTAGAATGAAAAATGGGTCAGAGTGGGACAGATGGTAGATCTGGGTTGGGCAAAAACAGGACCCTGGGGAAAAAAAAAAAATGAACCAATTGCAGAAGTAATTCTGAGAGAGAATCTGCAGGCCTGGGCTACTGACTGGGTGTGGGGGCTGGAGCAGAGGGAAGAAACATTCCTCTGACTTTACTTCTCAATATCCCAGCCAAGGAAACACTCTAGGGACCACAGAGCACAATCAAAATAGTCCATAATACATTTCCCATGACTTCGGTTGTTCAATCTTAACCAAGCCCAGAGCTTGGATTTCAAATATTATATAACACCTTGTGGGAGTTAGGTTACTCAAATTCTCCTGTTAAAATCTCATTTTGGGAAGCAATTTCTCCTTCTTGTTCAAAAGCCCAGAAATTGTTAATTCCAATTTCTATTACTGAGTAGGGCATTCACCTTCCTAACGGACTGCATCTACATGTAAGTGTGAGCGGTCTCAAGCTATTTTTAAGGAGGAGGATGCTTACCTTAAATTTTTGTAACTCAAGAACCTGTACTGATGATTCTCCCAAAACAAAGAGATCAACTCTAAAGACAACAGCAACCTCACTTTTGATAATCATATTGGAGTCCCCCTGCCCTCCGACTTGCCGGGTAGCGACCGCCTTGATAAAACTGCAGTACTGGACACAAATTGTGTTTAATAAGCTGCATTAGATCTTTATTTAAAATAAGATGAGCACAGTCCACAATCTTTTAAAATTAGATTTAAGAGGCAATTCTGTGGCATCTTTGAAGTAATAGCAAAATTCAGTACACTCTATAGTAGGGAGATTTTAACTATTTGAATTAACATTTTGTTTCTCAGTTTTTATCAAAGTATTTTCAGAATGTTTTATAACCAACTTAAGAGCAAAACCTTTGGGATTATAAATCCTGAAATATATTTTTAAAACTCCAGTGTGATGACGACTACAATTTGAATACATGTAGTTAAACATCTTCAAATTAAGTATCATCACTCCTTACGGTTCATCATGCTAATCATGATGAAATCAGATAAACTTTTCTACAGTTTTTCCCTAAAATATATAAAATAATTTCTTGCATCTTTTTCTATGATTCTCATCATAGTTACATGGCTAAAGTAGCTCCTTGCAGAGGCTTAGTCACTTTAAAATACACTTACTGAAAAGGTACTAATGATTATGAAATGAGTTAAGGAAGAAATGTGATTCCTTTCTACTCTGTAAAAAGCCATTTTGTTTTTACCTGTTTTCAAACAAGCACTGTGCATTTCAGGAATGCCAGTCAGCTTAGGCACATCTATCACTAGGGAAACAATGTCAGGATAAAATGGCAGACGTGCTAGATTCCCTTTGCTCCCCATTCTTCCTCTTAGCCCAGTCTGACCATATCCTCTGTCATGGAAGTACTGTTGCACAATTTCCCTTTATTTTTCTCTTGTCTCCGTAACTCAGCAGACTCAAGGCCTTCTTATAGTTCTTTCCCACCAACTACTTTCATTCTTTTCCCCTTAAGTCAAGGCCTACAATTGCCAAGGTGCAGTATTCATTAGAATTCAATACATCTTTTCACTAAATTTTTATATTTGGGGGATTTTTTTTTTTTTTGGCTTAGTGCTCCTAAGCATTGAGTGATTTCACTCAAACACATTTTTTTCCCCTAAGTCCTTTTATTTTTCGAAGGCAATAAAAGTACACAGTTTTGAAGCATATGAAGTTTTCCAAGAACATCTATATTGTATTATATCAGAAATATCTCTACTCTAATCGATGTTTGGTTTAAATTTGCAAATAAGGTGAAAAGCCAACCTACCAACCTGGAAGAAACACTCAACAAGATCACATTCTCTGAGACTCCACAGAGTACACTATGGTTTAGGTAAAATAATCTGATGAAATTTTACAGTTAAAACAAATCCTTGATGATTAAATAATTGGGCTAATTGATAGATTTCATTTCAGTGACATAATGAACTTGATGATTACATGACATCATACTTTCTCCGTTTTCTCTTCTTTTAAATTTTGGTCAGGCAGGAAGGGCTGGAAGTAAACTCTGTACATCCTTGATGTCATAGACATACGTAAACACACACACACACATACATACTTACCATACACACACTTATTTTCCCTCTTCTGTAATGGTGAGTTTTTAAGTGCCTGAGAAATACAGGCAAGTGTGTGTGTATGTGAGTGTGTGTGTCTCATGCAGATAATTAGCATGACAGAGACTTCATAATTTGGAGGGTTGGGTTCACATAAATGTGGGTGCCATGCCCAGTTGTGCCCTGAGGCAGTGGAGTTGGCATAGCAGTTAAAAGCTTAGGCTACACGAACAGATGGCCTGTGTTTGCTACCTGCGTCTACCATGTGCTAGCTCTGTGACGTTAGTGAAGTTCTTAAGTGAACTTCACCTCAATTTTCTCCACCTGAAAAATAAGGATAATAATAGCAACTATCTCAAATGTGCTATGAGATTAAACAAAGCAATAAATAGAAAGCACTTAGAAAAGCACTGCCAGCTAGTATGGGAGGAATACATGTTGACTGTCGCAACTGCTACTCAGTGGTAGTGTGACATTGGACAAGTTTCATAACTTCATGAATTCTGCTATTTCACACATAAAATGGTAAAGTCATGATGTAACAGATTCGAATTAAGAATTTGGAATAATATATATAAAGTGCCTGGTCTTGCCTAGCATCCATAGGTCCATAATTAAAATAAAAGGTAAAAGTCCAGTCTTGGATCAAGTCTTCAGTCACTTGCCTTACAAAAGCTGTGATGCCTCTTCTACTAGAACTCTAGGCAACTTCTTACAACAGGAACAAAATGATCAGTGTCTGCTCGATAACTTCAGAGCAGCCCTAAAATATTTTTTGGTACATACAACCAAAAGTAAATGCTCATTGCATGCTACAAGACAATCGTGCTGACCTAAGTTATTAAATAAATGATTGACAATTTTATTCTATCTTCTCAGAAAGATTCTGTAATGTTTTATACCTGTGAAATCATTTTTTTCATACATCAAAGCTGGTTTAAGGGAACTCTGATAATATATCAAATGCTCATTATCCTGCAACTATGGAAAACAATCTTTACTTGATGAGCATTAGAGAACATACCAAGAAAGTTATATATAAGTCAACAGTTAGAGTTATTTTTATTGAATTATAAAATAATAGATTTTGCAGCACAGTTGCAGAAAGAGCAGAAACATTCTATTTTGGTTTTCTCTTATCTAATTCTATTACATAATAAGTTGCATGTCTAATTCCCTTAACGACATATTAGAATATAAAAATTGGGTGACTATGTTGAATTTTAAACCTCATTTTCTACTTGTTAAGCCAAAACTATTTTATAAATCAAGCAAGCCTTATGCCATTGCCACTACTCACTATTTTTTATTAATTCATATTATTCCCAATGTGGAAATTTGAAAACAAAACAAAATCTTGTAACCATCAAGCTTAAATAGAAATTCTGTGGTATCTGATTTTCTTTTCTTAGAATGCCATATTGGGATATGATTAGTATTTGTTATACAAGGAATCTTGTCTCCAATTATTGCTTTTATAAGCTAGCTGTTCTTCTAAATTGATTCAGTGATAATTCTTTTTTTTTTTTTTTTTTTTTTTTTTTGAGACAGAGTCACCCTCTGTAGCCCAGGCTGTAGTGCAGTGGCGTGTTCTTGGCTCACTGCCACTTCTGCCTCTGGGGTTCAAGTGATTCTCCTGCCTCAGCCTCTAGAGTAGCTGGGACTACAGGCGCATGCTGCCATGCCCGGCTAATTTTTTATTTTTATTTTTGTATTTTAGTAGAGATCGGGTTTCACCGGATTGCCCAGGCTGCTCGTGAACTCCTGAACTCAGGCAATCCACCTGCCTTCACCTCCCAAAGTGCTGGCATTACAGGTGTGGGCCACCATGCCCAGCAAATAATTCTTTTATCTACTTACTTTCTCAATGTTAATTTGGTAGAAAGGTTTAGGTTGTGAGCAGGTAGAGGTGAGACACTAATTGGCATGTTCACTTTAAGATATTTGTGGAACCAATATAGGTCACCCAGAGTCCAGTTAAAGTAAGAGACACAGGTATTCCTGACAAAAGTGAAGTGACTCTGGAATTGACTTGTGGAACGCTTGAATTACCTTTCTGAGCAATGAGGAGATATCGAGGTCAACTCATCCTTGATGAGAAGGAAAGAGTGACCTTGTGAGTACAGAACTCACCCAATGGTAGGGGAAAGACAAACTGGCTGGACTCTAACTTGTCATATTTGTTAGGAAGATTCTGGAATAAGAGACACTACTGACTCTCACAGTTCTTCTAATCCAGCTTTTGGAAATTTTCCCAAGCTCTTTGAGAGAAAGGACCAGAAATTTATACAGCTGTGAAAACTTAAGATGTCTATGCAACGCTGGAGATAGAATCTTACCAAACCTAATCAAGAACACATTAATCGAGAAGTGTAGGCCTGGTTACAGAAAGAACAGCAAAGATAAAAAAACAAAAACAAATACACAAGGAGAACAAAAACAGATGTATCAATGGTGGAGGTTCAGGCAGTGGAGGAACTGCGGAAGCCGGAGCAGGGCTGAGAGAGTCAGACAAAGTTAAGCTGCCATGCAGGAGAACATGAGGAGCTCAGCGATACGTAAGCATTATATGAGACCTAAATTTCTATGTCCACAAATAAACTTTTATTGGAGCACAGCCACACCCACTCACTTACGCACTGTCTATGGCTACTGTGTTCAAACCGTGCAGTTGAGTAACTGCTATGGAGGTCACATGACTGGCAAAGCCTTAAGTAGCTACTATCTTGTCCTTGATGGGGTCTGTTGACTGACTCCTGCTTTAAAGAGCTGTTGGGGACATCGCATACATTATCTTATTTAATCTTCACAACAACCTTATGGGAAGGGTGTGTGAGCATGTGTTTGTGTATTTTAATATTTTTTACACAAGAAGAATCTGAAACGTCGATCATGTAACTTGTCCTTGGCCATAGCTGGTGAGTGGCAGAAACAGGAAATGAACTCAACCCTATCTAACTACAGAGCTCATGCTGTGGAGCTGCCTTGAGAAACCGGGAGCTTTTGACATATCATGGTGATTGCTATTCAAGTTCCCCTACTAATAAATATAATCTGGGAAAACAAAGACTAAATTGTATCTGTTAAATTAGATTATGGAATAAAATGAAAGATCAGGATGCTGGGCATGTCAGTTAAGGTAATGAAGCTTAGATATTCCCAAAATGAAGGCAGGAGAGATGCTTTCAGGGTCCCAGTGAACTCTAAGGAGACTCCCTTTGAAAACTTCACTTTGAGCCTCTCTAGTTTTAGGGATCAGAGAAGACTTGAAAGGCAGCTAAAAAGGCTGTTGGTGTCTCTGCCACATTTAAAAGATCTTTACAACAAAGTCGAGGAATAAACTTTGGCAAAGTACGTTTCTCAGAGAAATTTTCTCTTATGACCGCAGAGAAAAGGCTCATCAAAGTGAAGTTAAGTGTGAGATTGGAGGCCTGGAGACTCAGCAGATGTTTCTTTGGAGGTGGCCCAGGGGACCAGGCTACTAAGGTATTAGTAATTGATGGGCAGGCAGGTGCCTTTTCTAGTTTTTAGACCAGCAGTAAAGCTCTTTCTGATTCTTAAGACGGGAAATGAACTTTTGTCACAACAATGGGACACAGATCCTTGATGCTTATGCTGGAACCAGGTTAGCAAAAGACATGTGGCAAATTCCAACACAAATTCAATTCTGCCAAGTTTTTACATAATGATTAGTTTAGAAGAAATCATTACCAGAAATGAATTTTGACTTCTGAACATGTACTCTTGAGGTATATATTTGGATGCTTGCAAAGTCCATGTTGAGAAAGGCTAAGTCTTTTCCCATTAAATCCAAATCCACAACTATATTCTTTAAATGCCTTCTGCCATCTAATTGATTCAAAATAGAGAAAGCTTAAATAAATACCAAACAATTTTTCCTATTCATTTCAGTTCCTCTTACATAAAAGTCAATATAAAGACAGAGTCATTTGCATAATAGAAGTTTAGAACTGGAAGAGGAGTTAGAGATTATTTATTGCAATCCCTTCCGCTTGCAGATGGCAGAGTGCACACTTCAGTGATGTGGTTCAAACCCCAAAGCTCAGGAGGTGTATAGGTGAGACAGGAACACAGGCAGTTTGACCATGACCCTGGAGTTCACCCAATATATCTTGATCACCTCCTCTACTGAAAATGTTGAGAAGCCCTCCTCTCTTTGTGGACCACCAGCCACTGCAGGGAATACTTTGAGAAAACTTGAAAACTTAGTTGTTTTAATTCAAATTTCGCACTTCGCCATCTTTTGAGGGTTAAAATAACTAATTCATCTCAGACCAATCAGAAGATGACCTTACGTCTATGCATCATGCTAATGTAAACATACATTATAAAATCGCTTTGACAGTCTACAGTTCCTAAAATGTTGCCCCAGACTCTTTTTCATAATTTTCTCATCATCTTTTGCACTTTCTTGAGAAACTATATTTTAGTCCCTTTTCAAATCTCTAAACACATTTTCTAAATAACCTTCCTCATTATCTTGTCTTTGACACTTAATCAAGTTTGCTATTTTCTAGCCTTAATCAGACCAGCCAATGCAGGTCACAGTTTATCCAACTTTGGGACTGACAATAATTATTTTCTGCTGAAATTGAAAGAACTACTGGCTCTGAGTCATCTATATAAACACGGAAGTGATATAGATAGGTAAACTAAATTGTTATTATCAAATTTATTCACTTTTTTTTCCATTTATTTTCCCTGGATTCTTTGTGAAGACACAAACACACCTATGTAAATGACACACGGTTTGACAATAGATTTTTTTTGTTTTCCTATATATTCTCTTTTTCTAGCTTACTTATTATTAGTGTTGTTTTTCAACTTTTTTCAGAAAAATTGAAATCTTACTATACCTAGAGTTTATGCATTTCCAAGGTCTGTGCTTGATAAAGAAGTCAGCAATGTTCATACAATTTCCTATCCTCCTTTTTCACTTTGTTGTGAAATCAGCTAAATGAAAAACCATCCGTGTTTCCTATACTTCACTGCCTTATCAGAAGCACTTAGCACAGAATCAACCATCATTTGGCCATTCAATTAATATTAACTAATCTCAATAAAATGTATTAATATTAGGCTATTAGCTATAATCAATATATGGGGCAAAACATGAACCAAAAAAAAACATAAAATACAAATAAAAGAAAGCTAAATCAGAGCTTCTAAAATGTCTTGCTTATTGGAAATAAATTTTATATGAGTTTTCAGTAAATCCATTTATAATTCAATCAAAATTTACTCAGCTTCATAAAAGGATAAAAATGTTCCTTTCTTTAATTTTCTTCAAAGCCTGATATGAGTGGAGTATATATACACACACACACTGAATTTTCTTTTCTTTTTTCTCTTCTCTTCTCCTCTCTTATCTTCTTTTCTCTTCTCTTCTCTTTTCTCTTTTTCTTTTTTTTTTGAGATGTCACTCTGTTGCCCAGGCTGGAGGGCAGGGGTGTGATCTCAGCTCACTGCAACCTCCATTTCCCGGGTTCAAGCGATTCTCTGGCCTCAGCCTCCTGAGTAGCTGGGATTACAGGCACATGACACCACGCCCAGCGAATGTTTTTGTATTTTTAGTAGAGATAGGGTTTCCCCACATTGGTCAGGCTCGAACTCCTAACCTCGTGATCCATCCCCCTCATCCTCCCAAAATGCTGGGATTACAGGCGTGAGCCACCACGCCTGGCTGAATTTTCTTATATATATATAAAAGAAATTTTATTAGATAGTTAATGGCTATAGTAAAAAGTGAGAATAAGTAAAGATAGCGAGTTAATACTATTTATAAGAAATATCAGATTTAGGCAATGGTGGCAAAAGAATGATCAGGGAAGCCTTCTTGGAATGTACAGAATTTGAGCTTATTTTTTTAAATGATTAAGTTTTGAAAATTAAGATTTTGGCGAGGGGCATGCCACAGAGAAAGAGCAATGTAAGTGAAAACAAGAAATGAAGGAAATTGTGGGAAAGAGGCAGGAAAAGATGGCTACTAGATATATTATAAAATTAAAGTTGGCATGATGCGGCAACTCACTAGATCGGACGAATAGAATGACTCTGAAGTTTTGTGTAGAATGATATAGTGCCATTCACGGAAACAGGTAACAGAAGCAGAGCTACTGGCCTGAGAGAAAGGATGTTGAATTTTGTTTTAGATACATGGATCTTGAACTGTTAGCAGGGAATCTAGGGTAGAGGTGCTTTTGAAAATTGGAGTATTTACTTCAGAAGTGTGTAACAGATTAGAGATGAATTTTTGCTCCTCCTCATAGCAGAAACCATTATAGTCAGGAGTTTAATTAAAACTGTTTAAGATCAAGAGGCTACATACATAGAGAGAAGATAACCAAATTTAGAACTCCAAGGAATCATCATGTTTAAGGACCGGAGAAAGTATTATGACTATGACAGAGAAGCAGCAATTAGAAAAGTATAATGAGAATGAATATGAAAGAGGACACGTGTTCAAGAAGAAGTGTATGTCACAAGTCTGAAGAGGGTAAGGAGGACTGAGAAACTATCGTTTGATTTTTAAATTAAAAGATGTTTATGGCTTTTAAGACAAAATTTTGAATAAGAATAGTAGACTGAAAGTGGAAGAAAATAAGGAGTTACAGTGATAAAGTACTATACTGTAACTGAGTACAGATTACATTAAGATCCATGGATTGGGAAACAGTAAATTTGAAAGAAGGATTGTGAGGATATGAAATCCTTTTCTTTTGTTACCTATATATGTAGCTTTCTGTAAATAGAAATACTATATAGAGCACAAAAATTAGCTCGAAGTACAGGGTCTTTGACTTCTGATTAAATTGCAGAAAGTCACAAGAGACTTCCACTCCAACCCTAATAATGAGAACAAGTGAGCAAGCTATGCAATCATAATTTTTTTAATCCATCAGAAAGCATCTATGAAAACTATAATTATTGAGTCATACTTGATGATGAAAGACCGAACACGTTTCCACTATTATTCAGGAACAAAGCAAAGATGCCTGCTCTCATCACTTCTAATCGATATTGTACAGAAGTTAGGTCCTAGCCATTGCAATCAGTTAAACAACAGCCAAAAGGTTGCAAGTTTATGCACACGTGTGTGCGTGTGCGTGCGTGTGTGTGTGTGTGTATCCAAACAACCCTTGAACAACACAGATTCAAACTCCAAGGGTCCACTTATATGCAGATTTTCTTCTGCCTCTGCCATCCCAGATGTAGCAAAACCAATCCCTTATCGTCTTCTTCCTCCTCCTACTCAAAATGAAGACAATGAGGATGAAGATTTTTTATAATGACCCACTTGCACTTAATAAATGGTAAATATATTTTCTCTTCCTTTATGATTTTCTTTTCTTTTCTTTTCTTTTTTTGAGACGGAGTCTCGCGCTGTCGCCCAGGCTGGAGTGCAGTGGCCGGATCTCAGCTCACTGCAAGCTCCGCCTCCCGGGTTTGCGCCATTCTCCTGCCTCAGCCTCCCGAGTAGCTGGGACTACAGGCGCCCGCCACCTCGCCCGGCTAGTTTTTTGTATTTTTAGTAGAGACGGGGTTTCACTGTGTTAGCCAGGATGGTCTCGATCTCCTGACCTCATGATCCGCCCGTCTCGGCCTCCCAAAGTGCTGGGATTACAGGCTTGAGCCACCGCGCCCGGCCTCCTTTATGATTTTCTTTGTAACATTTTCTTTTCTCCAGCTTACTTTTAAGAATACAGTATATAATATATAATACATGTCAATCAACTGTTTATGTTATTGGTAAAGCTTTCAGTCACCAGTAGGCTATTAGTAGTTAAGTTTTTGAGGAGTCAAAACTTTTATATAGATTTTTGACTGTGCAGGAGTGTCAATGCCCCTAGTCCCTGTGTTGTTCAAAGATTATACACGTGTATGTGCACACACACACACATATATATATTTAAAATTTTTCATGTAGGAATTCCCAATGGATCTACAAAATAACTAGAACCAAGAAGTAAATCAAGCAGTGTTTCAGGATACAAGACTGATATACAAAATTCCACTGTAACTTCTGTCCTGGTCACAAACACTGGAAAATAATTAAAAACTCGTGATACTGTCAATAAATATAAAATACTTAGCAATAAATCTAACCAAAGGCTTACAAGACTCTTACACTGAAAACTACAAACATTCATGAGATAAGTTAAGGAAGGTCTAAATATATGGAGAGATATATACCATGAATAATATTGTTAGGCTACAAATTTTCTCTAAACTGGTTTATACATTCAATGCAATTCCAATGAACATCCCAGCCATGATTTTAGTAAAAATTGACAAAATGAGTCTAAGATTTCATTGATGACATATGATAGCCAAATTAATATTAAAGAAGAAAAATAGTGCTGAAGGACTTATATACCTGCTTCGAAACTTAAAAGTTAGCATTTTCAAAAAAGGTGTCAAGGCAATAAAATAAGGAAAGAAAATATGTTTGTTTGTTTTTTAATAAAAATGCCACGGGAACAACTGGAAATCCATATAGAAAAAGAAATAAACTTTTATACACACATCATACTCATACAAAAATTAAATCTTAATGAACCATGCCATGGTTTGGATATTCAAATCTTCCAAACCTTATGTTGAAATCTAATCTTCAGTGTTGAGTGTGGAGTGGATTTGGGAGATGTTTGGGTCACTGGGCAGATCCCTCATGAATGACTTGGCACCATTCTCATGATAGCCAGTGAGTTCTTGCTCTACTAGTTTCTTCAAGAGCTGGCTGTTACACAAGAGCCTGGCATCTCCTCTCTCTCTCCCTTGCTTCCTTTCTCTTTGAGTAATCTCTGCACATGCTGGCTCCCCTTCATCTCTGCCATGAATGGAAGCAGCCTCATGCTCTCACTAGAAGCAAATGCTGGTGCCATGCTTCCTGCACAGCCTGCAGAACATTGAGCCAAATAAACCTCTTTTGTAAATAAATTAACCAACCTCGGGTATTCTTTTATAGCAAAATAAACAGACTAAGACAGATCGTAAACCTAAATACAAAAGTTACAACTATAAAACTTACAGAGGAAAAAAAAAGAAATTCTTTGTGATTAGGTTTGAAGCAAAGATGTTTAAATTAAAAAAAAAAAACATGAAATATTTAAAAAGAGCATGATAAAGTGGACTTCATCAAAGTAAAAAAATACTTTGGCTCTTTGAAAGACATTATTACATAAACAAAAACACAAGTCACATACTAGAAGAAAATATTTGTAACACACAACATCAAAGGAGTTTAATCCAGAATATACAGTTTTCCAACTTAGTAAGAAAATAAAGATGGATTAGAGACTTAAATGTTAGACCTAAAACCATAAAAACCCTAGAAGAAAACCTAGGTAATACCATTCAGGACATAGGCATGGGCAAGGACTTCATGTCTAAAACACCAAAAGCAATGGCAACAAAAGCCAAAATTGACAAATGGGATCTAATTAAACTAAAAAGCTTCTGCACAGCAAAAGAAACTACCATCAAAGTGAACAGGAAACCTACACAATGGGAGAAAATTTTTGCAATCTGCTCATCTGACAAAAGGCTAATATCCAGAACCTACAAAGAGCTCAAACAAATTTACAAGAAAAAAGCAAACAACCCCATCAAAAAGTGGTCAAAGGATATGAACAGACACTTCTCAAAAGAAGACATTCATACAGCCAACAGACACATGAAAAAATGCTCATCATCACTGGCCATCAGAGAAATGCCAATGAAAACCACAATGAGATACCATCTCACACCAGTTAGAATGGCAATCGTTAAAAAGTCAGGAAACAACAGGTGCTGGTGAGGATGTGGAGAAATAGGAACACTTTTACACTGTTGGTGGGGTTGTAAACTAGTTCAACCATTATGGAAAACAGTATGGCGATTCCTCAAGGATCTAGAACTAGAAGTACCATATGACCCAGCTATCCCATTACTGGGTATATACCCAAAGGATTATAAATCATGCTGCTATAAAGACACATGCACATGTGTATTTATTGCAGCACTATTCACAATAGCAAAGACTTGGAATCAACCCAAATGTCCATCAGTGACAGACTGGATTAAGAAAATGTGGCACATATACATCATGGAATACTATGCAGCCATAAAAAAGGATGAGTTCGTGTTCTTTGTAGGGACATGGATGCAGCTGGAAACCATCATTCTCAGCAAACTATCGCAAGAACAGAAAACCAAACACTGCATGTTCTCACTCATAGGTGGGAATTGAACAATGAGATCACTTGGACACAGGAAGGGGAACATCACACACCAGGGCCTATTGTGGGGAGGGGGGAGGCGAGAGGGATAGCATTAGGAGATATACCTAATGTAAATGATGAGTTAATGGGTGCAGCACACCAACATGGCACATGTATACATATGTAACAAACCTGCAAGTTGTGCACATGTACCCTAGAACTTAAAGTATAATAATAATAATAATAAAAGAAACAATTCCATTTTAAAATGGGCAAAAAGTCTGAATAGACAATTCATTAAAGAAGATATGTAAACTGTCAATAAATATTTCTTCATATGCTCAATATTATTAGTTATTAAACAAAAACTCATCAGAATGTCTAAAATTCTAGAGTTTGGCAATGTCAAGAGTTTTTGGCAATGTGGAATAACTGGAATTCTCATAGAATACTGGTGGGAATGGAAAACAGTTTGGCAGTTTCTTAAAATGCTAGACATTCAACAAATGATATTGTTCGTGAGCAAAACCTGGGTAATTCACAAATCATCAGGAAAACTTACAATGTAGGTAGAAAGGTTACCATAGTAATTACCACAGTAGGTAAAAGTGTGAACCCCGCCTTGCTACAAATACTGATTCCATTATTAATTAAATGTGTGACATTTAGGCAAGTGACTTATCTATTCTGTGTATCATCAATTTTTTCATCTGTAGAACAGTGATGAGAATATAACATTCCTCAAGGGATTTGATTAAAGTAATGCAGTTGTATTAATGCTTGGAATGTAAGATGTACTTAAGAAATGTTCACTATTATGGACTGGACTTGATATAAAATTATTGTAAAAACTTTTGTGTTTACCTTGTTCAAGACACATTTGAGTTAAAGCAGCATTTCTTGAAATGTGGTTTGCAAACTCTTGGGGATGTCCTGAGACCTTTTCAGAGGATCTGCAACGTCAAAACGATTTTCATAACAATGCTCTAATATTATGCACCTTTTTCATTCTCATTCTCTCACAGATTGCAGTAGAGGTCTCCAGAGACTACATGACATGTGATGATGTAATCATTCTAATGGAATTTATATTTGTGTAGAATTTTCTAAATTAGTAGGTTTAAAGTATAAGTGTACATTTTTGGAGATTAACGCACTTTGTTCTCAGAACTTCTATTTTGATTTTTCCTAACTATCAGTGTACTTGCTATAATGTTTGTAATTTCATTGTTGTCTAATAATTTATTATTTTGAAATCTTGAAGTTTTTCTTGGTCTTAGATATAAATACAAGAAGTAATTCCACTTTGCTAAATTTTTTAGATAAACAGTTATTATTTTAGATTTTAATATTTATTCTAAGACCAAGACTATTGATTTTTTCATATATATATTTTATACATATATATACACACACACACACACACACACATTTTTTTTAAAATGGAATCTCGCTCTGTCAGTCAGGCTGGAGTGCAGTGGCACAAACTTGGTTCACTGCAACCTTCGCCTCCCAGGTTCAAACGATTCTCCTGCCTCAGTCTCCAAAGTAGCTGGGATTACAGGCACCCACCACCATGCCAGGCTAATTTTTGTATTTTTCGTAGAAATGGGGTTTCACCATGTTGGACCAGGATGGTCTCGAACTCCTGACCTCAGGTGATCCGCTCACCTTGGCCTCCCAAATGCTGGGTTTCAGGTGTGAGCCATGGTGCCTGCCTGGCCTGATTTTTTTCTTATATTAGGATGGATTCTTGGTTTAAAAAGAGGAAACCAGACAACATTTTCAATCCACAGCTGCACTATCTAGAACTGCCATTGTGAGCTTATAGCTATCCAATACTAAAAACTTCCTGATGAGATCAGTGGTGATAGTCATGAAGGCTAACTTCTGACACTGTATAATAAAGTGTGTCACCATTTGGAAAACGTGTAAATTTCAATGGACCAATGTTTTCCAAATGACCGTGATGCTACACATAAGCTGATGAACAAAATCACGTATGAATAAAGGATCCATTCCCAAGTATTCTTCAGGACCTTTCTCTTATAATCACATTACCTAGTCTTCCCTTAGAATCTTTCATCAACTCATCTGATTATTTATTCACTCATTCATTCATTCACATATGCCAAAAATATTTATTAGGCACCTATTACTGCATTCTAAAAGATGAGATCTCAGGTATTAAAAACGAAAGCAAATAAATAAAAACAAGCCAATCCTAGTTCCTTAAGGAATGTTTTGAGTAAAGGTTGGGGTGGACAGACTTAGACCACACAAACTCAGTTCAGTGTGATGTCATGACAGGGTGTGATGGGGACATGAAGAATCTGCATGTGCCCCTGTACAGTACATTGGTAAACATGTCCTTGAAAAAGTGACACTTAAGGTGAGCTTTGTAGAATAAACAGAAAATAGCAAGGCAGAGAAAACAAAATAAGTCATTGCAGGAGCAGAAAAACAAATGCAAAGACACAGACTTGAAAACAAAAAGAAGGTTGGGAGTAAATTGCAGCTAAGACAACGTGACCATAACACACTATTCAAGGAAGAGAATGATGAAGAATAAAGCTGCAGTCAGGCAGGAAAATACAGCTGTCAGATTACCCATGTAAGTGATAAACACTGCATGACTCCTACACCACTGAAAATGAGTTTTAACACATGTTCTGCAGCAAAAATTCTTGAGACTTACAGTCACTGGCCAATTAGTATTTATCAAGGACAGTGAATGTAAATAGAAACATACCAAATGCCTTTTCACTGTGTACAAAATAGATGGTGACAACATGCAACTACTAATTTCCAGGACATGCTAAACAGATCCAATGTTAAGATAAAAATAACTAAACTGATTTTCCTCTGGTGTGATTTAGGTAGATAATCAAGGCCATAACATGCCAATGTGGAAAAATGTCCTAACCATCCCTAGGAATGAAGAAAACTAATAGGCAACAAAAGTGTAAAAAACCAGCTCTTCTTAGGACATTCTTTGCTTTCTTTTGGTCTTCCTCTTTCTATTTGAGCCCTGTATGGTTGCCCAATACGCCCTATTTAGGTCTCGTTTTCTTATCTATGCCCCACATACTGAGCCTTTCAGTTTCCTTTTTCTCTTTACTTTAAAAAGCTATGTCCAAGTGTCATGCTCTTGATTGAAGGCAGAAGACAACATAATAAAAGTAACCACTGCTGTTGGGCAACTAGGTTGTGCTGCTCTTCATGGTAAAACAGGTATCTTGTTGACTCTGGGAGATACTCCAAAAGATTACATCAACCCAAAGGAGATTTAGGCCATAGGGCAGGACCAAGTAGGAGAGCAATTTTTGTGGAAGGTGGCCTTGCAATATCCCTCATATACAGCTTTCTTGCTCTCAGCAGGCAAGTCATAAAGCCATAGGTGGTAACCAGTCTAGGTTAAGGTAAACTCTCATAGCTTCAAAGAGGAGGAGAAGGAGAAGAGAAGAAAAGCAGTGACTTTAATTAGGATAATTTGCTCTCCAATGTATAAACTCTTATAGGCATATCACAGCTCTCCTACATACCACTGCTGGATTTTTGTTAGCATAAGATCAAACAACAAGGGCTTATGAATTATTCCGAGCCAGTAACACAGAAAAGAAGCAGAAATAGATGCTGTGGTGTATTAAATTGTTATTTGGGATAGAGCTGGACAAGGAGGAATATGACTTACAATTAGTGACTGCAAATATTTTAAAACATTAAAAGAAATAGAATTTTACCCAAAGATGTTTGTTTTCACTGGGAAGCCTGCCTTTTGCTAATCATATTTATAAACGTATAGTGCTAATCTAATATATGAATATCTTGCTTTACAACTCGTGTACTGACAATTTTATTGCATTTACCCACATTTCCTTCAATGCTACATTTGTAATTCTCTAAATATTTCACATATAGTGCTAAAGATCTTGATATGACTTTATGCTCACAAATACACAATTTAAAAGTTCATGTTATACTATGGAATACTGAAATTCCTTGTCACATATTTTATTAACTTAATATTGTAATAAAAACCACATATCACTTAACTGCTTATAATGAGCATATTTGAAGCTGCAAAGTGATTGCAAATTGAAAACAATAAGCAGCTAAAAATTCCAGTGCATATACTGTCACACACCAAATAACAATGTTTCTGTCAGCTATGGACCGCACACACAATCATGTTCCCATATGATTATAATGGGGCTGAAAAACTCCCATTCCTTAGTGACTGGCAGCCATTGTAATGTCATAGCACATAACTAAAATGCTTGTGGAGATGTTCGTGCAGGCAAACCTACTGTGCTGCCAGCCATATAAAAGCATAGTACATACAATTATGTACAGTATATAAAACTCGATAGTGATAATAAAGTACTATTTTATTGGTTTATGTATTTACTATACTATACATTTATTTTTAGAGGGTACTAGTTTTACTTAAAAAAATAAGTTAAGTATAAAACAGCCTCAGGCAGTTTCTTCAGAAGGTATTCCGGAAGGCATTGTAATCATAGGCGAGGACTGCTCCATGCATGTTATTGTCCCTGAAGATCTTGCAGTGAGAAAAGATGTGGCAGTGGAAGACAGTGAAACTGAAGATCCTGACCTTGTGTAGCTCCAGGCTAAGGTGTGTGTTTTTGTCTTTATTTTTAATAAAAAAGCTTAAGACATAAAAAGAAATAAATTTTAAAAATAGAAAAAATCTGTTAGAATAAGCGTATAAAGAACAAAAATCCTAGACTTGTAATCCAACCCTTCTTTATTTTAAACATTTTTTTACAAGTATTCTCCATATAACTTCACTGTTCCAAGTAGGCTCATCATAGCACACCCTTCCTTCCTCCCTCCCTCCCTCCCTCCCTTCCTTCCTTCCTTCCTTCCTTCCTTCCTTCCTTCCTTCCTTCCTTCCCCTCCCCTCCCTCCCCTTTCTTTTTCTTTTCTTTCTGAGATGATGGAGTCTCCTCTCTGCTGTCTGTGCTGAGGGTCAATGGTAATCTTACTATTGTAACCTCCGGCCCTGTCAAGCAGTCTCTGCCTCGGCCTCCTGAGTAGCTGGAATTACAGGCACCTACCACCATGCCCGGCTAATTTTTTGTATTTTTAGTAGAGATGGGGTTTCACCATCTTGGCCAGGCTGGTCTTGAACTCCTGACCTCAGGTGATCCGACTGCCTCGGCTTCCCAAAGTGCTGGGATTGCAGGCGTGAGCCACCACGCCCGGCCATAGCACACATTTTCACTGAGTGCTTATGAGCCATTGAGCACTTGTATTCAATGACTGTGTATAAAATGGAGAACTAAACAGAAATGGTACCTCTTTCCACAAGTATCAGTATAATAGTAAAAATTCAGCAAGTAATTATTCATATCATAATAATTCTACAGAGGAAGCACAGTGCATTATAGGAAAACATAATAAGGCATGCAATTTAGGCTTGGAAGGTCGAGGAAAGGTTTTAAGCAGCAGAGCTTAGTTTGAGATCTGCAAGATGAGTAGGTGCGGACCTCACAAAGATTGAACAAGGGGAAACGAAAAGCTAGAAATGGAAAAGTGGTGTTCTCCACAAACAAATACTTCAAAGCTATGACTTGGGAAGGCTTAGCATTGCCCGTTCTGCCATACACAGGGCAAACATACACATACCAAATACACACACACAGCCCCAACACATCTGATCCCTGCAGTGAATCCTTTCCTTTCCTCTGTCTAGAATACTCTTCCTACTATTTGCCACATTTAAATCCTACAGGTCCTATGATGTCCAACATCCTGATCTTGTTTTAAAACCTCAGCTAAGTCTTAGATCTCCTCTGGAAAGCCTTACTCAATATTTCCATCTTACCAAACTCTCTTCCTTCTCCTAACTTCTTTAAAACTTATTAAAACTATTCTACAAATATTATGCTCATTGTTAAGTGCTGACATGTATAATTCTGAGACTATTTCTTGGTTTTGTTCATGCAGACTTTAAATTCCTTCAAGTCAAGGAGTGTGTGTCATAAACTTTGCTTTGTTATCTTCCTCAGTGACAAGCATAATCCATAATAAACTTTATTGAGAGAAGTACAAAATAGCAGCTGAGTCTCTAAGAAGAGTGTTATAAAATGTAAGACATAAAATAAGCTGAAGCTTACAAAAACAAGAAAACACGTCCTTTTAATTCTTGCTATGATTGCCAGATAAAGTGGTGGTGATGGCATTTTTACTAGATGTAGGAAGAGTGCACTGGATAAAGATATTCAAATCACAGTACATGAACAAACAGGCAGAACCACTCTGCTCTTGTTTTGTTTCATATCCATTCCTTAAGAAAATAATATCCATACTTATAAAAGTAGGACAAAACTAAAAATAACAAATTCAAGGCCCAGAATATAGAATGACATCAAATATTCTAAATGAGTTTAAATCCATTAATTTGGAGAAATTACACTACAAAATATTGAAAGCATACGTTGATAAGATAAAGGAATTGTTAAAGCAATCTGTAAAAATATTACAGTGAAGAGAAGTGTTGACAGAGTCCAACCATTACCTCAATTTTCAAAATTGGGAAGGTG
The DNA here is from genome assembly GCF_008728515.1 of Papio anubis. Lineage (NCBI taxonomy): Eukaryota > Metazoa > Chordata > Mammalia > Primates > Cercopithecidae > Papio > Papio anubis. Next base: position 33,691,500 of record NC_044978.1, read on the forward strand.
GATTCCATCAGCTACAATTTAGAGAGCTGGACATTAATTGCAGGAACTATTCCAAAGAGATGATTAAAAACATGGCATGCAAGCATTCAAAATGTGAAGTGCTATTATCTACAAGCTAAAGAGAGGTCACAGGAACCTATCCTTATCAACTAACCTAGTTATCTCCTTTTGTTTTTAATAGCAGTTACTCGACATCTACTCTGCAGAAAGTAGAGACTCATTTCAGGGAGGAATTTGACCAAGTCTGTCTCAGTATACTCTCTTAAGCCACACAAAGGAATGTAAACTTCAAAGAGAATTATTGACTATATAACTGGTTGAACAGCCTGATAAAGAGGAATAATTTATGGACTAACGTAAAGCGGGAGTCTAACGTAAAGGAAGGTGTCTAGGAACATGCCAAAGGTAGTTCCAGTTCAGCATCGTAGATAGTTACTTGGATGAAGATGTTAATTATATCCTGCTAATTCCCCTAAATTGGTGAAAATGGCTAATCTGTATCAAGGACTCGGAATCCAAGAAGACCTTGACTTTCTGGAACAGCAGGCTAACTAAAGGTAACAAATTTAATTGCAGTAAGTATTTGTAAAAAGTCCCAAATCAAGTGGTCAAACAAAAAATTCGGTGGGGAAAAGAAGTGTATTTGCAGAAGAATGTGCAAAAAAGATACACAATTAAACAGTGTTGAATGGGTGAATAAAAAAGGGAGGGAAAGAGTAGAACAGATTTCAGGTTGATTTACTATATGATATCCAGAGAAGATAAATATATCAGAGGACAATCCTCTGTGTTCGACTCTGGGGATCATACTTTCATAAAAACAGAAGTGCATCCAAAAGAGAAAAGCCCTGGTAACACTGAGACTCTCAACTCATGGTAAATAAGCATGGGTTGAAGAAACTGATGATTATCTTAGACACTATTAAGAGTTGTTAGATGTAAAAGCATTTTGTATAATACTCTAAGGGGTAAAATTAAAGATATAAATATTATAGAGACAAATTCGATAGTTGAATATAAGAAAAGATTTCCTATGCTCAGAGCTGGTCAAGGAAATTCCTACTGTATTCAAGATGAGTGTTGACAAATAATTTGACAAAACTGACCTTAATATCCTCTGTGAATTAAAAAGTATGGTCCTCTGCTAAGAATGAAGAGTAGAGATAATCTGGGTAGACTAGAAAACCTGGAAAAAATCCAGAATATGTACCATGGAGAATTTGATATGAAATTAAGAAAGAATAAATAACTACATAGCACTGCTTAGTATCCTCTAAGCTGACATTGGAGTGAAGCAATTGCTAGTTGGCCACAAGATACAGCTATGTCTCTTTGTCCAGCTAAATCAACAGCAAGGGAGGTAAAGCAAACATTACAAGTGAAGCTGACATTGGGAAGGCAGGTTCTTGTAGGTCTAATGGCAAGAGATTTAAGGGTTGAAGCAGAGTTAAAATTGTTGGTGAAATAAATAACAGTTTACAAGCAATTCTGAAGAGGCTACAAACTATATGACAGACGAGCACATAAGGGTCTCTGTCACCAAGACCATAGCTCCATGTGGTAGCATCAAGGCATAAACAAGCCTTAATTCAAGAATGACAATGACAACAATGTTAAGCTCTTTAGACACCTACTATGCACCAAGCACTATAGATCCAACATTGGATATCGTTAAGGAGATTTGAATTTAGTGGGAGATGCAGACATTTAAACAGGTACTTTCAATGACATGTGACACAGCAAAAGAGGATAAATAGATCGGCTGAACCTAGAATAAAAAGTTCAGGATTAAGAAATGGGTCTGCCCCATTAGCTTCCCCCAAGAAGGTGTTCACTCTCAAAGCCACTGTCTCCTGTCGACTTCCTGCTAATTCTCAGTATGATGAGATAGAGGACTCGGTATGTGAGTTAATTAATTTGAGTTGGCCTCAATTTTATAAAAGGGAGGATTTGTTTTAATGAAACATTATTAATGGCCAGAAAACATGCCATATAAGAGAAGTTAGAAACTACAGGCTGTGAGGAACATTCTTGTGGCAAGGAAGAGCCTGCTCCAGAGTCTCTCAAGTTTTAAGACGTAGCCACTCTCTCCTACTGTGGGCTGAGAGGGAAGTCCGCTCTACAGCTCTTCCTTCACTCTTCCCAAATAACTCTGTTCATCCTCTGTAAGCCTTCGAGGCTATAGGAAGATGAAGCCTATTGGCATGAATCCAGGAAAGAAGAAAAAATACATATATAATAGGTAAGACATTTCAAAGTTCTGAAAGAAAATAAAAGGAGCAGATATGATTCAGGATAGCCAGGACATTACTTCACCCCAAGTAAATCAACTAGTAACTAAACATTGACAAAAGCTCTTCTTGTATCAAGTGAAGATGTAGACACCCAAAACAAACTATTGCAGAATGAATGTACATGGCCAAGAGACAAAAATATTTTTAATTATTGATCCTTTAGGAAAAAAATATTTGTTTCTACAAATGTGCAGAAAAGTAATAAATAGAAATGTTTAAGAAAAGTAGCTTGGGTAAATATGTTTATATGTTTAATGAACCAGTGTAGAAATCAGTGCCATCAAAATGGAATCTTCTCACAGATAAAAGCCAAGCAACTTCTTAGTGAATCTGACACAGAACAAGTATTCTGAATAACAACTTCCTCCAAAATTTTTTCCCGTTAGTGGACATACTTTTTGACTTGTATTATTGAAATATTGCTTTACCTTTCCCTTTCCCCTTACTTGTAGAGATTCGTTCTGATGGCTAATTTGATGTTTATTTAGTTCTATAAAAAGGTTAATTAGAAATTATGGGGGTACAGATCATGTTATTTTAAACTAACCTGAAAAGAAATAAATATTCTCCTCAGTCCACACTAATTAATTGTTAGCAAATGTAAATGCAGGATTTAATTTCCCTTGTATAGTTTCTGAAAAAATTCGAAGTCACACAATATCTCAATTTGTCAATAAAAGTGATGTTAGATACAGATTTAATTGTTTTCAATTTCATTTGAAAAATATCTATGACAAAATTCTTAAAATTCGGTCACAAAATATTTTATTGATTTATTTGTAATAGATATACTTTAATTTTAATATTATCACTTAAGTTTGTAGTGAAATATTAAAATAGCTTTTCAAAATGTCTTAAGAAAGATCCCTTAATAAGTCACAGTTGTAAGAGTTATAAGTACTAAGCATTGTGAAGTTTTCCATACTTTTTTAGTTTTTGGTATTGCCATAAATAAATAAAATATTTTTATATTTCCTTCCTCATTCTCTGAATGACAGAAAACTATTTTAATCATGTTATTTAATACCTGAATATCTAGAAGCAAGACCTTTAAGGGGCTACTTATATTTCATAAATTATGAGACATCATACAAATTATACTTTATATTTTGATTGGATTTCAAACACAAAATATGATTTTTATTTTCTGTCTTATAATAGAAAGCGATCTTACAATATAAAAGTATAAATATACCTTATAAATATAAATATAAGGTCATCTATTAATTACAAATTTCTACTAAATAAACTTCACAGACCTGTTTCCTAATACATAAAAATACATACATCTGGTCTATTTTATGTGAAATATTTAACTAATGTAACACCATTTAATTGTTCTAGAATTTTCCTTCTAGCCTATGTCTGCAGGCTGTACGTAGACAGCCTGTTGTTTTAAGAAGAAAAAATGTGGCTTACGTGTTTTTACCCCGTGGTCCTTAATTTTCTATTAGGGCACAGGTCCCTTTTGGATATTTGACTCTGTACTATCTCCCTTAAAATGCAGCCACTCTAATGTTTAAATACAATTTTAGGGACTTCACGGCCCCTTGAAGAAGATCCACAGACCCAGTTGTTTCATGGCTGAACAAAGCATAGACTGCATAGACAACTTACACTGAAGGAATAATAAAGCTTATATATATAACTTTCAGACAAATCAAGTGTTGCTTATTTTGGTTACATCGTTGCTATCATAACGTGTTGATTTTTTAGCACTGTACATAATAGGATACCTGAAATTATCACTCTTAAAGAAAAAAATATGTATAGCCATTTTAGGAAAAGCAACAGACCACTTCTACACTACGAACCAAGACCAAAAAAAATTACCTCAAGTGCTTCAACGCTTACCTATATGTAACACGAAAGTTTGATGTTCCTACAAAGACAGTCCTAGTAAGTGGCAGAGATGTAATGAAATCAAATCAATAATTCATTAAATAGGCATTTAGTGAAATCACCATAGGAGGACTGATCCTAAAATATCACTCTTGATACGTTATAAATGAAGTTCAAATGACATAAAAAAAAAATCTATTCTATTTAGAACTCAGCACTGCTTCCATAGGTTGAAAATCAAGTGCCTTCAACCAGTCATCGTTAAGTGAGCTGTACAATCTTCTGGCTTACTTCAGAAGATGTAAACTGTTTATGGAGTGCAAAATGAAAGAATAACCATGTGAAAATCAGTGAGCAAAGAAAGACGCACGAAATCCATAGCCTGAAATCACATGACCACATTGCAACGCAGCCCCTCACACCATTGTCACTGTCAGGCAGCTGGGGCGACAGGGTGCAGATAGGCGCGGAGACCGCGGTGGCCCCCTGCTCACGGTTTCTCCAAGAGCTGCAGTCCTAACGAAAACAGAAATGGGACTGCCAAGCAGTAAATCATTGTGTCTCTTTCGCACACACTGGCACACCTCAGGGAGCTGCTGGGCAGCCGCTGGAAGTTAGCCGGCTGCCTTCTCTGGGCAGCCCGGCGATCGCAGCGTTTGCTGTGGAGGAGGACGCGCCTCTTACCCACGCCGCAGCCGGCCGGGTGAAGTTGACCTGAAGCCTGCCGCCGCCTCCAGCCCTGCTGCCTCCGGGGTCCAGGCATCCCCCTGCTGCGCCCGCTCGCTTGCCTCCCGGCGCGCTGGAGGCCGCAGCGCTACATGGGGCTGGCGGGCTCTGCGGCCCGGGCGCCCTGGCCGTGGGAGAGCAGCGGCCCCAGCGCGCCCCGCGCGTTCTCACGGCCCGGCCCCGCGAGCGCAGCAGCCGGCGCGGCGCTGCCCGGCGCCCACCCCCGCCAGTGCTCCTCCTTCGGGCGCCGCGGGTCCCGAAGGGCCCCAGGCCCTGGGCCGGCCCCCCGGGCGTCGTCTCCTTTCCTCTCGCTCCTCCCCAGCGTGGGAACCCGGCCCTGGCTCCCTAGGGCTGGGCAGCTGGGAGCGTACGGAAGGTTTCTCAGGAGAGGAAGGAAACCCAGCCCAAGCCGGGGTCCCGGAAGAGGGACCGCCTGTCTGAAGAGCCCCGACCGCGTGGGGATGCAGAGACCACTTACTCGGTGGCTTCGCACACCTCGGGGCTGTGCTTGCGGATCTCTAGCAGCTCCAGGGTGCCCCTCGCAAATCCGCACTGCGAAGGGAGAAAGAGAGCGGGCGTCAGGGGTGGCAGGCGGTGAGCGGGAGAGGGGACCCTGCAGTGGCACCTGTGGGTCCCCGCGCGCGTGCACCCTGGGCACTCGCGGCAGCGGCACTTACGCTTGGGTCGCTCGTGTCTACCTGCTCAACAGGCTGGGCGGGACGCTGCGTGCCTCGGAAACTGTATCGCCCGCGTCGCTCCCAGACAGTCCTCCTTGCCTTTGTCTCTCTGTGTCTATCTATGTCTCCCTCTTTGATCACCCCAAAGGAACCCTTGCAGTTCCTTTCCATAAGCCATTCGATTTTTTCAAACCTCTCCCCGCCTCCTCCCCTTCTCTGCACCGAAAGACTGAAAAAGAAAGTAGCAGCGAAAACGCACCATGGTGAGATCACGCAGGGCTGGGGTCCCTAGGCTCCTCCAGGCGCTCCCTCCCCCACAGGTGTCCTCCGCCTGGGTTTGTTCCAGACTGCTCGCTGCTCTAGCGCAGGAAAAGTGTAGGAAAACTCTGCACTGAAACCTGCTTCTGGAAAACTGACTCTGCGCTGAGTCCCACCCACCAGGCTCAGACTAGGGCAGGGGAACTGAGTCCTGGTCTCTGCAGCCGCCCAATCGCCATACCAGCAATTACTGTGTGGAGACAGAGACCTGGGGCAGGGGACCAAAATAATAAAAAAAAAAAAGAGAGAAAGGCAAAAATTGGAGGGGACTCCAGGAAAATTTGGCCCACTTAAAAAGAAAAACAAAAACATGTCTTCTCCACTATGCACTGGTCCAGAGAAACTGTAGTTTTCCACAGTTAAAAACTCCAACATTTCTGCTGGGAAGTTGACATCTGTGCTGATGACATTCTTGTCCTGGTTTTCAGATTTGAAGCCAATCTACTCATTTGCAGATGCAATTTTATGGTTACAGAGATTTTACATATTTTCAGTAAGGTCTGGCTTTTGCCTGGTTCAATGCATTTAGTTCTATTTGTTACCGATGTGTGTGTTATGATACTATGCTTTTAGTCACCTTTCTGACTTAAAAAAATCCCATCATGCTGTTCCGTTGTGAATTAACAATTAATTATGATCTTTATGTGATCCCTTTTCAATTCAGTTCAATTCATGGTTATCTTCCTCTTTTATATCTTCCCCAAATACACCATCTAATCTGGTCCCATTTTAAGCTCATCACATTTGCAGACTTTCTCCCAGTCTTGCATACTGTGCTTGCCTCATAGTGAACATTAATCAGAATCAGGAAAAAAAATACATTTAAATAAGTCAGGAACAGTTAAGAAAGTCAACAATGTAAGCACAGGTAGCCACAGAAACTTTTGCCTTCCTGCCATCTCAGAAACTTCTCTTCCTCTACATTTAACCCATGATACTCTCTTAGATCAGCAGGACATTTTTACTAAGAATATTTAGAACTTCAGATGTAGAAGAAAACTTTAAAAAAATACACAGTAATTCATTAGTAAAAGGAAGAGGGAAGTCATACTATTTTTAAGTAGATTAAATGCTACAAACATTCAGAAGAAAATGAGATAGTGTCTGACAGCGTTCATAAAGGAGCAGTATTAGAGATAGGACTTGAAGGATTGGTCATATTTGAAAAAAGATAAAATAGAGGACGTTTTTGTTGTTTTTGCTTTTTTCTGACAGAGGGAAACTTGTGAGCAAACATATAGAGATTGGAAAGGCATGGCACTTTTATTCAAGAAACAAGGAGTAATACCATCTGGTAAAAATAAAAAGTACATAAAGAAAAGTGTAGGAAGATATGGTGGAAAGATAGGCCGGTTCAGGTGCCTAATCCACAGTTGTCATGTGTTGCAGGCTTGTATAAAGACTTTGTTGTTGCTGTTGTCTTCCCCTACTGATACCATTACCAATATTCCTTTCATTCTGGAACATGATTTGTTTAACCCATTAATTTCTACTTTTACCATTCTCAAGTTTTATAGCACACCAAAGTCCTTGATTAGTATTGCATTTAACCCCAGTACATTCTGCCAAGAGCTACTGAGTTTTACCAAGGGTAGACCCTCAACTGGAGAATATCTTGTCTTCTTCCTCCTTTGTCCTTTCTGACTGTCAGACAATGGGTAAGAAGAGGAAGCAACCAATCTAAGCATAAGGGTGGCTAGAACCACCAAAAGGTGACGGCAAAAGACATTCTGTAATCTGGATGTTTGATATGCTCTAAAAAAGTAACAAGAGTTCCTTGATGTTAGGGAAGTACTAATCTTCACAGCCTAATTTCCTAGCAATGAACTTGGTTCATAACGGGATTCACTAAAATGCCTGCTGAGTGGATAAATGAATACCTGAATATTTCATCATCTTCCAGCTCTAGTCTTCTTTCTTATAGTTGACTTATGGGTTAAAACTTTCCTCCACTTTATTGAGAATAAGAAAGTTGTCATGACAACTTAATAAAAATGTTAACAAGGAAAATTATTCAGTGTAAAGCAATCTCCCTAGCCATGTTAGTGCTGGCAGAAAAGCTCAAGATATTTTTATTTCCTCTCAAGATGCTTTGTTTTTCTTGTACCTACAACCCACAATTGACAACAGTACGAGAGCAGTTAAATGTAGGTTACTTTCACACTTGCAAATGAAATGACAATGGCAACTAGAGATAGTATCTAAATCCTTGCTACTCAGATTATGGTTTCTATGTTAGCAGTATACCATAACCTACAATCTTGTTGGAAGTACAGAAGTTCAGGCCCCTCTCCAAACCAACTGAATCAGAATATCCATTTAACAGAATCCTCAAGTGATTCCTATGCACATTAAAGTTTGAAAAACACTGATCTACTATCGAGGTATTAAGTATGATAAGCCTCAAAACACATTGTATGAATCTTTCTAAATTCAGGGATTTTTTAGAACCCGCATCTTTATTTTTCTGGGTTACTATTGCCATGTCAGTTCAAATAAAGTAATGGGACTAATGGTTTCATCTCTACTGACTTTGTGGACCATAATAAATTCATAAACCAAGGGGAATTAAGAAAGAGATAGAGAACAGAAAAAGAGTAGAAATGAGAGAAGTGTTACATATATGTCAGGGGCAGAGCTTTGTTTTATTTTTAGCAAACAAACTATGGATTGTATTGTTTACCAAATTAGGATAACCTCTCAAGTATAAGAAAAATAAGATAAACTTCTGGCTCCTTATTTCCTCCTTTCCTTAGTATTATTCATTTTAAATTTGTTTTAACGTACCTGGTGAGATAAAGTTTACACTGGTAACTTGCAGTAAGATGATGCAAAGACTCCAAAATGTCTCTTTTGTATGAATGTAAAGCTTTAGTTAGAAAAACTAGATCTTATTAGGTTGGAGTCCACACATTTCTAGTCCTGGTACAGACATTCACGAAGCAGCCTGGACTAGAAGAGATTCTGATGGTAACAGAAATGTTGTCCACTATATTTTTGCCAAGGAATTGGTGTTTGTGAGCAGTAAATACAGTGGTAGGTAGAATAATGGCATTCCAAAGATGTCTACCTGCTCATCCTTAGAACCTGTCAATATGCAATTTTACATGGCAAGAGAGAAGTAAGGATGCAGATAGAATTAGGGTTACTAATCAGCTAGTCTTGAGATGGGAATATTATTCCAGATTAGGTGGGTGAACCCATTGCAATCAAAGGGGTCCTTGTAAAAGAAAGATTAAAACAATAGAGTCAGAGTGATGCTATGTTAGAAAGACTTGATCAGCAATCTCTGGCTTTGAAAATAGAAAGGGGGCCAGGTGCAGTGGCTCATGCCTGTAATCCCAGCACTTTGGGAGGCCGATGCAGGTGGATCACCTGAGATCAGGAGTTCGAGACCAGCCTGACCAACATGGTGAAACCCCATCACTGCTAAAAATACAAAAAATTAGCTGGACATGGTGGCAGGTGCCTATAATCCCAGCTACTCAGGAGGCTGGGGCAGGAGAATCACTTGACCCTGGGAGGCGGAGGTTGCAGTGAGCTGAGATCACACCATTGTACTATAGCCTGGGTGACAAGAGTGAGACTATCTCACAAAAAAAAAAAAAAAAAAAAAAAAGGAAGCAAAAAAGAAAGAAAACAAAAAAAGGCTTAGCCAAGGAATGTGTGCAGCCTCTAGAAGATGAATAAAGCTAGAAAATTATCCTCTCTTAGAGTCTCTGGAACAGAAAATAGCCCTGCCATCACGTAGGTTTTAGTCTAATGAGACTCATTTCAAACTTCAGACTTCCACAAATGTATGATAATAAATGTGTGTTATTTTAAGCCCTAAGTTTGGGGGTAATTCATTACAATAGTAATAGGAAACTAAATGTCAAAGTGTCTTTGGTGTTGGGCAATGACAAAGGCCGGAAGAATTGTGTGGAGCCAGCATTTTAAAAACCTAGATTGCCCTGAACACAATGTTAGTAGAAATGTGGATGTTAACTCTGCTAGTGAGGCCTCAGAAGAAAGTAAGAGGCACGGTAGAGAAAATCTGCATCATCTTAGGGAATATATAAATCATCATAAATTATCATGAACACACTGCTGATACAAATATGGACATTAAAAGTGCATTGAACAGGATACAGGTGGAAATGAGAAAAGTGTTACTGGAAATTGTAGGAAAGGAGATCCTCAGTTGATACGGTTTGGCTGTGTCTGCATTCAAATCTCACTTTGAATTTTAACAATCCCCACATGTCAAGGGCAGGGCCAGGTGGAGATAATTGAATCACAGGGGCAATTTCCCCCATACTGTTCTCCTGGTAGTGAATAAGTCTCACGAGATCTAATGGTTTTATAAATGGGAGTTCCCCTGCACAAGTTGTCTTTCTTGTTGCCATGTAAGACGTGGTTTTGCTCCTCCTTTACCTTCTACCATGATCGTGAGGCCTCCCCAGCCATGTAGAACTGTGAGTCCATAAAACCTCTTTTTCTTTAAAAATGATTCAGCCTCAAGTATGTCTTTATTAGCAGGGTGAGAACAGACTAATATGTCAGTATATGGTGGCAGAAAACTTAGCCGAATTATGTCTCACAGATATGTGGAAATATTGATCTTGGATATTTAACTGAGAAGATTTTTAAGCAAAATGGTGAAGGCACAGCCTACTTTCTTCTTGCTATTTATTGTAAAATGTGAGAAAAAAGAGGAAGATTGAAGGAAGAACTGTTAAGCCAAAAGGAACCAGAACTGGGAAATTTATGTGGGAAATCCTCAACCTATCCACACTGCAAATTATGCTATGTCATCTTTTGTCATGGTAAACATGTCTTTTTACTTTGCAAGTCTGAGAGATTTTATCATTTCTCATATTTGAAAAGCCTGCTACATGTCTAGATACAAAAGACCTCTATATGTTTAACTTATGTTAAAATAATAGTTATACCGACTCTTTTAGTTACCAATAGTTAGCCCTGATATCATTTCATAGGCACTAGTGTTCCATAAATTGTATGCACTTTGAATTAAAACAAAATGGCATCCTGTAGGCCCTGACATATTTAATGCTGTTTCAAAAATACTCCATCATAGAAGTAACTTACAAATTCAATGATTTTGGAATATTGAAAAAATGTAGAGTGGTTACAGTGTCATATAAAAAAGTAAGATGAATGAATTAATGGCTACTGCAAAATAAATGTTTTCGAAACTTGTTCAAAGGTGTTTTTGAGTGTAACTCAAGATATTTCAGCACAAAATATCTCAAACAAGTTGATCAGTTTCAAAAGAAAGCTTCAGCCATACGAAGAAATTATGTCTGTTTAAAAAAAAAGAAAAGAAAAGAAAATCCATGGAAAGATAGCTGTAGTTAAGCTCTCATTCTAAGTTGGTTCAACAACACTCTGTTTTCAATATATTTTTTTTTCCACTAGCTTAGTACTCATTCCCTATCTTGCTTCTTAAGAAATTTCTAGACTTTGCAAAATAGTTGGCCATTTGAAGACAGAGTCTGTGTTTTATGAGTCTTTGACTTTACTATTTTTTTTTTTTTTTTTGCATAGAAAACTAATGCCAGGTGCCAATCAAAGAAAAAAATTATCAAAATAAGGACGAATGATCTCTTTGCTGTTGTTCTAACATTTTAATTGTCAAGAGATAATCATTGTTAATCATAATAGTTAACATAATAGGATGATAATTATCCACCAGGCATTATTCTAAGCACTTTGTATGCATTGCATTATCTGTTTCCCCTAAAATCCCTTTGAAGGTGAGCATCATTATCATGTCAGCTTTACAGATGAGAAAATTGGGGTATAGGGAGATTAAGCATCTTTCCCAAAATCACACAGCTAGGAAGTGGCAAAATTAGGACTCAAACTCAGGCAATCTGGCTCATAAGCCTGGGGTATTAATAATTCTGGTTACTCTGAAAGGAGCTTGCGAATTATCAAAATAACGATCACCAGTTCAGATTTATTAAGTCATATTCTTTGAGTAGGCTTTAGAAACCTGTATTTTAACAAGCGTCTGTAGATCATTCTGAGAGTTGAGGATCACACAAACACTAAAAATGTCAAGATTGTAATCTTATTGAAGAAGCCTTTGGGCGTTTGCACTCTGGTGATGCCATTATATAATAGGCTTGAGTTTTCAACATTAGCACATCAAACTGATCTCTTGATGTCTTTGCTTAACATTAATTTCAGCTACTAAGTGACTAGTGGGGAATGAGTTTCAATAGCTTGATTTCCTAATAGAATGGCTAACTACATAGGTATGTTGTGTTTTCATTTAATTTTGCATTTGTAGAAAAGGAGGGAAGAAGGGGAGGGAGGGAGGAAGGGAAGGAGAGAGAAACTTAACTGAAGCAGGTCAGCAAAGCACTGGAAATATATTCAATAAAGTTACTTACAAAAGAAAATATTAAGGAAAATATACTCAGGTAATTTTCTCCCAATTCTTCAAATGTCACAAAAGTTGTCTTATTCGTGCTTCCTTTCATGGCACAACCTATTCAAAAGTAATCGTTGATTAAATGAAAGCCTTTTACAGAGAGTTGAAAATTTTTAACGTCTTCTATTTTTAAACACTGGACACATAAACAACCTGAAAACTCCTGAAGCTGAAGCTCCAAACATCTTCCTCAACCATATGGCTGTCTGCTAGTTCAGGAGGTCTTGCATAGCTGAGTTGAAATAGAGTTAAAAACATAACAGCCTTAAAAGAACATCACATTTACTCAAAATTATTATAGAAGAGGGTTTTTTTGTTGTTGTTGTGGAGATTATGAGCATGAGCCCTTATATTTTAAGAAATATTCCAAAGTAATATGAGCTTCTGATCTATAGGAAAGAGAAAGTCATCTGTATAAAAAGACAGTTTGTAAACTTTCAAATAATTTTTTTAAAGTAGCCTTTATTTGCTAAAGTACCATCTCTTTAAAAATATTATAAGAGATAAAACATTTTCTACTTCTTAGATTATACTTTCATAACTTAAAGTTGCAAAATGTGGTATGAGAAAAATAATATGCCAAATTAAGCTGTCCTGTAAAAATAAGCCCAGGAAATTTTCATTTTTCTTACACAGGACACTCACTAACTGGGGATGTTTTGTATTAATGAGCTAATGTAACTGTATCAGAAACATTTAATGAATGAGTATGAGTTTTGCTTTTGATTTTCACTGTGCCTTAGAAGTCAAACTGTTTTCTTTGAACCTAGCTCCTAAGTGAGTTTCATGGCTGCTTCTTCTCCTGGAAAAAGGGAAGCACATAGATCTCAAAACTGTAAAAGGCAGCCAAAAACACTGAGATACTCTTAAATGATAGTCTCAGCAGACAGGGCCAAAAGGCATATCCTGAGCCATGGTTTAAAAAAAGAAAAAAGAAACTGATTCAAGTCTGAAAGTAAAGAGAACTGTTTTGACATAGGGAAAAGGCAAATTATGCAGAGGCAGGCTTGTTGAAATCTCATTTTATGAAAATGACAGCTATGGCTGCCGCTCTCATATTTATAAAATACTTTGTTTAAACAGTTGACAATATTACCTAAGAGAAATAACGTCTTAGCAAATCTTTCTTATTACTTTTTAGAGTATTCTATTTTGGTCTCATTGTAAAATTAATGCAAGGAGCTTTCCCTTTCCAACACTATGGAAGATGTGCAGAGAAACCCTTCCTAGTGCTGAAAAGCTGACAGGCTGAATAAAAATTTAAATATGCTTTTAAGGCTTAACCAGGCTGCCTGTTCAGAAAAGGTAATGTGCAGAGACCAGAAACAAGGAGATAGGGTGCCATTGGTAAGCAAGCATGATATCTGGCAATTGCCCTGAGGTCATCTACTTATACCTGGTGGGCTTAGAGCCTAGGTTATCAGGTGACATGTGCAGGGGAGATAGAAGACAAAACTAGCTGTGCAAATCAAAAATGACAGCACACTAATAGTAACCTTGGGTGGGGAAGGAGAGTGTTTTCACACAAAGTACCTTGTGTCTTTAAGTATTGGCTCATAATGGAGCAGGGGAAGAAACACATCTCTACTGAAAATTTCTGATCACAAGCCTCTACTTACACAGTTTTTGATTAGAAATTTATAGTAACTCTGTAGGTTGAAAATCCCCAGGCAGAAACTATATTTGAAATGGTCATGTGTTGAGAATGCCCCAGGAGCCAGGCAGAAGCAAACAGTAATCCTCACTAGGAAAATACACTTTAAAGATAAGCTTCAAATAATCACTACAAATACAGTATCAGGGAAAATGAGTCTGTAATAAGGAAGTTATCAAATACATGAGGGAAAAAGCTGCCATAAATCATAGAAAGGAGAACTAAAGAAATTAAGTCAGACCAACAAGGACTATAAAAGCAGAAATTATTCAAAACAGAATATATGTTTTTTAATATATATACACGTATATATATATATTTTTTTAAATAAAATGTATTTATAGTATAACAAAGAAACCAAATAAATAACTTGACCAGTTTGAAACTAAAACCAGAAAGAACTCCTAGAAATTAAAAACACAATAATTAGGAATAAAGTTTCATGAATGTATTAAATAAATGAGATAAAACTGAAGATAAAATTAATGAACTGGAAAATATATATAAAGAAATAATACTGAATTTAGACAAAAAGATGGATGAAAATATGAAGGATAGGTTAAGATGTTTGAAAGGTACTATAAGAAGAGCATAGCAATTTAGTGGCAAGGCAGTATTCAAAGTGATAGTGGTTAAGAGTTTCCAGAATTTAGTTCAGTCACCCATCCTCTGCTTAGTCCAACAATTTCCAAGAAAGATAAATACATTTTAAAATATCTAAAAATCCACTTACAAATACATTTGGTAAAAGGACCAAACAAAGATAAATAAATCTTAAGAGCAACCAGAGAGAAAATCAGATCACCTGGATCTGCGGATAGTGGAATGACAATTAGATTGACTATCAGCTTTGCAAATTGCGTAACAGAAATAATTAAAGGTGGAAGAAAACAGACAATCTTCATAGTGTGAGAAATGCTGAGAGAAAAATTACTGTCTTTAGGATTTTATATTTAGCAAAACTGACTTTGAAGAAATGGTTGGTGGAGATGGAAAGAAGTTAATCTTTGAAATTTTAAAACCAACATACCTCCTATAAATAATTTCTAAAGACGTAGTACAGAAAGAACAATTTCCAATCAGAAGATCTAACTGCCAAGAAACAATAGTGAGGAAAAAAACAACAAATATGTAAAATGTTTAGGTCAAATACAAAGAAATAGAGTGATAAACTTTAAGTACTTCCTTTCCTCAAAACGAATAAAGCAAAAAGCTACAAACTAAAGTTATTTGCAACACATAATTAAAAACAGATGAACAACTTTGTAAATAGTCCGCATGTCCTACATTTTTCTTTGATATGTTCCCAAGAGTTTGGGTTTCAGAGAATGAGTTATTTAATTGTGACTAATACCACTTGCCAGATCATTTAATATTTTAATCAATTTATAATCTTATCCGTTTTGTGTAAAGAATGAACTACATGCTTGCTATTATTTTTACTAAAGATTTATGTTTGATATTTTTCATTAAAAGTGAATCTCAAAGTATATTTCTTTCATAAGTCATTTTAAATATCTTACATGTTTATCTGGTCATTATTATTACCACAACCTCATATTTTTTGGACTGTCAGTTGATGTCCTTTGCCCTTGGTAGAGGTATTAGTGTTTTTCTAATTCATTTCAAGAAATTCCTCATATGGTGAGTTTATGCACCTGAAATATCAAAATTATGAACCTCAACTTTGAATTCATCTTGATTAAATTACAAGAAACTACAGATTACAATAGAATTTAATGAGAAACCATAGACAAAAAGTACTCAGTGCTGGGCTGATTATTATCCTTTTCAAACTAGCTAAAGACTATTTGCATTATGGTGATCATAATAGGACAATGAAAGAATGCAATTGGAGGGCTAGGCAGATAAGGCAAGGACTTATTTAAAATTAAAGTATGCACACTCTGATTTTCCATGCAACAATTAAAGCCCCCTTTTATCTGTATACTGACATTCAAAAAGAAGGAAAAGACACTCTTGTCAGATTCATTCATTCATTCATTCATTCATTCCTTCATTCATTCAGATACTTTTACTGAATAGCAATCATATACCAGGCACTATTCTGTAAACTGGGGAACAAGCAAGGATCCCTATTGTTGTGGCATTCCACAATGACATAACAGACCATTAAAAAGATTAACAAATAAAATATCAGAATGTCAGGTGGCAATATGTGCTATGGAGAAAAATAGAGCAGAGAAGGATGGTTGGTAGGAGACGGTTAAGGTAGGAAGAGTGGGGAATGTCAGTTGTGCAGCCAATAGATTGTTATTTCTTAAATATCTAAAGTATGAACTATTTAAGTTTTGTTACAACCACAGTATCCAATTTCATTTTCGTTAGGAAAACAGAAATCACTTCACACATTTCAAACTGAAAGGGATACTCATAGAACTACTGAAAGACCTCGGGAAGGAATGTAGGGATCCCAGGAGGAACATACCCTTGAGGATGCCAGCTGCCTGCAGCAGTCATGAGGTTGATACAGATCTCAACAAAGTCCTCTGCCCCTGCAGGTGTCTTCTGCTGCCAGAGGAGAACAGTGCTTCTCCTGTTCTCTTTCATCTAAATCTGACACAAATTCTGAATCCAAATTAAACCCTGCTGGTAGAGGATTCTGGGAACTGTCCATTCTAAGCTCCCTACTTGCATTGCGAAAGAAAGTATAGAAAAAAAGCAAGTATAGAAAGGGGCAATAATGATGCAGAGTTGCTAACAGCAATCTGATACAACAGCAAAACTTGAAAATACATTTATTATCACAAATAATGCAAAAGTTTGTTTTTGTCCGATTAGTCCACACAATATATTTATTACACAGTATTAAATTTTCCCATCTAAGTTGTAAATGAATTCCCCAGCTTTGAGTTAATTAACCAGAAGTTTGAGGCATAGAGAGATATTAGAAAAAAAGCAGGCTAAATAATTAATAATGTAGAGAGGTAGAGTTGGCACTGAGAGGAAAGACAGTTCTACTGCAATTTCTTTATGATTCAATTAGGTAAGTTTAATTTGAGTGGTATGAATATTAATTCAATCAGATATATTGCATATTTATTCATTAACTTCACACACTTAGATATTTATTCTATCTTTCCATGAGATGAATTAATGTAATTAATGATATGGATATCATGAATGGATATTAATTTATCTATTCAGTCTTTCCTTTACTTGATTCAATTATATTTTATTCTTTGTTAACTTAACTGCTGGGGATTTATTTACTTTTAATTTATTTTATTTATTTATTTTTTTGAGACATAGTCTTGCTCTGTCACCCAGGCTGGAGTTCAGTGGTGTGATTTCCGCTCACTGCAACCTCCGCCTCCCAGGTTCAAACAATTCTCCTGCCTCAGCCTCCTGAGTACCTGGGACCACAGGGGCCTGCCACCATGCCCACCTAATTTTTTGTATTTTTAGTAGAGACAGGGTTTCACCACATTAGCCAGGATGGTCTTGATCTCCTAACCTCGTGATCCACCCACCTCAGCCTCCCAAAGTGCTGGGATTATAGGTGTGAGCCACCGAGCCTGGCCCACTGGGGATTTTTTTAAAACTGTGATCTAATCATGGTTCCCCAGGAGTTCACAGTCTAGAGGTGGACAGGAAATTTGAAAAATAATTGCAGCACAATGATACAAATGATATCATAGAAATGCTCAGAGGGTGTTTTGGGAACTCCTAAAGGGCCATGAATAATTTTGAAGAGTTGATGTTTCAATTGAGAATTCAGTGCTGTCTAGTAATTTTCCAAATAGAAGTATAAATAGTCCAATTTTACAGATTAGGAAATTGAAGCTCAGAGAGGCTAAATGTGTGAAGTCATACAGCGTGCCAGCATAGTGACTGACACAGAGTAGGAGTTCCTAATGTTAAGATTTGTTGAATGTGTGGAAGGGAAGGGTGAGGGGTGATTTGGTGACCAGAGAATAGAGTATGAGGGTATGATTGTATTTACTAAAGTGTTCTAAGATTGATATCTTCAAATTTCAGAAAATCTGATGTTTTTTTGCTTGGTTAAGATTCTTTTTAAAGTCTCATGATGTATTTTAGGAGGAAAAGAGTAAAATTCTTACTGTAATAGTAACCTGTCAAACAATACCAACAATGAACATGAACAAACAAAAATTAAGAACTTCTTAAAATCCACACATAATTAAGTTAGGTGATTAGAATAAAGGGAACCAAGAAGACAAGGAAAAAAACTTATGAGAAAACATGACTATATGCATAAAGTTTAATTGTGGTTTTGGGCATCTTTGATAATTCAACAAATACTATTAAGAAGCCCCAAATATGTCATATCTGCTTTTCTTAAAGTTTGCCATCTAACTCAGAGATTAAACATGTAAGAACAGACTGAGACTTCCAATCTTACTTGTATTCCCTTTACAGAACAATAATTTTAGCCTACAGGCCATGGAAAGTAAATGGCCAATGTCCAGGCACTTTTAATGACCTATCTGATGATATTACCTATTTTAACCGTACTGAAGCAGAGAGAACATTTTTATCTCATTGGCTATCTGCTTTCCTTCTGCAAATAATGTTTGTTTTATTTTTGGAGTTAAGATGAGTAAATAAAAAAAGAAAAAAGGATTTATGGCGTAAAACTTGTTTTATAATTCAGTCTTTTCACAGGTAGGCAATTCTTCCAACAGACATTCTTTCAACTATACAGAATAAATACACAGACTTCATACATTTTTTAACACATCTCTTTCAGTGGGGAACGACAGTTCAAGCAACAGTGACTGTTACAAACATTAATTCAAGAAGAAGCATATTTTAAATTTACTTTTGCATTTCTTTAAAAATATTACATTTTGGTAAAAGAACAAGGACAACTATAACTTGAGTTGAAAATATTAATTAAAATAGGATTCAAACTTTATCTAAATTTTGAATCTTTCAGTATAAACTTTATTTTTAGATCCTGCTAACTTTAACCTTGATTTTATTTCATAACTAAGTGAAAGAAATTATTCTAAATCATTGTACCTTCTTACAGTTGAAGTCTCTTAAGGATGATTTAAATTTCCTAGTAGATTGACTAGTCATATAAACCTCTGGAACTTATCTATTTACTTTTTAATTGCTGTAAGGAAAGAAAGAATGCTTTCTCTTAATTTTAGGAAAAGCTCTAACTCATTTTCAAGTGTACTCTATCTAATTTCAGATTTTCTGCACATTTTCCACTTCTGTAGTCAGAAACTGAGAGTGAAAATACAAAAGTACCGATATAAATGCCTATCACGATTATGGAAAGTTTGCATAAATGCTTATTTTAGTGGTAATAAGGCAATTATCAGAAAGCTGTAACTTGTTTAAGTCATAGGGCATGAATCTCACCATTTGAGGAGGCCAAGTTTACTCATCACAACACAAAAAGATATCACAATTATACAAATGCTTAGGCTGTACAGATAGCAAAACTAAGTTATTCAGATCCCCAGCATTCGTCTTAGTCAACTTAATTTAATCAAATGAGCATTAGCCTTAAGATAATTGAAAATCTCCATTAGAACAGCCTCTTGGTTTGGATATTTAAAGAGAGCAAGATTAATGTCTGTAGGTCTTTTCTTAATGACTATGCGACTTCACTCGTATTCCATTCCACCTTAGGATAGCTGCTAGAGAATCTTAAATCTATAAACCATTCCATGAAAATCGTTACATGTATTAGTTTCTAGGGCCACTGTAACAAATTACCGTGCACTCGCTGGCTTAAAAAAACAGAAATTTCTTCTCTCACAGTTCAGGAGCCCGGTATTCTGAAATCAAGGTATCTCCAGGTTTGATTCCTGCTAGAGACTTTTAGCCTCCCTCCAAGCTTCTGATGCTGCTGCTGCTGGCAATGCTTGGTGTTCACTGGTTTATAGGTGCCCCACTCTAGTCTCTGTCTCCATCTTCACATGACGTTCCCTCTGTGTCTCCGTAGCTTCTCAATTTAAGTTTCTTATAAACTCTCATTGTTAAATTTAGGGGCCACCTTAATCCAGGATGATTTCATCTCCAGATCCTTACCTTAATGATATGTGCAAAGATCCTTATTCCAAATAAGGTCACATTCTGATGTTCCTGGTGGAAATATTTTTGGGGAGCCACAATTCAACACACTACACTATATTTGTCAACAATTGAACAGTTTCTATGTAAACTCCATGTTGCATGAGGTTTTGGTGAATGTTCTCCAGGCTGTTTTGTCGTAGACACGTTAACCATTATGTCATTTGCAACATTTATGCTCTCGTAATATTATCCTTTCATTTTGTGCTATATACAGAACATGGAAATTAAACCTATTCTTTATCTTTTCCTTTTCTCTGAGTTTGCCATTTTATTAAAAAGTTCAATCTCTTCTCCGGAAATCTAATCAAATGGTTAGAAAATCATGATTTTAAAGACATTCATCATCTGCAAATAAACAAAGAAGTGATGGTTAATTTTTTGTGTCAACTTGACTTGGCAAAAGGATGCCCATATCGTTGGTAAAATATTATTTCTGGGTGTGGCTGTGAGGGTGTTTCTGGAAGAGATTAGCATTTGGATTGACAGACTGAGTAAAGAAGGTTGCTCTTATCAGTGTGAGAGTGGCACACCTAATGGAGGGGCGAATCCTCTCTCTCTCCTTGGGCTGGGACATCCATCTTCTGCCCTGAGATAGCAGAACTCTGGGTTTTTGGGCTTTTACACTTAGACTGGGACTTATGCCATAACCTACTCACCACCCCAACCCAACCCCTCACTCTCAGACCTTCAAACTTGAAGTCAAAAAGAAGTTTATAAACTAAAAAGTTACAGTAAGCTAAGATTAATGTGTTATTGAAGAAATAAAAAAAAATTAAGTAAATTTAGTGTAGCCTAAGCATACAGTGTTTGTAAAGTCTACAGTAGCATAGTCATGTCTTAGGCCTTCACGTTCACTCACCACTCACTCTCCGACTCTCCCAGAGCACCTTCCTGGCCTGCAAGGTACCTCCATTCATGGTACCAATTTTTATCTTTTATATCATATTTTTACTGCACTTTTTCTATGTTTAGATGTGTTTCTGTATGTTTAAGTATACACATCCTTACTGTTGTGTTACAATTGCCCATAGTATTCAGTAGCGTAACAGGCTGTACAGGTTTATAGCCTGGGAAAAATGGGCTATCCTATCTAGCCTAGATGATAAGCTATACCATCTAGATTTGTCTAAGTACATTCTATGATGTTTGCATGATCATAAAATTGACTAAGATTGCATTTCTCAGAACATATCCCTATTGTTAAATGATGCATAACTGTTCTGGTTTACCTAGGAATGTCACACTTTACATGTGATAATTTTTATTTATGTCTGTTGTTCAGTTGTCAGCGATTAGCCTTTGTTGAGATTTTTTAATATTTTGAAATACAGTGTTATTAGTAGTAGTTGCATCGTAATGATCACAGATCATTATAATGTGTCAGACCTCCACTTTGGGTTTACAGCTTCTGTCATGCTTCATGATAGTGATGTGTATTGATATGGTTTGCCCGTGTCCTCACTCAAACCTCATCTTGAATTGTAGCTCCCACAATTCCCATGTGTCATGGGAGGGACCTGGTGAATGGTAATTGAATCATGTAGGCAGGTCTTTCCCATGCTGTTCTTGTGATAATGAATAAGTCTCACAAGATCTGATGGTTTTATAAAGGGGAGTTCCCCTGCACAAGTTCTGTCTTGCCTGCCAACATGTAAGACATCCCTTGCTCTTCCACAATGATTGTGAGTCCTCCTCAGCCATGTGGAAGTGTGAGTCAATTAAACCTCTTTCCTTTATAAATTAACCAGCCTTGGGTATGTCTTTATTAGCAGCGTGAGAACAGACTAATACATGTGTCCTATTGCCAAAAAAAAAAAAAAAAGACTTTTTATTTTAACATATAGATAAATCTGAAAGACAATTATTTATCTCTTTTCAGACGTAAAACGACTGATATCTTTCTTTCAAGGAAACCGTGAAGCCCTAGCTGGTAACGACATGTACCCAGACCATAAATTGATATTTTGAAGTAGTTTGTAGGTAATTTTATAAAGAATTAAATGTAAGAATAATGTATAGTAAAGGCAAATTCTTTAAAAAGTATCCAGTTACATAATAGAAGCCAAGATAGATAAGAAGTTGACTGAAGCTGGTGAAACTATACCAGTTGCGTTTATATTACATGTTGCTTATGCCATTTTTAAATCAACTTTTTATTTTAGAACAGGTTTAGGTTTTATAGAAAACTAGCAAACATAGTACAGAGTTCTGATGTACTCTACACCAAATTTCCCCTATTATTTACATCTGATATCAATATTGTACATTTGATATAATGAATGAACCAATGTAGATACATTAAAGTTTATATATAAGGATTTTCTTAGGTATTTTCTTAGGGTTTTTTTTTTTTTTTTAATTACAGTCTCGTTCTGTCACCAGGCTGGAGCACAGTGGCGCCATCTTGGCTCGCTGCAACCTCCACCTCCCAGGTTCAAGGGATTCTCCTGCCTCAGCCTCCCGAGTAGCTGGGATTACAAGCACGCACCACCACACCCAGCTAATTTCTGTATTTTCAGTAGAGACAGGGTTTCACCATGTTGGTCAGGATGATCTCGATCTCTTGACCTCGTGATCTGCTCGCCTGGGCCTCCCAAAGTGCTGGGATTAATAGGCCAAAGTGCTGGGATTAATAGGCATGAGCGACCGCACCAGGCTATTTCCTTAGCTTTTAACTGTTTTTTGTTGTTTTGTTTTGTTTTCGTGTTCCAAGATACTACATTACATTTAGTCATGTCTTCTTAAGTTTGTTTTGGGTATGACAGTTTTCCAGACTTGCCCTTTTTTAATGATTTTGACAGCTTCAAAAATTACTGGGTAGGTATTTTGTAGAATGGTCATCATTTTTATTTGTCTGATACATTACTCATGATTAGATTGAGGGTTATGTGTTTTTGGAAAGAATCTCAGAGGTAAAGTGCCATTGTCATGACATCATATCAAGGGTACATCCTTTTGATCTTAACCTTGATCACCTGATTGAGGTAGTGTTTGTCCAGTTTCTCCACTGAAAATTTACTCTTCTCCCCCTTTCCATACTTTCTAGTTTGAGAGGATGTCACTATGTGCAGCCACACTTAAAGACTGAGGGACTAAGCTGCACTTCTTTGAGGCTGGAGTATCTACATCAATTATTTGAAATACTGTAGGAAAATTTATTTCTTCCTCCTCCATTTATTCACTTATTCAATCTACTATTTATATCAGCATGGGCTCAGCCATATGTGTTTTATATTTTGAATATAATCTGATACTATATTTATTCTGTTGCTTAAAATTTTCCAGCTTTGTCCCTTGGCTATACATTCATTGTAATGTTTTGTGAGTACTTCCTTACTTATTGACAGTAAAAGCTGCTACAAACTAATGTTATAATGTTGTATATTTCCTGCTGCAGTCCTAGATTCAAGCATCTCCAAGGACCCTTGGTTGCTCTTTATTGAGGAATGATATTAGGATCCAAAATCTGGACACTAGTTTTGTTTGTTGCTACTAGGTTTGTTTGTTGCTTTTCGGCCCCTCAGCTGACACAACAAGGAAATATATGTGTGTCTCCTACCACTGGATATACTTGTATCTATTAATATTTCCATATTTAGCTGTCTGTATCTATATTTAGTTAAACCTGAGTTCTTAGTGATGTCTCTGACTCTAATCCGTTACCACATGGATTATTCTAGCCCCTTTCCTTTGCTTATTGTAACCACTAACATGGAGAAATGGCAGGAAAAAACCGCTAATCATTTGCTTTATTGCGCAATTGAAGTATTAGTAATCTGTATCCCCATAAGAAAAAGCTTTATCAGCTAAAGTACAGTGTTTATGGAGTTTCTTTTGCCTAGTCTTACGGTCGACTCATTTCCAGAGTTACTTACGTCAACACCTATTTTCCCGACCTCATTCAGTGAAGTCTTTTCATACATTTGTAATACAGTTAGATTATTGTGTGATTTTGTGCATTCCATTCTGGGATCCCTCACCCTCATAAATAATTTTATGTTAATTTGCATACATTAAGTTTCCCTCTCTGTGCTGTAAAATTCTTAGTGAAAATGCGTGTTGCCATGTTACGCTATTACACTATCATATAGACCAGCTCTAAAAGTCCCCTGTGTTTCACCTATGCAACCTTCCCCCAGAAGCAACTGATGTTTTTACTGTTTCTATAGTTTTGCCTTTCCCACAATGCCATATAATTGAACCCATGCAGTATGTAGCTTGATACAGACTGATTTGTTTCATTTAGAAATTTGTATTTAAGATTCAGCTATGTGTTTTATATTTCTTTGTTTGTTTGACAGCTCATGTCTCGTTATTGCCGAATAATGTTCCATAGTGTTCAGGATGGACCACAGTTTGTTTATCCATTAACTTCTAAAAGAACATTTTGCTTGCTTCCAGTTTTTGGTGATTATAGCTATAAATGTTCACATGCAGTTTTTATGTGAACCTAAATTTTCAGTTCAATTGGTTGAGTACGTAGGAATGCAATTACAGGATGGCATAGAAAGATTATGTTTATTTTTGTAAGAAACTGCCAACTGTTTTCCCAAGTGGATGTAACATTTTGAATTGCAATCAGCAATAAGTAAGAGTTTCTGTTGCTCTGCATCCTCACCAGCAAGTAGTACTGTCAGATATATCATTTGTAAGTATTTTCTCCCAGTCTGAGACTCATCTTTTCATTTTCTTTTTTTCATTCATTTTTTTCCAGTGTCAAGCTTATTTTTAAAAAGATTTTATTTTAAAAAAGTTGTATCATTACAGAAAAATTCAGAAATTAGTATAAAGAGTTCTCATATACCACACACCCAGTTTTCCCTATTAACATTTTACATATAGTATATTCGGTACAAATCAGTGAATCACTATTGATAAATGATGTTAACAAAATTCTGTAGTTTATTCATATTCTTTGTTTTAATGTAATGTTTGTTTCTTTTCTAAAATCCTATACAGAATATCCTGATTGTATCCTATACACTTTGGTCTATAGTTTTCCCTTCTTGAAATGTCTTATTTTGAGATGGAGTTTCACTCTTGTTGCCCTGGCTGGAGTGCAATGGCGTGACCTTGGCTCACTGCAACCTCCACCCCTTAGGTTCAAACGATTCTCCTGCCTCAGCCTCCCGACTAGCTGGAATAACAGGTGCCACCATGCCCAGCTAATTTTTTGTATTTTTAATACAGATGGGGTTTCATCATGTTGGCAAGGCTGGTCTCCAACTACTGACCTCAGGTGATCCACCCACTTTGGCCTCCCAAAATGCCCGGGTTACAGGTGTGAGCCACCACACCTGCCTTAAAATGTCTTTATCTGGTTTTGGTATTAGGGTGGTACTGGCCTCATAGAATGAATTAGGAGGTACCTCTTCTGCTTCTATTATCTGAAAGACATTGTAGAGAATTGTTATCATTTATTTCTTAAATGTTTGATGGAATTAGCCATTTAGGCATGGTAATTTCTTTTGTGAAGATTATCAATTATTTATTCAACTTATTTAATAGATAAAGGCCCATCATATTATCTATTTATCCTTCCTTGTGTGAAATTTTCTTAATTTGTCCTTCCAGGGATCTAGTCACCTCATCCAAGTTATATGTTAGATGAAACTGGCCCATTTCATTTAAGTATATCCCTACTCTGGGCATAAAGTTGTTCATAATGTTTCGTTATTACTTCTAATGTCCACAAGATCAGTAATTATAAACCTTCTTTTATTTCTGATATTAGTAGTTTGTGTCTTCAATGTTTTTGTCTTCATTAGACTGGTTAGGGAGATTTTCAACTTTATCTTTTTAAAAGATCAGCTTTTGGTTTTATTGACTTTCTCCAATGTTTCATCAAAGTTTATTGATATCACCACTAATTCTTATTATTTCATTTCTTCTGCTTGATCTGGGCTTAAATTTCCCTTCTTTCCTCAGCTTCCTAATATAGAAGCTTAGATTAATTATTTTAAATCATTTTTCTTATCTAAATATATGAATCTAGCGGTATAAATTTCTGTCTAAGCATGCTTTTACCTTACTACACATTTTTAAAATTTTTTCAATAGTTTTGGAGAACATGTGGTTTTTGGTTATATGGACAAGTTATTTCATGGTGATTTCTGAGATTTTGGTGCACTCATTACCCAAGGAGTACACACTGTATCCAGTATGTAGTTTTTTTATCCCCTACTTCTCTCCCAAATCCCTTATAATATTCTTATGCCTTTGCGTCCTCATAGCTTAGCTCCCACTTATAAGTGAGAACATACAATATTTGATTTTCCATTCCTGAGTTATTTCACTTAGAATAATGGCCTCCAACTCCATCCAGGTTGCCGCAACAGCCATTATTTCATTTCATTTTATGACTGAATAGTATTCCACAGACTAAACAAATTTTGGTAAGTTAACTTTAATTTTCATTTAATTAAAAGTATTTTTAAATTTCATTTGAGGCTTATTTGACTCATCATATTTGGAAGTGTATTGTTTAATTTCCAAATATTTGGGGAAATTTCCAGCAACCTTTCTGTTATTAGTTTCCAGTTTAATTTTATTTTTGTCTAGGAGCATCTGCTCTATTATTTATATTCTTTTAAACCTGTTAGTGTGTGTTTCGTGGCCAAGAATGTGTTTTATTTTGATGTATGGTCTACAGAGCCTTACAAAGAATGTGTACTTGTTATTTTTGAATAGATTCTTTTATAAATATCAATATGATTAAATTAATCTAATTAATGGGGTTAATCTATTTAGGTTAACCATATCCTTATTGATGTTCTGCTTCCTTAATCTGTTAATTACCAAAATAAAGATGTTGAAGGCTTCAACAATCTGTTGTCTATTTTTCCTTTCAGTTCTGTCATATTTTGCCTTGTATATTTTGATGCTGTCTTCTATACATTCAACTTTAGGATTGTTCCACCTTCATGAAGAATTGACCCTTCTAACATTATCTAAAGCCACTCTCTATCTCGGATAATTACCCCATACTGAAGTCTGCTTTATATGAAATTAATATAGCAGTTACAGCTTTCTTTGACTAGTGTTAACATGGTGTATCTTCCTCTATCACTTAATGTTTAACCTGTATTTGTGTTTATATTTAAAGTGGGTTTCTTATAGACAACATAGTTGGGTTTTTAAAAACATTTACTCTGACAATCACTGTATTTAATTCGTATATTTATATAATTCATATTTAAGGTGTTTCTTGATATACAGATACCCTGGTGATATTGCAGGTTTAGTTCCAGGCCATCATAAAAACTAAATATTGCAATAAAGGGAGCCACACAAATTTTTTTATTTCCTAGTGCATATAAATGTTTATATTATACAGTAGTCTATTAAGTTTGCAATAGCATTATGTCTAAAAAATTTACATACCTTAATTAAAAATAATTTGTTACAAAATACTAACAATCATCTAAACCTTCTGGAGTCATCTTTTTGCTAGTGGAGGGACTTGCCTCAAGGTTGACGGCTGCTGACTGTTAAGGGTGGTGATTGCTGAAAGTTTGGGTGGCCAATGGCAATTTCTCCTTTTTTTTTTTCTTTGAGACAGAGTCATGCTCTGTCACCAGGCTGGAGTGCAGTGGTGCAATCTCAGCACCCTGCAATCTCTGCCTCCCGGGTTTAAGTGATTGTCCTGCCTCAGCCTCCTGAGTAGCTGGGACTACAGTCGCGTGCCACCACACCCGGCTAATTTTTGTATTTTTAGTAGAGATGTGGTTTCACCATGTTGACCAGGATGTTCTCGATCTCTTGACCTTGTGATCTGCCTGCCT
The DNA here is from genome assembly GCF_008728515.1 of Papio anubis. Lineage (NCBI taxonomy): Eukaryota > Metazoa > Chordata > Mammalia > Primates > Cercopithecidae > Papio > Papio anubis. The sequence goes on from NC_044978.1 coordinate 33,719,321, forward strand.
AGGCCTCCCAAAGTGCTGGGATTATAGGCATGAGCCACCTTGCCCAGCCAGCAATTTCTTAAAATAAGAGAAAAATGAAGTTTTCCTCATTAGTCGACCTTCCTTTTATGAAAGATTTCTCTATAGCATGCAATGCTATCTGATAGCATTTTATCCATAGTAAAATTTCTTTCAAAACTGAACTCAATCCACTCAAACCCTGCCATCACTTTATCCATCAACTACGTTTATGTAATACTGTAAATCCTTTGTTGTCATTTCAACAATGTTCACAGCAGCATCGCCAGGAGATGATTCCATCTTAACAAACCACTTCCTTTGCTCCCTCCTAAGAAGCAATTCCTCATCTGTTCAAGTTTTATCATGAGATTGCAGCAATTCAATCACATCTTCAAGCTCCACTTCTAGTTCTCGTGTTATTTTCACCACAGCTGCAGTTACTTCCTTCACTGAAGTCTTGAACCCCTCAACATCATGCATAAGGGCTGAAATCAACTTGTGCCAAATTCTTTGTTAAAGTTAGTATGTTTCACTTCCTCCCATGAATCACAAATGTTCTTCATGGCATCTAGAATGGTAAATCCTTTCCAGAAGGTTTTCAATTTACTATGCTCAGGTTCATTAGAGAAATCACTATGGCAGCTATAGCATTATAAAATGTATTTGTTAAATAGTAAGAACTGAAAGTCAAAATTACTCCTTGATCCATGGGCTGCAGAATGGATGTTATATTAGCAGCCATGAAAACAATATTAATCTCCTTGTGCATCTTTATCACAGCTCTTGGGTCACCAGGTGCATTGTCAATGTGCAGTAATATTTTGGAAAGAATCTTTGTTTCTGAGCAGTTCTCAACGGTGGGCTTAAAATATTCAACAAACCATGCTATACACAGATGTCTTGTCATTCAGGCTTTGTTGTTCCATTTATAGAGCACAGGCAGAGTAGATTCAGCATAATTATTAAAGGAACCTGGATTTTCAGATTAGTAAATGAGCTTTGGATTCAATCTAAAGTCAGCAGCTACATTAACCTCTAACAAGAGAGTCAGCCTGTTCTTTGAAGCTTTGAAGCCAGGCAATGACTTATCCTCTCCAGATCTGAAAGTCCTAGATGGCATGTTCTCCCAAAATAGGCTATTTTGTCCCCACTGAAAATCTGTTTAGTGTAGCCATCTTCATCAATTATTTTTGCTACATCTGCACATTCGTTGCAGCACTTTCTGCTTCAATTTGCATTTTTATGTTATGGAGACAACTTCTTTCCTTAAACCTTATGAACCAGCCTATTCTAGCTTACAACTTTTCTTCTGCAGCTTTCTCACCTCTCTTAGCCTTCAGGGAATTGAAGAATTGTTAGGGTCTTGCTCTGGAGTAGCCTTTGGCTTAAGGGAATGTTGTTGCTACTTTTATCTTCTATCTAGACCATTGAAACTTTCTTCATATCAGTAGTAGGACTGTCTTGCTTTCTTGTCATTCGGGTGTTCATTGGAGTAGCACTTTTAATTTCCTTCAAGAACACTTTCTTGTGTACACAGCTTGGCTGTTTGATTCAAGAGACTTAGCTATGGCCTCTCTCAGCTTTTAATGTCCTTTCCTAACTAAGCATAATTTCTAATTATTTGTGAGAGATGTGTGACTCTTCCTTTAACTTCAAAACTTGTACGGTTATGAATTGGCCTAATTGCAATATTGTTGAGTTTCAGGAAATAGGGAGGCCTGAGGAGAAGGAGAGAGATGTGGGGTTGGGGGGACAGTCAGTCAATGGAGCAATCAGAACACACGCAACAGTTATGCAATTAAGTTCATTGTTTCACATGGGCACAGTTCATAATGCTCCAGAACAATTACAACAGTAACATCAAAGATGACTGATCACAGATCATGGTAACAGATACAATAAAAATGAAAAGATTTAAAAAATTGTGAGAATTCCCAAAATGTGACACACAGATTCAAAGTGAGCATGTGCTGTTGGAAAAATGCTGCCAACAGACTTACTAGACACAGAATTGCCACCAACCTTCAATTCTTAAAAAATCATTATCTGTGAAGAGCAATAAAGTGAAGCACAATAAAACAAGGTATGACTGTAGTTGGAATTAATATCCATCATGTTTTCATTGTTTTCTGTTCATTACATTTTTTATTGTGTCTTTTCCTCCTTTTTTCTGCCTTTTCTGGTTTTAATGAGCATTTTATATGATTCCAGTTTTTCTCCTATCTTGGTGTATCATATTTTTTTTTTAATTTGTTAGTAGTTGCTCTTGAATTTCTAACATACATTTTTAATTAATTTGGGTTTACCTTTAAGCAACACTTTACCACTTCATGTTAGTTTAGGTGCCATATAACAGAATATTCCCAATTCCTCCCTCCTAGCTCTATGACATCAATGTCATTCTTGTCATTGATGCATATTCTATAATTAATCATTGCATTGATAGTAATGTTACTTTAAATAGTTATCTTTTAGCTCAATTACTGTAAGAAAAAGAGAAAAAAACTTTTTAATTTTTTCTCCAACATGTCCTTTATTTATGCAGATTCAAGTTCTCACTTGCATCATTTTCTCTCTCCCTGAAGAATTTCTTACATGTCTTACAGGACAGTTCTGATGGCAATGAATCCTTTCAGTTTTTGTTTGTCTATCTTCATTTCTCTTTCATTTGTGAAGGTTAAATTTTTTAAATATAAAATTCCAGGCTGGAAGATTTTTTTCTTTCAACACTTTAAATGTTTCATGACACTCTCTTCTTGCATAGTTTCTTTCTTTCTTTCTTTTTCTTTTCTTTTTTTGAGTTGAAGTCTCACTCTGTCGCCCAGGCTGTAGTACACTGGCAAGATCTTGGCCCACTGCAGCCTCCCACCCCCAGGTTCAGGTGAGTCACCTGCTTCAGCCTTCTGAGTAGCTAGGATTACATGCGCTTGCCACCACGCTCAGCTAATTTATTTTTTGTATTTTTAGTAGAGACAGGGTTTCACCATGTTGGCCAGGCTAGTCTTGAACTCCTGACCTCAGGTGATCCGCCTGCCTCGGCCTTGAAAAATGCTGGGATTATGAGCGTGAGACACCACGCCTTAGCCTTCTTGCATAGTTTCTGATCTGAAGTCCACTGTAATTTTAATCTTTATTCTTCTATAGATATTGTTCACTCACTTCCCTTAGATTCTTTCAAGATTTTTCTGTCTTTATATTTTTGCAGCTTAAATATATACTTAGGTGTAAATTTTATTTTATTTTATTTTTTATTTTTTTTGGGATGGAGTCTCGCTCTGTCGCCCAGGCTGGAGTGCAGTGGCGCTATCTCAGCTCACTGCGAGCTCTGTCTCCCGGGTTCACGCCATTCTCTTGCCTCAGCCTCACGAGTAGCTAGGACTACAGGCTCCCGCCACCACGCCCTGCTAAGTTTTTGTATTTTCAGTAGAGATGGGGTTTCACTGTGTTAGCCAGTATGGTCTCCATCTCTTGACCTCATGATCCGCCCGCCTCCGTCTCCCAAAGTGCTGGAATTACAGGCGTAAGCCACCACACCCAGCCTTGATATTTATTTTCTTGGTGTTCTCTAACCTTTCTGGATCTGTGGTTTGAAGTGTGTCATTAATCTTGGAAAGTTCTTGATCATTATTACTTCAGATATTTCTTCTGCTCCATTCTATTTCTTCTCCTTTTATTCTTACATGTGTTTTAGATAGTTTGAAATTGACTCATGGTTTTTGAATGCTCTAAACTGTTTTCTTTTTTTCATTCTTTTTTCTCTTTAAATATCAGTTTGGGCAGATTCTACTGTTCTGTCTTCAATCTCCCAAAGTCTTTCCTTGGCCATGCCCGATTCTACTGATGAGTCAATCAAAGGCATTCTTTATTCTGTTAATATCTTTTTAGACTTTTACCATTTTCTTTTGATTCTTAGATCTTTTATTTCTCTGCTTACATTACTCATCTGTTATTGCATGTTGTCAGTTTTCTTTCATTAGAGATCTTTACATATTAACTGTGGTTATTTTAAATTCCTGACCTGATGAGTCCAGCATTTGTTTGACATCTGAGTCTGCTTCTGATGCTTGCTTTGTTTCTTCAGATTGGGTTTTTCATTGTTTGCTTGGTTATTTCCTTTTTTGGGTATGCCTTGTAATTTTTGGTGAAAGCTAGACATGTTGTATTTGGTAGTAGGAACTGAGGAAAATGGTCATTTAGTTTGTGAATTTGTGTTAGGGTTGGTATTGAACTGTGTTTGATAAGTGCTTTGACTTTAGGTATCAGAGGCTTCAAATCCTTTAGTGTTCTTGTATTTATCTCCCCTCTTGACTCTGGGCTTCCTAACCACTCCTCCTCAGAGAGTGCCTGTTTCTTGCAGCAATTTCAGCAACAATCCACTAATATTATACAGAAACCCTATCGGTGTGGAGGTAGAGTGTGGGAGATGGAATGAGTTCTATACTCTTGCAATTAAATCTCAGTCTTTGAGTGGGTCTATGACTCAGGGCTATGACTTTCACAAATGTTTCTTCAGTGGCATAGTTTTGTTTTGTTCTTTTTTTCCCTGCCCAATGTGAAGCAGGAAGGCTAGAGTTGGAGGAAAGCCTTCACTTAAAAAGGTGACTCCTTTTCTCTATAGACTAGACCATTTTTTTGCAGAAGGCACTGTGACTATTTCACAGTAACTTCTCCGACCCTTTTCCTGCCAGAGCCAGGAGGGGATTTTTCTTAAATATTCACAGTGAGAGCCTGGTTAGTTTCCTGGTTAGTTTCACACAAAAGTGTGAAAACTCTTCCAAGATTGTGGCTCCCAAAAGTTCCTCACTGTCACCCTAGGCCACACATAGTGTCTAGAAATTCATCAAAATTGCCACTTAAATATTTCTACAAGTTTGTGTTTCCAGTGGCTGCTGCTTATCTGTGATCCTCTAGATACTCAGATTTTGTTGTTGTGGTTTGCCACACCACTTCAGCTTTCTGTTGGGTCTAAAAAAAGCAGTTGTTTTTCACTGTGTCAGCTTTTTCTTCTTGTAAAGGCAGAAGTGACAGCTTCCAAGCTTTTTACACACCAAATCTGAAAGTGGAAGTCCTATTTGTTATATTCAAAACAGTTAATAACAAAAGATTAAAATAGAGTTTGCCTTTAATGTATATAGCTTTGCTACTTTTAATTTTTTTTTTTTTTTTTTTTGAGATGCAGTCTCGCTTTGTCACCCAGGCTGGAGTGCAGTGGTGTGATCTCGGCTCACTGCAACCTCTGCCTCCCGGGTTCAAGCGATTCTCCTGCCTCAGCCTCCCGAGTAGCTGAGATTATAGGTGCCTGCCACTACACCCAACTAATTTTTGTATTGTTTTTAGTAGAGATGGGGTTTCAATGTGTTAGCCAGGCTGATCTCAAACTCCTGACCTCATGCGATCTGCCCACCTTGGCCTCCCAAAGTGTTGGGATTACAGGTGTGAGCCACCACACCCAGACTACTTTTAATTTTTAAAAATGTTTTTGAAAATAGGTATCATTTGAAAATATTTCTCAAAAGTGTTGGATATGGACAATAAACTGAAAAAACTGAAGCTCACCTATAGTTATAAAGTCCTGTGCAAGTGTTTTCCTTTAGTACCTTATGGTCCATTTATAAAGACTGACTGTCTAGTTATTACAAGATTCAAATATGTTCCAAAATTCAGCTATGTCCTTGTATTAGAAGTAAATAATATAGATTGCGCAATGATTAAAGTATACTTACCTATGTTATGTACAAACGGCAGTTATCCCCATCAAGTTGATGAGAACATTGTTTAACATCTGTGTCTAGATAAACCAAATATATTTCTGTGATGAGGAATTTTTTTTTATTTGAATTAAATTACTTTTATTCCTAGGTGGGAGTAGATGTTAGCAATAATAATTTTCTTAGAAGTTAGAGAAAAGGAAACATCTGACTTCCTCTGTTTATAACAGAAATTTCCTTTGCTCTACATCAGAGGGGCCAATGGTTCAGAGGTCTTTTCTTTCTCAGATGAAATTTTCTATATCTGCCAAGTTAGATATATCAAAAGAACAGCAAAAATGAAAAAGTAGATGTGAAACACTTGAAAAAAAGTGTTTAACACTTAAGTCATTCTTAAAAAGCAAGAAATTTTGCTTCAGAAATTTTTCCTTTGGGTATTTGAAACTATAGACTAGAGGGTGCATTGGAAAAGAACTAACACATCTATTGTGAGTCCTTTATTTGAGATTTGGAAATGAAGGGTATCAATGAAGTAGGCAAAATAAAGGAATGTGTCAACAATAACTTCACAGATAAATTTACCAGCCAGGCACAGTCTTGCACCTGTAATACCAGCTACTCAGAAGGCTGAGGTGGGGGAATCGCTTGATTCTAGGAGCTCATGGCTGCAGCGAGCTATGATTGTGCCACTGTGCTTCAACCTGGGCTACAGAGCTAGATCCTGTCTCTACAAACAAAACATGCACAAAAATCAAATTACTGTACTACATATTATTATTTATTACATAAAAATCAAGACTAAATGCTCATTAAGAAAGCATAATATTGTATCAATGTTAGGGAAACAGCTACACAATGTTGTTGACTCCACCATAAAAATAAATTTAACAAATCTGAAATTTGAACTAGTTTTAAAAAGCAATCATCATCTAGTTCCCAAATCTGAGTTTCTAATTCTACTCTCTAATAAAATTAAGCAGAGCTCCATGCAGAAATGGCTATTCCAGGGCTGGGGCAAGGAACTTACAAGATGAGACTGGAGCATCTTGTTCTACCAGAAAGTAAGAAGATGTTTTAAAGACAAGCAAACGAACACTTGACCGACCTATGTTCATGGGACAAAGGAGTCATCTGAATGGGCTTTATTTGAGCAATAAGATTAAAAATGTAGTATTGTATTATAACCCAAAGCATAAAATAAATATTCATGAGTCTATACTAATATAAATAATTGATGGAATAATAAGTAAGTGGGTGAGAATAGATGAATGTCCAATATTGAAGAATTCCAAATAATTGACGTAGATACCATACCCTGAAGGAGCTGGAATGTAACTCTCTACTCCTTAAGTGTGGACTGCATAATGACTTCCTTTCAAAGAATTCCATCTGGAAAGAGGGGGAAGTTAGTAACTACACAGTGGAGAGACCTGACAAACAGTACTTCAGCCAGATGGTCAAGGACAACATCAGCCATGATAAGTCGTGTTGGCAATATATATCCTCAGTGCCATGAGGATGGCACTGCCCTCTGTGACCTTCCTCCCCAAAACTGGCAATGTCTGTCTAACCATGACAAAAGGCAAGTAGAGAGACAGTCCTTAAAATATGTGACCAATGACTGAGCATGGTGGCTCACACCTGTAATCCCAGTACTTTGGGAGGCTGAGGCCAGCAGATCACGAGGCCAGGAGATCGAGACCATCCTGGCCAACATGGTGAAACCCCATCTCTACTAAAATACAGAAAATTAGCCTGGCATGGTGGTGTGCACCTGTAGTCCCAGTTACTCAGGAGGCTGAGGCACGGGAATCATTGGAACCCAGGAGGCAGAAACTGTAGTGAGCCAAGATCATGCCACTGCACTCCAGCCTGGCAACAGAGTGAAGTTCCATCTCAAAACAACAACAACAACAACAACAACAACACAAAAAACAAACAAACAAAAACACCAATACTCTGCAAGGCTGTTAAGGTTAGCAAAAACAAGGGTAGTCTGTCACAGTTAAGGAGAGCCTGAGCTGGGCACAGTGGCTCACATGTGTAATCCCAGCACTTTAGGAAGTCGAGATGGGAGCATCAGTGGAAGCCAGGGATTTGTGACCAGCCTGGGCAACATGGTGTGTCCCCATCTCTACAAATAATTTAAAAATTAGCCTGCATAGGGGTTCATACCTATAGTCCTAGCTACTCAGGAGACAAAGGTGGGAGGATCACTTAAGCTCAGGAATTCGAGGCTGCAGTGAGCTATGGTCCTACCATTGCAATCCAGCCTAGGTGGCAAGGCAAGACCCTGTCTCAAAAAGAAAAAAAAAAGGAAAAGAAGAACCAGAGGAGACAAGGCAGCTAAATAGATTGTGGCATTCTGGATGGGTTCCTGTAACATAAAAAGGACATGATGTAAAAACTAAGTAAATTCTAATAAAGAATGGACTTTGGTTATTAGGAATATAGCAGTACTGGTTTGTTAGTTGTGACGATTAGACCATACTAAAGTAAGATGTAAATAACAGGAGAAACTGGGAGTGGGAGTTTTTCTGTAAACTTAAGACTACTCTAAAATTTTAAAAAGCTCATTAAAAATTAATCAACATAAATTTTCCAGCAGTGTACAGAATTAGCTGGAGAAGGACTAAGACAAAATGTCAATTAACTTAAAAAAACAGTCCCTGGCCGGGCGCGGTGGCTCAAGCCTGTAATCCCAGCACTTTGGGAGGCCGAGACGGGCGGATCACGAGGTCAGGAGATCAAGACCATCCTGACTAACACGGTGAAACCCCATCTCTACTAAAAAATACAAAAACAAACTAGCCGGGCGAGGTGGCGGGCGCCTGTAGTCCCAGCTACTCGGGAGGCTGAGGCAGGAGAATGGCGTGAACCCGGGAGGCGGAACTTGCAGTGAGCTGAGATCCGGCCACTGCACTCCAGCCTGAAGGGCAGAGCGAGAATCCGTCTCAAAAAACAAAAACAAAAAACAGTCCCTTACTTTTGCTTTATTTCTGCTGCACTGAGAATGAGCATCCATTCATTTGTTTACTCAACAGGTATATTTTGAACACAAGTTGTACACTAAGTTCTTTGCCAGGTCGGTAGATATACAGTCGTGAGCAAAATAGTTTAATATTTTGACCACTGCTCCATAGCCCATGAGAGGGGAAACAATAGCTAAATATGTGATTCAGAACAGCCGTAAGTGCTATGAAAGGAAAGTACAGAGAAGTATAGACCTTCTCAAAGGTGAATCTGATCTCTGCAGATGGGAGGTAGAAATGTGGTCAGGGCATGTCCCAGAGGGAGTGAAGTTGAGGCTGAGATGTGAAGTGTGTATGAGAATTGAGGGGAGTTTCGGGGCAGGGAAGATGGTCTTGACAGGAGGAACAGCATGTGCGAGAGCGCTGAGGACTGGGAACGTAGTATGTTGCAAGAACCGAAAAGAGATGAGCATAGTTGGAGTGGAGAGCACAGGGAGAAAGAAACCATGCTTTTGACAGTGGATCAAAACACCTTTTTCTTACTCTAGGCTGCATTTAGAAATACATTGGTCTAGGGAGGAAAAGGAGGTCACATTCCACTATTTCCCTATCCTCCCTGGACCCCGTTGTGCTCTACAAACTTACACGTCTGTACCTCTTTCTAGAAGGCATAGTGACACTTCGTTGTAAATGAAGCTGGCTCTATCCTAAGGAAACTCCAGCCCCAGCTCTTTGTACACTCTTCCATGGAGACTTACTATTTTCATATTCCAAAGATCAGAGAGGCCAAACTGGTACTGACCTTCTCCTGGGTCCCAGCCCCACTTCTGCTGCCTCCTTTAGAGTACTCGCGGGTATGAGGCCTTTCCTTCTATGCCCAAACCCTGAACAAAAGCAGATCACGCTTCTCATCTGCTTGCTCATAAATGTATTGTAGGACTTAGGATGTGATATTGCAGTATTTTCTTTGCATCTGTTTGTAAGACATCACTATGAGCTCTTTAGGGAAGGACCATGTCTTATTTATTAGGAATTAATAAATACTTATTGAACAGATAATTAAAATCTCATGTAATTACTCACGAATTAGAACTTTAATGCTGAATTCATTCGTTTTAAGTTTTATCTGAGATGAGTGGCCCAGATAGCAGGTGGTCTCACCTTGCAATAATCATTGACAGGTGGTTGGGGGGAACGTCATCAGATCAGAAATGTGGTATGCCACATCTGCTGCCTGTGACTCCAGGCCTCAAGGGTGTGTGTGTGTGTGTGTGCGCGCGCGTGTGTGTGTGTGTGTGTGTGCATTTCAGTTTCTCATTTTCACAAAAATGTATGAACTTCTTTGGGCTAGTGTATATTTGAGAGTTCAATCTATTCTTCAGAGTAAAGCTGCTCTTCCTTTATCAGCCCTAGCACACAGAAAATGATGTGCACTACCCTTCATGTTCCCATGGGTCCACTTCTGTTATGGGCTGTGGTACGGACCAGAGAGCCCAGCGTGGATGGAGTCCTAATGGTACTCGCTATGATGTCATTCTTCTGCTTCCACTGAAGAAAATACTTCGAAATGCACATGAGAATGACACTGTTGAGGGATGACCTTGAATACACTGATTTATTTTTTAAGCAAATCTCACACACATTGGAGTGTTTTACTAAAATTAGTAACATTTTGAACACAACTCACAAATGATCTTGACAAACAAAAATGTTTAACTTCTATCTCATTTCATATAGTCACTTTGAATGGGGAAGACATGGGCTGAGGAAATCTTCACTTACCAAACTGTAAAAGACATTGCTTTGGCTGAGCGCCTGTAATCCCAGCACTTTGGGGGGCCAAAGTGGGCGGATCACCAGAGATCGGGAGCTGGCCAACACAGCAAAACCCCATTGCTACAAACAAAACAAAGCAAAACAAAACAAAAAAATTAGCTGGGTGTGGTGGCAGGCCCCTGTAATCCCAGCTACTCAGGAGGCTGGGGCAGGAGGATTGCTTGAACCCAGGAGGCAGAGGTTGTGGTGAGCCGAGCTCATGCCATTGCACTCCAGCCTGGGGAACAAGAATGAAACTGCATCTCAAAAAAAAATAAATAAAAAATAAAAACAAAAAAAATTTATTTTAGAGCTAATCTTGACATAAAAGTGAGAATCATATCATGGTCAGACTATTTCATTTCTTTCATCAAAACTGTTGATTAAAACATTAATATGATGTTATTTATGGGCTCTCAGAGCTGCCAAGCGTTGTGAAGGTTGCAAACTATACAGCTCCAGGAGTATTAGTCACATGTGCTGTTTACTTGCTGTGCTGTTTAATCTTACAGTTGTATGCTCTGAAGACTGAGGTATTTTGTGATGCATCAATACCAAGTTACTGGTCATTGATTTACCAATATCAGACACGAGACAGCTTGTTTTATTGATGAGACTGTTACTTAGGAAATCAAATTATTGACTATGGTTGAGTTATATCTATCAGTAAACACATTAAAACCTTTCACTTAATTGGTTCTTTGTTTAAATGATTGTTATGTGCTGACATTTCACCAGTTTTATTACTATCTAATAAAATCCTAATTACATGTCATGTAATTCATTTTGAAATTAGAGTCATTGATTTCTGCTCTGAGAAGGAAATATACATTTTCCCCAACCAATATGCTTGAATCATGGGAATTAGACTTCTTAAACTCTCTAGTGTTCATCAATATCGTATAATTACAGCATAGGTCATTTTAATTCTCAAATGAGATATGTGGCAATTCAAGAGAGATTAAAAGTGCTATGATCCAGGACAGGAATTGTGAACCTTTTCGGTGTGGCAGCATATTTTCTGTAGTAAAATCTATAAGATTCTACTCAATTTCTCTATGATAAGCTTATTTGTTCAATTAATTTTATCAACAGAAAGAATTAAAAAATGAATGAATCCTGTTAAAAATAAGTTTCTAATAAGCTGACTATTATTATAACTATTATTTACGTAAGAGCTCCAGATTTTTATAACAAGGCCTAAGTTAATTTAGGTAAGTTTCAAATGTAGATTCTCTACAGAGAGATATATTATTTGCTGGTACAAAACACACCTTTAGTGCGACTATTTTTTATAAGTATGTTTACAAGAACTGAATTTCTAAGATCTCACATTATAGTTCTATAGATAATGAGATACCACATTTTCCATGGTGGCTGAAACTCAATTTCATGCTGTCAACTAAGAACTGTGTATTCCAATAAAGTTGTCCAAGGCTCCCAGCCAGGAGTACTATATACCATATACTTTACCTACATATCAAAACTGTATCCTTCTAGACATTTACTATTAAATGAATAATGACTAAGATTAACCTGTTGAAGAACTGACTTGAAAAGGAGGACAGATATAAGATTTTAGTCCAACAGAAGGAATGTTTAAAAAAGAAACAGCTGCTTACCGTCAACTTGCTTTCCTTAGTGAATCTTTTTTCCTAGTCATTAAAACACTTTTTTCTAGGCCATGTACAATGTTTGAAATAGCTATTTTGTCAACACACATCTGCATAATCTCAGAGGCTACATCATGTGACTTAATGCAATTAGTAGCATTTCATTTGGAGGGGTCCAAAAGAATATTTAAGAAAAAAGAAAATACCTTCAATAAGAGGCAAATGGATGTGTTCAAGAATAATAACGATAACTTTCTACATCAGTGCATCATAAATGTCCATTTTGTTATTGCTTTACAGATAGAAATGAAAAGATTAGCAGAAATATGAAAAAATAGACTGTAGTCATGGAAGTGATAAAACAAACTTCACATGACGCTTAAAATCAACATACTCTTACTTTGCTAAATTACCAGTTTATTTGAAATAAGTATAGTGATAATTGCTATACGAGTATTTAGCAATTCATTTTATTTTAGTGGTTCATTTAACAATTTTAAAAAGACACTTCAGGGCCAGGCACGGTGGCTCACACCTGTAATCCCAGCAATTTGGGAGGCCGAGGTGGGCAGATTACCTGAGACCAGGAGTTCGAGACCAGCCTGGCCAACATGGTGAAACCCCATATCTACTAAAAATTAGCCTGGTATGATGGCACACACCTGCAATCCCAGCTACTTGGGAGGCTGAGGTAGGAGAATTGCTTGAGCCTGGGACACGGAGGTTGCAGTGAGTCAAGATTGTGCCACTGCACTCCAGCCTGGCCCACAGAGTGAGACTCTGTCAAGAAAAAAAACAAAAACAAAAACACTTCATTGTCTTTGTAAAATTTGTATAGGTTTAGGGGGTATGAGTGCAGTTTTGTTACATGGATCTGTTACATAGTGGTGAAGTCTGGGCTTTTAGTGTAACCATCCCTCAAATAGTACACATGAACATCTTTCAAAAGAAGACACGCCACTGTTTTTTGATGGTAATGAAGGATTATAGAGAGACTACTGGTATGATGGTGATAATTTATTATGCTATACATAGTGTTAACAACTATAGAAAAATAGTTGTCTAAGTACTTATAGCATAAATTAAGTCACAAGTACGATTTTTTTAATATTCAAAGATAAAATTTCCATATAAGATATATCTGCTATAGATAAGTAAGATGAAATACATATATGATTATTGGTATTTATTATCCTGACTGTTGGCCTCTGGGTGGCAAATAGGTGTCAACTTATGTGAAAATTCTAATTGATCAAAAGGTGCTGCCTGGGTCACTGTGATCAGAAAACTTCTGAGTCCTCATTGAGAAAATGTGTAATGATGGGTTTCTGGTGTTTGGGATGTGGATGGTGAGAGATGGCCCATGTAGGTACCTAACATTTACTATCCCTAGGACTAACATAGCTTAGAAATTAACTGAAAAATAAAAACAAATTATATTTTATTATATATATTTTATATATATATTTAAATATATATATTTTATTATAAATTATATTATATATATTATATATATATATCCCTGAATATATATTTATATTTAACCTTCTATCACACAAAACTAAAGAAATTTAATTAAATGTTCAGTGAAGGTTTTTATTTCTTTTTTTCCCTTTAAATCATAGCTAATGACCAGGCCCAGTGGCTCATATCTGTAATCCTAGCACTTTGGGAGGCCTAGGTGGGAAGATCATTTGAGACCAGGAATTCAAGTCCAGCCTGGGCAACATAGCGAGACCCTCTTTCCATAAAAATTGCAAAAATTAGCTGGATGTGGTAGCACACACCTGTAGTTCCAGCTACTCATGCGGCTAAAGCAGGGAGGATCACTTGAACCCAGGAAGTTGAAGCTGCAGTGAGCTATGATTGCACAACAGAGCAAAATCTTGTCTCAAAAAACAACCAAAAAAAAAAAAAAAAAAAAACATAGCTAATACTTTCTGTGGTACATGGAGCCTTGCATAATGTTTTTATGTTTGGGACACTTTTTGGTTGGAAAAATAAAGTGGAGAGATGATAGCAGAAAGCATAAGTCCTTCTCTTGGCAGAGTATGTAAAAAACCACTTAACATACATATGAACCAAGAGTCAAATTTCTTATAAACTGCTTGGATAGTGAATTCTAGAGTGTTTCTAAATCAGAGTTTACAAGAACTCAAACACATAAACAGTGACAGTGAAGACTGGCTGTAATCCAAAGAGCTAAAAATGGTTGAAAAAATTATAATTACAGCTTGAAAATGTAAGTTAAAGAAAATACATTCCTTGAGTCATTGGCAGTATAAACATTCTAACTCCAAATGCTTCTCATCTCTAGATAAATCTTCTGGAATTTAAAAAATAAATGCAAGGATTTTCAAAGCTTTTGGTTAATACTGAGAGCACCACAAGAAAGCTCACTGAAGATTTGAGAAACATAATTGGAAAATTTGACTACTTTTGCCACCATACAAACGTATCTGCCTGAAGGGAAAATTTAAAAATTAGGACTAGGGTGAGATTCGAGCTTTATGTATAGGATAACTTAGATATAACTAATAGACACCTCCCAAATGAGCAATGTGAAAAAGAATAGCAGTCTCATTTTGAAAATACTTCAAAAAAAAGTTTATGTTCCTTAAGCTTCTATTTAAAATGAGTTGACCCTTATCTGATTTCACAGTTAGTTTTCAAAGGAAGAATGAGTCATGTCAGAAATGTTGTCAATTTTGGTTTTATGAGGTTTGGCAAAGGACTTTCTATTTTCTCCATATTTTATGAGATCTCAAAATAGATTTAGGAATTCCCCCCGACCCACCCCTGCTCTAGAGTGAACATCATAATATTAACTACAATTATTTTAAAAGACCTTTCAGCTCAAAGGGCTTTTCACCTATATTATGTAGCTTTGTTAATCCTGTCATCCTGATTCAGATGGAGTGGAGGTACCAGATCCTAGGTGCACAAATGACAGCATTAAGATGTGGCTGATTAAGGGGTTTTCCAAGGACACATGGTTGCTATGAGGCAAAGTAGGGAGCTAAAACCCAAACTGTCTGACTCACTGCTGAATTGTTTTCCAGACCACTTTATGTGGAATACTATGGGAGGTCTTGAGGAATATGACCTCTGACTCTTCTTTAAGAACAAATGCCCTTCCTCTACCGACGGATTAATAAAGGTATAGGAATACATGCTGTTTTGTTTTATTTTGTTTTGAGACGGAGTCTCGCTCTGTTACCAGGCTGGAGTGCAGTGGCGAGATCCCAGCCCACTGCAACCTCCACCTCCTGGGTTCAAGTAATTCTCCTGCCTCAGCCTCCATAGTAGCTGGGATTACAGGCACACACCACCATACCCGGCTAATTTTTTTTTTTCTGTGTTTTTAGTAGAGATGGGGTTTCACCACATTGGTCAGGATGGTCTCAATCTCTTGACCACATGATCCGCCTTCCTTGGCCTCCCAAAGTGCTGGGATTACAGACGTGAGCCACCGCTCCCGGCCAGAATACATGCTTTTAAAAAAGGCCCCAGAAAATCTCTCCACAGAAAAAGTTCTAGTGTTGTGCAGCATAATCTTTTTATTCTTTCTCCTTTTCTCCTTTCATACCATCTCCCTGAATGACTTCAATCACTCCACAGCTTTGCTCACCATCTGTACTTTGATGGTATTGTATCTGCAGCTCAGATTTCCCTTCTTCTATAGCTTCCAACCTAAATGTGTATCCACCTACTGGATACCTCTACTCGAATGCTTTCCAGAGGAACCAGACTCAAACTGTTCCAAAAGGAATTTACCGTCTTGCCTCGACACCTGCTTCCCCTCTGTGTTTTCTGTATGGGGATTCGTGTAATCCTTTACTAAACAAACCAAAACTTGAACCGCATCCTTTCTTCCTCCCTGTGATTCCTCAGAGCCATGCACTCTCCAGCTGCTGCTGATTCAGTTTTTCTAGCACTTCTTAAATCCTGTGGGCCTTTTCCATTCTTACTGCATGGATCTAGGTCAGGCCCCTATGACTTTTCACCTAGATTAAGGCCTACACTTTCTGACTGGCCCCTCTTCTTACAATCTGGCCTGTTTCTCACTCAGTTTCCACACTACAGTAAGCCATCAATGGCTACCCAAAGGATTTATGATCATGTTTTAACTCTTCAACGTGGCCTATAGTCTCAGCTATGTGAGAGGCTGAGGCAAGAGGATTGCTCTATCCCAGGAGATAGACGCTGTGGTGAACATGATTGTACCGCGGCCCTCCAGCCTGGGTCACAGAGCAAGACCCTGTCTTAAGTAAGTAAGTAAATAAATAAATAAATAAATAAATAAAGTGACTTGTAGAACTTGCCCCATCTGACTCATGGTTATTGACCCAGCTTCATGCTATATCTCTTTCTGACTCACTGTCTAAGCTCAAGCTATATAGAAATCAAGTCTTTAGTATACTGAGTTTCATATTGGGATTCTTCCTTTATTTATGCCATTCGTAGATGGTATCACTCTTCTGCCATAATGTCCAGTTTTTCTCAGTGTGGTGTCCCTTCTGCCATTGGAATATTATACCTCTTTGTCCTGCAGACAAAGCCAGGTGAATTGTTTTGCCTAAGGAAATGTAAACAAAACTGGCACCTATCATTTTTGGAGGATAGCTTTAAGAGCCATGTTAAAGACGATGGCTTTAAGAGCCATTCAATGTGATCTCTTTCTTCACTCTGCCACCACACAGGCAATGTCCCACTTGGAGGATGATTCATCAACCTATGTCCTGGAGAGAAGACATGGAGCAGAGATGTGGTCAGCACGTGATGGCTGCAAATGTGAGACTGTAAGGGTCATCCAATATCAGGCAGACCTACAGAAGCTTTTACAAGGAGGACTGAGGAATAACAGTCTTCCTTAATCTGGCTTATTTGCATGATCTCTTCTTTATTTTGTGTGTTTTTATCAAAGATGTTGAGCAATATAATTCTAGAATTGTGAAAATTTTAGTTTTACATTAAATCATACAGACATAGAATGAATACAAAATAAACCTTTCTAGTTCTAAACTATCTAAACTGGGATATCTTTTTTTTTTTCTCAGCATGACTTAGCCTGCTTTTACTGTTACCTCTGCCTTGGAAAGTCGTCTTCGCCCTCTTTGACCAGCTAACTCCTATCCATTGTCTCAGCTGAGATTCCATTCTCTTAGGAATCCATCTCTAACTCCTTGGCTGAATGGCACTCTTGTGTTTCTGTGCCACTCCGTACATCTCCTAATATTGTTGATTACACTGCACTGTAATTTCTTGGTTATTGTTTGTGTCCCTACTAGATGGTCAACTCTGCAAGGGCATGGTGCATCTCTTCCTTGTTTATCATTTTAGTCCTATCTCTTAGTACCTAGCAAATGAAAGTTATGTAATCACTATGTTGTTTGGAAAAATGATAAATAAATAAATGTAGGAAAAGTAGTTAAAAGTAAATCAATTCTCACATCCCCAAACACTGTGAAAGATTTTCAGCTTCAAAATTGCATAAGCAAGAGCCATAATTGGAAATTTTCTTTACTGTGGTGACAGATGGAACACTGAAAGGAAAACTTATCACTGACATTTAACACATACCAGTGCCACTTTCTGTTATCACACATTTGCAAACTGCAGAGCTCTGTGAAAAGTTTTAATTATAAATTGTAGTCTAGATTACATTTTTGTTCTGAGTCCCTTGAACGTGTTCGATTTCATTGTGGTAGTAGTGTCCAGTAACAGCTCCACTAGCCATAAAGGACAATTTATCTCAGGATCACAAATGTGAGACAGTAATGGGACCATTCAATTTCAGGCAAACCTATAGCACTTTTTTTTCAAGGAGGTTTGGTGGGTAACAATATTCCTTAATCTAGATTATTTACATTCTCTCTTCTTTATTATGTGTGTTTTTATCAAAGATGTCAGGCAGTGTGATTTTAATCTAGAATTGTGACAATTTTCATTTTACATGAAATCACAGGACAGTTTTAATTCCGTGTTTGTGTTACATGTAACTGACTTCCTAGAATTGTGTTATGTATGCAATAGGTTTTCAATAAAATTTTGTTTCCAATCTACACCTTCCTCTTACTACTGCTTGTATTTTTTCTTTCGGTATTAAGTCTCTTTGAAACATTAAAATAATAATTTATATATTTTCACCTGCATTTTCTAACATCTCTTACTTTTCACTTTTAATGCTCTACCCAGACTCTCTCTCTCTCTCTCTCTCACACACACACACACACACACACA
The DNA here is from genome assembly GCF_008728515.1 of Papio anubis. Lineage (NCBI taxonomy): Eukaryota > Metazoa > Chordata > Mammalia > Primates > Cercopithecidae > Papio > Papio anubis. The sequence continues at coordinate 33,737,672 of NC_044978.1, forward strand.
CCCTTACACATACACACACACACGCAGAGGCCAGGTCAAATATTTTAGCTTGAGGCCATGAAATCCGGTGACAAAGGTCTACTAAACTTTCTAAAATCTGTTTCTATATTGCGTACATTTTAAATTTTCTGTATATTATGATACACAGAAAATCTTAAAAACATTTCTGATTGGAGAAAAGACTGCCCCTCCTGGACCTAGTCAATTCTCAGAGATCTAAAGCAGGAGTGTGCCTTTCACATCCAAACTCAGAAATCCAGAGCCACGCTTCCTCTATCTGGCTTGTGCATCCCAAATATTAAGGCAATATATCTCTGCCTTACTCATCCCAGGGCCAGGTGACAGGCAACTAGGGACCACCTCTATAGTTCAGAACCCACTGAAATTATTATTAGCCAGGCCTAAACTGTTTTCTCTTTCTTGCCTTCCCGCCCCCCGCCCCCCTCCCCATGGAAACTCTAGTAAAGGCTCCGGCTTAATGCTTACAGTTTTCCCTGACTCCTGCCCTCTGCCATCTGACCTAAATCTGGTTGCTTCCCCAGTGATACTGTATGGTATGCAATGACCCCCTCTCTAGAATATGCAAGTAAAATAAACTTTCTTTTCTTTTCCTTTTCTTTTTTTTTTTTTTTCTTTTAAGACAAGGTCTCACTTTCTTGCTCAGACTGGAGTGCAGTGGTGTGATAACAGCTCATTGCAGCCTTAATCTTCTGATAAGCAATCTTCCTGTCTCAGCCTCCC